>NC_090176.1:14357292-14957292 GCF_024679245.1 Pseudorasbora parva | reverse complement strand
CTGTGTTTACTAGAAGCACACAAGTGCTACTCGGCAGTCATTATGTTAAGCCCCGCCCACCAACTCTATACACGATGCGATTGGCCCGACCAGAGTTTGGCGAGTTGCTCTCAAAGTGTATTGAGACTTGCTAGACGACACTCGCAGGCAGATTAGATTTGCTGCCGCTAGGGTGCATCTAGATTTTTAGGCTACTGTATATCGTGGTATATAATATTGTATATTAGTGGTGTTTGTTGTCAAAAAAATTGTGTATTTTTAATGATAGAAAATGCCATTATATTATTTCAAAAAGTTTTTATTGCATTTTATTGACAAAATATTTTAGTTTGTTTTGGATTTTTTAAATTTTATATCAGATATTATTTTAAGCTGTCATTTTCTCATGTTACAATGTGCCCCCTAACATGTTACAATGTACCCCACCTATGGAACATTTGTCACATTTCACTTCCATTCTTTCGGGGTAAATCAAGAAAAAAGCATCAACTTGTTGTTTGACATTTTTGCCATCTTAAGCATGAGAATCCAGCTCTTTAACAGTGTAAATAAGTCAGAATACATCACATAACATTTTAAAACTAAAACTACTTCAAAGTGGCTAATGGCATGATGTTTTTTTGTTTTTTTTTAGCTGCAGTGGTGTGTGTAACACTGCTGAACAGGTTTGAGGGAGATCAAATTTCTACACCTCATGATGTGCTTCTGGAATATCAGCTGAGACCGCAGCGCCTTGTTGCTCATTTCATCAAGAAACATCTCAGACTCATCTCATAAAAATCTATAATCAGTGTCTACAGTGTACATAATACTGTTCATAGTGTGTTTGTGTTATTTAAAGGTGACATTCACATTCTCAGACAATCCTCAGCTGACTTCATAACATAACATTTGAAAACTAATGTACTCACCTCTCTTTTAATATTGTAAGTCATTTGTGTATATTATAACTTGCAAGTCTACTGTATGATTTAAATTATATGTATGTTAAGCGTATAGGCTTATTCGAAATAAGCCAAATAAATTATGTGAAGTTCATGAAATGAGTCTTGGGTAACGCTTGATACTGATATGACAAGTCAGGTCAGGATATTCTTTGTCTGATGTTTCAAATGGTTTAGAGTATTTGCACTGCAGCTCATAAACCTTATGTGGCTCTTTATAAGTGTTGTGGGCCATAGTCTCTTTGTTATGGAGGAGTCAAGAAGAGGGGGATCTTAATGCAGCACTACATTTGAACTTTTAACCAAAACAAAAAAGAACACTGAGCAAAACATGTAGGAGCAAGCAAAAACATCTAAGCTCAAAAACAAAGACAAACAGGACAGACGACAAAGGGCTGAACCAAACTGAGGGTTTAAATACAGAGAACTAAGGAACTAACCTAGACACAGGCGCATGGTCTGTCAGCGACCCAGGAGGAAGAGGCATAGCTAGGCAAATGGGTGGAGTCAGGGAACCAGACCATGTCAAACTAGACTTGCTCCCTCAAGGACAGATATGGCAGCTTGTTATAGCTCCGCTACTGACTTGTCAATTAATATCCAGCAATATTACTGATTTAACTACACTAACACTGTTGGATGAGAACAGAACCGAATTGAGCTGAATAATGTCACTATTGTCTTCTGCTTTATAGCTGAATATTTTTCAAAACAGAAGTTTGCAACATCAACACATTATTGAACTGAGCTGAATCAACATTGAACAAGTCAAATAATTATGCTGTTATCACTAGAGCTTTGTATAGATGAATTGAAGTAGTTTTATAATGAACAAACTTTACACAGTTATTGAACTGAAATTATCACTGAACTTACTGAGCTGAATAATGACACTTTTCTGCTAAATCTGCTTTACAGCAGAATTTGAAGTTCTCAAATCAAGCTCATATTTGATGTTCACATCATAAATTATGTTACTGTCCTCTTTATTATTGTGAAGCTGCTTTTAAACAATTTCTATTTTAAAAGGTGCTATAAAATAAAGTTGACCTGTAAACTTGGCTCTGGCTTCTGGATGTACTTGGCTTATTTAATGTTATGCAGGTGTTCTCTGTTCCCTGTGTTTTATTTTGTGTTTTTGCTCAGTGTTTTTTTATGAAGACGCTGCCTTCATGGCTCACAGTGAACAAAAAAATAGTTCTGGCACAGGCCAGAACAAAATTGTTGAATAAAGTAATTATTATTATTATTATTTTGTACACAAAGTATTCTTGTCACTTCATTAAATTAAGGTTGAACCACTGCATTCACATGCACTATTTTAACAATGTTTTACTACCTTGGGCAGTGGAAGTGTTAAATAGATTGCTGTATATGGGGGGGCCTGAGAGCTCTTGGATTTTATTAAAAAATAACTAAATTTGTGTTTCGAAGACAATCAAAGTTCTTGCGGGTTTGGAATGACATGAGGATGAGTATTTAATGACAGAATTTTGATTTTTGGGTTAACTATCCTTGGGTTAACTTTAAGCTTTTATATATTGGCCACATGCTGTTGTCTTAAGCTCATCCAGGTAACTTCTCATTCAGGAAACTGCTATGAAATTTACGTCAAAGTGGTGTGTGGACTGTCAATGGTGGGACATAATTCTCTGATTTTATTAAAATTATTATTATTTTTTTGTCTAAATATCAATGAAAGTCTTTTTGGGTTTGGAATGAAATGAGGGTATGATAAAGGATGACAGAATTTTAATTTTGGGGTGAATAACCCTTTAATTCTGAACAGCCACATAAACAATTATTTAAAAAATAAAAAATGTTAAAAAATAAAAAACCCAAAAATCCAAATTGTTTTTCAATTTAATCCTAAGGGTCAGAGAGTGTTGAAAAATGTCTCGGTTACGTATGTAACCCTCGTTCCCTGAAGGAGGGAACAGAGACGTACGTCGGACTTAGACCGATGAATTGGAATTGGGGATCATTCTGGGAGCCCCTATCAGCTTCGAGATATAGAAAACGGGCCAATGAACATTGGCGTGCGTGCTTTGCGTATCGCCCCCCGCCCCGCTAGCAGAAGCGATCGCCACTCACTGTTGTTTTTCACCTAGGAGCCGAACCCGTGGTTCGAACTGCAGTGATGGTACAGCCACTGTGGTGACAGGACGTACATCTCTGTTCCCTCCTTCAAGGAACGAGGGTTACATACGTAACCAAAACACGGGCTCGCCGTAGGGAGCCATACCGTGGAGACTACACATATGGGGCCGCCTTGGGGGCCACTACATATGGAACCCAGCCTAACACAAGTTCCACACTGCGTACGAGTGTTAGACCTGGCGTCAGACGCTCCGCCATGTCTGACTGTAGCGGGTTGCGGAGGACTCGACAGGGTTCGCCATGCTGGGAAACTCGACTGGAGCATAAAAGCGCACGTATCCGTTCCATGAGGAAGGGAGTGGCGCAGCAAGCCAACACTAGAACGGGCACTTTGGTGCTACCGACTATGAGAAGTTTGTCACAGGCCGGAGCGGACCGCCACTAGCGCGAGTCCCGCTCCTCCCCCAGTTTCCACCCCGAGGAGGTCCCAGAAACACGCCAATGACCAGACAGACGAGGACAGGGTAAGTTAAAAACAATGTTTATTAATTTAAAAAGAGATTTATAGGAAAGGGGAGAAAGGGATACTAAAAGAGGGGGAACCAGCCCTCTAGGACTGGGGCCTTGGGATACGAGTCGCTTCTGACTCTCAACAGATCTTCCCAGCTCTCTCTCTTCTTCGTACAAGCCTAGGCTTACAGGTGAATATACAGACGGTACCCTGGACTCTTAGTCTTAGGCGTACAGGTGAGTATACAGGCGGTACACTGGGCTCTTAGCTTTAGACGTGCAGGTGAGTATACAGGACAGTACACTGGGCTCTTAGCTTTGGACGTGCAGGGGAGTATACAGACGGTACACTGGGATCTTAGCTTTGGGCATACAGGTGAGTATACAGGCGGTACACTGGGCTCTTAGCTTTAGGCATACAGGTTAGTATACAGGCGGTACACTGGGCTCTTAGCTTTAGACGTGTAGGTGAGTATACAGGACAGTACACTGGGCTCTTAGCTTTGGGACGTACAGGTGAGTATACAGGCGGTACACTGGGCTCTTAGCTTTAGGCATACAGGTGAGTATACAGGCGGTACACTGGGCTCTTAGCTTTAGACGTGTAGGTGAGTATACAGGGCAGTACACTGGGCTCTTAGCTTTAGTGTGTTTACACACAGCGGACTTCCAGCCTTCCTCACTAGGACAGACTTCTAAGGAACACGTTGACGTTGACTTCCCACACATAGTAGAACAGTCCCACGATGACGCAGAGCCCTTGGCTCAGTCCTGAAAGCACTTCACAGACATACGATTATCCAGAGACAGCACATAAGCTCCTTCTACACAGCAGCCAATTCAACTTCCCTTCTTTTTATACTCCACACACTATTCACTGCAAGCTCTTACTTCATACAGCTGCCCCGCCGCCACCAGGTGGGGAAAGAGGTTGACGAGTCACAGTCGGGTGGATATATATATATGCAACAATCGCCCGTCGTCACCAATTCGCTTCCTCTACTGCAGGGCTTTCTCTTCGGCCTGGGGAGGGATCGCTGACAACGTTTGCACAGCACAACACTATAATTCTTCAGGTGGACACACATCAAAAAGACTCACCCACTGTACTCCACACACACTCACGGTGAATTAGGGTCAGGATCACCACGTTGGGCCGGGAAATAGGTCCTGGATCGTGGAAAGGGTCGGTGCAGAGGATGATCATATGGAAACGTCAAGACCACGACCTTTTAGCACATTCCTTCCTCTTCTCAATACGTTCCCAATGACTTCTCAATGTAAACAATCTCTTCAAGGCAGTAATAATACATATCAACACAGTTGCTTCAACAAGGGAACGCTTCAAACACTTAGCTCCATGTTTTCTTCAGCCCAGTACTCTGTTTTCACTTCGCCCAGTCTGTACCATCCACCTCAATCCGTCCCTCCAACCCACCGATCGCTCCATCTCGCCCACGGCATTTGCCGGGATACACTTCACCCACCCTGCAGCGCTGGCCGGAATCAACTTCACCCCTTGCTGTTCTCCGGTTACCTTATTTATATGCCTCCTTTTCTTTGAATTGTCCAACCATCAATCGCCACGTCCATTCGCACACCTGTTCTTAATAATCCTCCCTTTCAGTTGCCCGGAGTTACCAGAACTGGTCGCGTGTTGCATGGACAACGGTCCGGGCGGAACAATCTCCGCTATTTTAGGTCCCGCCATTTTAGGTTCCGTCACATTAAGTCACTCTGTGACAAGTTAGTACACGGGAAGATACCAGTTCTACACGTAGGCTATAAAATCTAGCGAACGTGTTGGGTGTCGCCCAGCCCGCAGCTCTACAAATGTCTGTCAGCGAGGCGCCACGAGCCAGCACCCAGGACGAGGCTACACCCCTAGTGGAGTGGGCTCTAATCCCGAGCAGGCAGGTCTTGGGATTCATACGCCAAGACAATGGCATCCACTATCCAGTGGGCCATCCTCTGCTTGGAGACAGCCTTTCCCTTCTGCTGTCCTCCGTAACAGACAAAGAGCTGCTCTGAGGTCCTAAAGCTTTGCGTTCTGTCCACATAAGTCTGAAGGGCTCGGAGAGGACAGAAAAAAGCCAGGGCTGTGTCTGCCTCCTCCGAAGGCAGCGCTTGCAGGGTCTCAGGATTACTTGAGAGTTGTCCGGCCCGAATTCCAGGGACGATTCGTCGACCGAAAATGCCTGCAGGTCCCCTACCCTCTTGATAGAGGCCAATGCCATCAGGAGCACTGTCTTTAGAGACAGAATTTTTAACTCCACTGACTGCAAAGGCTCAAAGGGAGGTCTCTGAAGTGCACTGAGCACCAGGGACAGGTCCCAAGAGGGTATAGGGGGGGGGGGGGATTTAATCTCCTCACGCCCCTCAGGAACCTGACGATCAGGTCGTGCTTCCCCAAAGACTTACCTTCTACTAGCTCGTGATGGGCAGAAATTGCGGTCACATACACCTTGGGAGTGATCCACAGGTCACCCCGGCCCTCCGTCAAAGTAGGTCTATTCTGCTGGGCAGGAATAGAACTAAATCGAGCTATGGGTAGGGGGACTCCACCCTCCTGAAGGTAGGCGAGTCTCGACCTAAGCACCGAAATAGTCATGTTCCCGCAGTGAGAACATGAGCTATCCACAAACGCTACCTCAGCGTGCCCTAAGCCAAGGCACGTGATACAGCGTTTGTGACCATCAGCGGGTGACAGGGAACGACCGCATCCAGAAGCGCATGGGTGGAAAGACATCCTGAAAAGGACGGCACATCACCCGTGTAGCTCTTTTGTGAGGAAAATTTGCTCTTTTAGTGTTGAAGCACCCAGGGATCGACCGCAGCAGAATAACAGGGTTTGTGTGCAGCCTGTTTCTGTTCTCACCAGAAAAGGAACACGCCCACCGAACCAACTGTGTGTGGTGTGTGTGTGTGTAGTGTAATTTGCTCAGTTCTCAGTTTGCTGTGAAAACAGCAGCTCTCTCAGCAGCGGTCACGCTGTCTTGTGCCGTCTTGCCAACACAAGAGCAATTTCCCCCGGCACACGCTTTCTCTCTTTCTCTCTCTCTCTCTCTCTCTCTCTCTCTCTCTCTCTCTCTCTCTCTCTCTCTCTCTCTCTCTCTCTCTCTAGAAGGCAGTCAGATGCTTCATCAACGCCATTCGGCTCCGAAGTGAATGACAACAGTGCGTGGCGAACGCTTTATACCCGCAAAGTGGGCGGGGTGCGATATGCAAAGCACGCACGGCAGTGTTCATTGGCCCGTTTTCTATATCTCGAAGCTGATAGGGGCTCCCAGAAGTGATCCCCAATTCCAATTCGTCGGTCTAAGTCTGACGTACGTCGAACGTTGACTGACTGGAAGGGAACATTAAATTCAATAAATAAAATAAAAAGTCTTATTATTATTGTAAAATGATATGTCACACATTTTAAGGTAGACCGGGGTATGACTAATATATGTGAAAAGATTAATATATTTATTTAATTATTAATCAGCTTCTGAAGGCAGTGGATTCCATGTCTCGTCTGGGTGGTTTTGGAGGTTGGATCTCAGACAGAGTCTGTCTTCCATAAGGGGTGTTATGGAGACCTGCGTTTCTGAGCGCCTGTTCAATACGCACTCTGGGATCAGAAACAATCTGAAAGACAGACAAATAAGATACAAAAAAATTAAAAATAAGAGTTTCAAAAATTTTAATTATTCATAAAATTATTGATTCATTATAAATTCACTAAAGTCACCATGATCAAGCCTTTAAAGTGAGTTGCTTAAGCAACAGTCAGGGAAGGAATGTAAATAAAAATCTTATTATAGTTAAATGTTTTATAGGTTGTACTTTTGTAACAGGAGTGGCTGTTGACCGGATGATCTGCTTTGACATGTCCAAGGTTAAATTGAGTAACTTATCTCAGTTTTATGTTTATTTACAGGATGTGATGTTAAACATCTATGTTATGAAACAAAAGTCTGAAAAAAGCTGTTTCACAGTTTGGCCTTGGCCAATGACTTTGTAAAGGTCAGAGTCCCAAAATGTCATCAGAAGTTAACCATTATTACTGGCATTGTTATTTGCAAGAGAGAATATAGCCGACTTTGTGTCAAAATTTGATTGATTGATGGGGTCGTAAAAATTCCATAAAAAAGTTTTTTCCAGAAATAGAAAGACAAGTTATAGAGTAGGCTCAAAAGGTATATGTATTAAACATATCAAAGAAAGAAAGTACTAATAATGTTAAGTTATTTCACTTACACTGTTAAATTTTTCTTTAGAAAAAAACAATGTTTTCTTATGAAGCTCGGTGTAAAAAGCGTCCTCTCTCTCCGATGACAGAAGTGGAATGAGCTGTGGGAGCGTGTGTAAAGACACACACACCCCCAGTCTCCGCCCCTAGCACCCCCATCGGTGCTGGAGAATGCACCTGCTCCCCCCACACTCCTTGCGGTGTGTGTTTAAAAGGCCGAGCAATTAAGCAGTCTATCTAAACACAGAACAAAGCTTGTGTTTTTATTTTTATTTTTCAAATAGAAAAACTATTCTGTAACAATGGCTGAAGTCTCTGCACCTAAAACTCCCGAGAGAACCGTTGTCGAGTCTATGGATCATCTATCTTTTGCCCCGAGAAAGTAACATGGGCTTTGTCTATCCAAGTTTCTCCATGAACCGCTGGATGATGTCCAATACGATTTTCATTTGACAGGCACTTGTGTGTGTGGTTACAATTTAAAAAAAACCTGGTTAGGTTAGGCTGATCAATATTGACAACGATGATAGATACACAACGAATACACCGGATGACCCAAATCTGGTTTTCACAGAAAAGGAATGGATTCTATTTTATACGCGAGTGTGGCATGATTTGAAAGACGAAGGAGACGAATCCCTGTTTATAGTCGAGTGGAACGGGTTGACGGGGACGAGAT
This sequence comes from Pseudorasbora parva, assembly GCF_024679245.1. Lineage (NCBI taxonomy): Eukaryota > Metazoa > Chordata > Actinopteri > Cypriniformes > Gobionidae > Pseudorasbora > Pseudorasbora parva. The sequence goes on along the minus strand of NC_090176.1, from coordinate 14,948,822 downwards.
TCAAACTGCTCGGGGATCATGTTAACAAACACCCCGAAGATTATGTGTACATACTCGGAAGCGATTTTGGAAAGGAACTGCCGAAGCGTTCGTGGTCCATATCTGAGGCGGATCATTTGAAATACTATTGCATTAAATTTATGTTTCAGTGGAAAAACGTGCCTGTGCTGGAAGATGTATTTTTTTAAATAGACAGGATGTTTAAGTGGTGTGAAGTGTTTGATCGCTACAACCACATCAAAGTGAAGCTATTTCATCCTGAATGGTGCGTTCCTAGTAGGCTGTAGTTCATGTAACCCCACCCACATTCTACAATCATTAAATATCTGTCCGCAGAAGAAGCCTCTACAGCATTCATGCATCATGTCTCAGGAAAACGAAGCTACGCCTCTCAACACTGAACCACTATCATTGTCTACAGATGGATGTCATCACCAAAAATGCAACACCTGGCTGACTACAGTCTGTACAGAACTGGGCTTTAATAATCTGGCATTCCTCGCAAACTATTCTTCCCCAGGGCCCCTCTGGGATTCCCGGTGATGATGGTGTGGACTGCTGCATTGGTGTAATGGGCCACAGAATCATTAAGGCGGGTCCTTCTGGAACACCTGATCAATTAACGAATGAAAAAGGAATGTGAAGGATGCGAAGTGGATCACCCTTCGCAAACAAGACACTCATGTCTGTTTGAACCAGCTCCCTATTATTTTTACAGATGTTACGATGAGATCAGTCAAAAACTGCTTAAGCCCGAGCAAAAAAACATTTTAGCAAATACGCTGAAGCCGCTCGGTCTAAGGCCTCACCTGCAAAGAATCCAAGGTACTGTTGAATCTGTCTTGTGCGATCTAAGAGATGAGATCTACATTGTGGAAGAACTGGCCTCTATGAGGCAGAAGCTTGTGGATGAAAGCTACGAGGAAGTAATTTACAATGCCGTTGACAATTGGAAGTTAGCCACCGAGGCTGCTACTGTTGTTGATTCTACCTGCTGATCCTGCAATGGGAAACCTTCTCTGCTCTACCTGCCTGGCTAAATATTTCTTTAAACAACGGGTCAGATGTGAAATATCAAATTTGCTGTACAAGATTGTTAATGTAACAGACAATGATTAGTGAAATTAAAGACCCAAATAAATGTTGTGAGGAGATTATCAAACGAATGGCGTGATATGATAAACATGACTATTGGCTGCGATGGCATACCATGTACAACTATAAAAAATATTCTCGAAATGATGCCTGAATGTAAAGAATCCTTTAAAATAGGTAACATATTATGCCTTTGTACTTATGTATGTGTAATACTGATGACAAGAAATGAACCTCACGATGTATGTAAAATTATTGATACAATGGTTGATTACGTGTTAGTGAAAAATTATGCAATGTGTGAGAATTTTCTTTTTTATTTGGATGAGATATAATTTGTCATAGTAAACATTTAATTTTTTATATTCTGGAAATAAAAATTTGTATGTCACCGTTCATCTGATAATTATTTTGTGAAACGCAGAGAGAGATAGACGACATGTCTGAGCTCATGAAAAAAAAAAATATTACAATCCGTCAAGCCCAGGGGCTTTTGGTGGTAAAAAATGATTAAAGCAAACAATATTACAAGAATATGGCATACGTCTGAAAGATAAGGATGTGACCGACTGGCTGGCCAGTCAAGATACATATACTGTACACCGGACAGCCCCTATAAAATATAAGCGAAACAGAGTGGTAGTGTCAGAAAGCCTGTCATATAGGAACCAAAGTTGGTTCCATAGGTTCCCATTTCAGTGTTGCACACAGGAAGACAGGACTGCAACTATTGTTTATGCACCTAATCATTATTGCTCATTGTAATGCGTTTATGAAGCGATGTAAGGACACATATGTATATATTCAGATGGTATATATGTGGTGTATGTCGTACTGATGCCTGTTGTTTACATTGGCGAGTAATTTGCTGCGAGTACATTCGCTAATTAGCATTAGCCACCAGTAGTGATGGCCAAATGAGGCTTCCTGAACCACTGAGGCTTTTCAGCCCATTGGTTCACCAAAAGGTTCATTTACCTGAAGCCTCATGAAACGGTGTGCTCCCTAGTGACACCTGCTGTCCAAAGCAATGCATCGCACACAAATCTATTCATCCTGAGCAACCAAGTTGTCATAGTGTGGGCACACCCCTTTTCTATTGCCTGTGTATTAATAAAGTATTTTACTCTGCTTGTATTAACCTATGTACACACAACTCACACAAACACACAACTTTGTGTTCAACTATTCAGTAGTTCTTTGGGTTAGTGATGACAGTGAATGCCCAGAATGATTGTAAATAAATTATTGTGAGTGCAGTGCTGATTGGGAGTGCAATAGTGCAGTGCTTATGGGACTGGAATTGTGGAACAGCAAACTGCAACAGGGATGGGAAAAGCTTTCCCTAATACAGTCTAGTCTTATAATAATATTAATAATAATAATAATAATAATAATAATAATAATAATAATAATAATAATAATAATAATAATAATAATAATAATAATAGCAATAATATATATATAATAATAACACTACTACTAATAATATATATATATATATATATATTATAATTACGTAGTATAGGTATTACAACTAGATATAAGCTAATATACTCTAATAATCTACTGAACTATGTATAATTTACTCTAATAATCTACTAAACTAAGTATAATGTAATATAATATATAATTCAAGCTATGATATAATGATATTGCTACTACATACAACCGACACCTCAACACCAATGCAAATGCCTACTGCAAACCCCAAGTCTCCCAGACATTTATGCAAACTTTTATGCAAGATTTGAAAAACCTACCTCACCAGTCATTCCCCCCGACCCCATTTTAACACCACCCTTCTGCATCCAGGAGGATGAGGTGAGAACTACATTTAAGAGGCTTAAGAGCAGGAAAGCAGCAGCGCCGGATGGGATCAGTCCTGCTTTGCTTAGCCATTGTGCAGCTCAATTGGCACCTGTTTTTTCCACAATTTTTAACATTTCATTAAGCCAATGTCAGTCCCACAATGCTTTAAATGCTCCATCATTATTCCTGTGCCAAAGTCCTCAAAGATCACCTGCCTCAATGACTTCAGACCAGTTGCCCTAACATCTGTGGTAGAGAATTTTTCCCGCTCAGAATTCACCCTCTGGATTGGGTAAACTAACCCAGAAGGGGTGTGGATTAATTGTCTTAAAAGACAAGTGGAAACATTTCTTTGGAGCTTTTTCTTCTCTACTCGGCCACCAACTTTCCATTTTCATTTATGTACCATATTCTTTCGTTTACTATCTATATTTCTACTCTCTTTATGCATATTTAGTATGTACTTTCTGTGTGAATTGTAGTGTTATTTTTAGTCTGTGTTTATTAAACTTCGAAAAGACATTTAATGAATGGAATCTGTCATTCTTCTACATACACGAAGTCAATGAAACTTACGATCTAACGTTACCTAAACTGCTTATGCTACTATTTTAGTAAAGTAAACTGTACGAACATATGAAACATGATTTGTCCTGATCAGTAAAGTTAATGTTTCTTATGCGCTCGTAAAGCAGTAATCCTTTATTGAGAATTGATTTGAAAGTCTATAACTAATTTGCAGGACAAACTTAGTAAGATAATTTCAAGCAATTCTGTAAAGGGTTACTTGTATTTAATTAAACATTTTTCCTTATTGGAAAATTTTAATACGTAATGAACGACTAGCAAATTATATTCATAAATTCATGAATATTGAATATTAAATCCCTTTTGAGTTAATTATTCCTCGAGACATTAAACTCATAGGCACATTTTTGCTACATAGCTCTCTAATGTATTAATTGCAGGTCATTATTGAATAGTGATTGTGTTACACACACACTGACTCAGGTCCCCTTCTAGATAGTAAATCACGATGCCTGTGTGTTTGCTGTGACATTTCTTGCTGTCACAAACACACTGTAAAGATTTAGAGTTCCCTTTCGGGGAACTCGAGCTGCGTCGAAACGCTGTGAGAACGCCTCTGCGTTAATGCGTCGTGAAGTGCATGTAGAACCATTCCATTGGAAAATCGATCGATCGTCGGTGTGATGACGTCATCGACCGGAAGCTATAAAGCATCCGTGAAAACAAACAGGAACTAGCTTCTGTGCCTTCAGCAAGCGATCTGTGTGAACCTGTCTGTCTATTTGGTGTTTTTGTCTGTCTATTTGCAAGAGTTTTTCCACCCTTTTGTTAAATATTGCTTAACAAAAAAAGAGAAAATAAAATAGATAGAGAAATGGCGAGTGATAGCAGCAATTTCAAGAGGTGTGTTCATCCCTGCCCACGCTACATCACGGGTGGGGATACACACTCTCTCTGTGTTGCCTGCTTGGGAGCGCAGCATGCCCAGGCAGCCCTCGAGGGGGCTGCTTGCGAGCATTGAGAAAAGTTACCACTGAGAACGCTGCGCTCCCACCGGGCACTCTTTGAGGAGGGTGCCTCGGCTCGTGTTCCCCGCGGCTCTGGTCCCGCTGCCGGGTCGTGGGGATCACAATTGGACGTTGCAGAGGGGTTAGAGACGGGCGCTGCCTTATCTCTGCCCTCACCTGCACCGTCCAGCGTATGAAGGTAAATTGATGCCATATAGAATTGCAAGCGTAGGGTAAGATTTGTGAAAGTGTACATAAGATTGCAAGCCTAAATTAAATTTGCATGCACAAGATAAGTTTCGCAAAGGTGTAAATTGCCTTTCAAGTGTAAGAAAAAAATATTTGCAGCATTTTACTGTTTTCATAAGTGTAATTCATGTATTGTGAAACTGCAGCTTCATGTTAACGCAAAATAAATATGATCTGTATTCTTCTGACTTCCATTTTTCTGCGCTTACCCTTTTGACACGTTTATTTCGCCAAAATACGGCCAAAAGCATTGCACGCCTGTGAACATCGATTTGCAAGCGGAAAAAACAGAGTCAGGAACTGTGAAATAGATTGAGCGTGTAAAACCAACCTTTGTGTAAATAAATAAACTGTTGCAACTGTCTAAATGACTTGTTGTGTGCGTAGGGCAAAAAGGCTCCCGAAATAAACCGATTTGCACAGTTCCGTCTTTCTTTTAGCTGTGCTTACAGTTTTGGCACGATTCTGTCACTGACTGAGTTTATCAAGCGCGAGGAGGAAGGCGGGTCCACCTTCTTCTGGAGCCAATCAAATGAGCTGCTCGATTTACTCTTATCTGATTGGTTCAACCAAGTTGGTTCAAACCTCAGACGCCAGAACACATCTTTATCTTCATTTTATTTTTAATGCACAAATACATATAAATAAATAAATAAATAAACAACGATTGCTAAATAAGCTGTGCATTTTAGACGTATGTTTTCATCCTGAATTTCGAGCTGGTGTAGTCATTGGTTTGGAATTGTATATATATATATATATATATATATATATATATATATATATATATATATATATATATATATATATATATAAACACCACTGAGCTGATATTAAACTTCACAATCAAAAAATTTCATTCCCATTCTTTAATGGCCATGTAACAATACCATTCTGAATAACTTTTTCAGACCACATTTCATGGTATTTAAAAATCAATTATATATTTTGAAACATCGTTCTGGTCACTGTCAATATTGATTCTGATTAGTGATTGTGTAGTTGTGTAGACAGATCAAGCTATTATATAGTTAGTATGAAAAAGGAAATGCTTTCTCTTTGTCCAGTTTTGACTGTAGGATAATACAAAACTGATACTTCAAATCAATATAAAACTCAACTTAGACAAAGAGTAGCCTTTTATAATGATTCATATATATATATATATATATATATATATATATATATATATATATATATATATATATATATATATATATATATATATATATATATATATATATATATATATATATACATATATCCAAATCAAATGCAAACTAACTAATTATGTCTGAATCAAAATTCAGCAAACAAGGAATACACAGCCATACAGTAGGGATATACCGCCATCTAGAGGTTAAACGATGGCATTACAGATGATAAATGGTGCATAATTTAGAGGTACCCTTAAAAAACATGTTAAAGGAAAACATATTTTTGTTATTATGAACTAATTTTAGCAAAATACTACTACTACTACTACTAATAATAATAATAATAATAATAATAATAATTTTGGAATCGCCTCTGATCAGTAGTCAGGTGATATTATGAATGCAGTGCAAATACTAGGTCTACTTTTAGCAGCATCAAGATTACAAACTTATATCTGGCAGGATGATGATGATGACGATGATGATGATGATGATACATGCACTGAATTCACATAAATTTTCTTTCTCAACACACCAGCTCAGAATTCAGGATGGAAACATATAAGTCTTAAACCTAATGGTGCACAGATTGTTAAGCAATTGTGCTTTATTTATTATTTATTTATTTGTTTGTTTGTTTGTTTATTTATTTATATGTATTTGTGCATTAAAAGTAAAATGAAGATTGCTGACGCCAGAAGCTGAGGGTGCTTGTCTTCCTGACGGCAGAAGCTGAGGGTGGTTCCCCCCCTGGGGAAACAGTGTTTACCCCTGCCAACGGTACCCGTTTCCCTGCTGCACCCTCTGGGGGCCGCGCTGCCAACCCCGCCGCAATGCCGGGGCGCAGTCTGTCTCCGCGGGCAGTCAAGTCAGTTGTCCCCTGCCGGTTCGCCGCTTCAGGGCGCTGTGCTTGCTGTTCAAAGTACACCAGAGGCCAGCCTCGAGAGGCTGGTTCCCTTAGTAGATTTTCTAGACGAGTGGAAACGTCTATCAAACATATCTCGTTGGGTCCTGCAGATAATCGAAAGGGCAGGATTTTGAATTTTGAATTGCCATTCAATTCAAAAGGCGGCCACCTCCTTTCAGCGGTGTCCTACCTACAGAGGTGGGCCCGGAGCAGGCTCTGGTGATGGCACAGGAAGTAGAGACACTCCTGCAAAAGGGGGCTATAGAAAGGGTTCCTCCTCCCGGCAGGGAGTCTGGGTTTTACAGCCGTTACTTCATCGTGCCAAAGAAGGATGGGGGCTTACGCCCGATATTAGATCTGCGTCTATTAAATCCCTCAGTGGCCAAGCTCAAGTTCAAGATGCTCACACTCAGACAGATTGTATCGCAGATCAAATCGGAGGATTGGTTTGTCACCATAGACCTCAAAGATGCGTATTTTCATGTCTCCATCCTTCCACATCACAGGAAGTTCCTGAGGTTTGCCTTCAGGGGAGAGGCATACCAATATCGAGTACTTCCTTTCGGTCTAGCACTGTCACCCCGCACATTCACCAAGTATGTGGATGCAGCTCTGGCGCCGTGGCGTCTGCAGAGCATCCGCATACTGAATTATATCGACGATTGGCTGATTCTAGCGCATACAGAACAGATGGCGGTTCAGCATCGAGATGCTGTTCTCGCACACATGTCGAAATTGGGGTTGAGGCTGAACGCCAAGAAGAGTGTGCTTTCTCCGGCTCAGAGAACCACTTTTCTAGGTGTGAACTGGGATTCGGTAATCATGCGGGCGCAATTATCACCAACACGCATAGCATCGAACCTGGCAGCAGTCAAAGAGCAGAAGCTAGACCAGGCCGTCACTGTGAAACAGTTCCAGAAACTGTTAGGTCTCATGGCAGCAGCGTCCAACGTAATACCTTTTGGCTTACTGAACATGAGGCCGCTACAGTGGTGGCTCAAAACAAAAGGATTCTCCCCGAGGGGAAATCCGCTCCACACGATCAAAGTCACGCGGCGATGCCTACGTGCTCTGGTCATGTGGAAAATCCTGGGGTTTCTATCTCAGGGTCCTGTGTTGGGGGCTCATGTTCGTCGTGTAACGCTAACGACAGATGCCTCTCTCACGGGCTGGGGTGCGACCATGAGTGGCTGCTCATCCCAGGGTCTATGGCAGGAACATCAGCGGCACTGGCACATAAATCGGCTAGAGATGCTCGCAGTGTTTCTTGCATTGAAACAGTTTCTGCCCGACCTCAGGGGCCACCATGTGTTAGTCAGGACAGACAACACATCGGTGGTCGCCTATATAAATCATCAGGGGGGTCTGAGGTCCCGTCCATTGGACAAATTGGCACGTCGGATCCTCCTGTGGGCCCAAGGGAAATTGCTGTCCATCAGAGCAGTATATATCCCGGGGGTCCTAAATCAGGAAGCAGACAGCCTGTCGAGGCAGGGGCCGAGGCCCGGGGAGTGGAGACTCCACCCCGAGGTGGTGGAGCTCCTATGGAAGGTATATGGGAAGGCAGAGATAGACCTATTTGCTTCGGCGGAGAATTCTCACTGTCCTCAGTGGTTCTCTCTGTCCCATCCAGCCCCGCTGGGGTTGGATGCCATGGTACAGGAGTGGCAGAGGCTGCCCCTGTACGCCTTCCCCCCGATTGTCTTGCTTCCAGGAGTTCTGGAGAGGGTACGCCGGGACGGGGCCCAAGTACTTCTAGTGGCTCCATACTGGCCGACCAGAATCTGGTTTTCGGACCTGATATCTCTCCTGGAAAGCTCTCTGATGGAGATTCCGACCAGGAGGGATCTACTCTCTCAGGCGGGCGGGAGATTCCTGCACCCACGCCCAGAGTTGTGGAAACTGTGGGCCTGGCCTCTGAGGGGGCCAGGCTCATAGAGAAGGGTCTCTCGGCCGAGGTCGTGGAGACCATCCTTCACTCCAGAGCTCCGTCCACGAGGAAGCTGTACGCTTTGAAATGGAAACTTTTCTCAGCATGGTGCAGAGAACGCCAGTGGGACCCAGTTAACTGCCCGGTTGGTACAGTGCTGGAGTTTCTGCAGGCAAGGTTCTCGGCAGGGTTGACCCCCTCCACAATAAAGGTGTACGTGGCGGCCTTGGGTGCCTTCCACGTCCCTTTGGGTGGAGTGTCTTTGGGAAGACACCCTCTTATTACACGTTTCCTCCATGGTACATTAAGGTTGAGGCCGGTTATGCACGCTAGGGTCCCGGCATGGGGCTTGGCCATTGTTCTGCGGGGCTTATCTGAGCCCCCGCTTGAACCCTTAGAGGAGGTTTCAGATAAGTTCCTCACCTTGAAAACTATCTTTCTTTTGGCCATCTCGTCTCTCAAAAGAATAGGAGATATTCAGTCCCTGTCGGTTGGGCCCTCATGCCTAGAGTTTGCGCCTGGTATGGTAAAGGCTTTTCTGCATCCCTGACCAGGTTACGTCCCCAAGGTTCCTACGAGCCCACGGGGCCCCATTACTCTTCAAGCCTTCTGTTCTCCTCCTTTCACGACGTCAGACCAGGAAAGACTAAATCTGCTGTGCCCTGTCAGGGCGTTAGACACGTATGTCCACAGAGCTGCCCTGTGGAGAAAGACCGATCAACTGTTCGTCTGTTTCGGAGCCCCGAAGAAGGGGGCTCCAGTGTCTAAGCAGAGAATGAGCAAGTGGGTGGTCGAGGCCATCTCACTTGCTTATGAGGCGGTCGGGCAGCCGTCTCCACTGGCTGTCCGGGCGCACTCTACCAGGGGTATGGCTGCTTCTAAAGCACTTTTGTCGGGGGCTTCCCTCCAAGATATCTGTAACGCGTCAGGCTGGTCGTCTCTGCTGACTTTTGTCAGATTCTACGAGCTAGATTTGGCATCTACTGTTGGGGCGCAGGTACTCTCGTAATCGTGTGCACTTCGACATCAAAATCATGACTTTGTGTAAACATACATGCGCCAACCTGATCTCACAGAATGAATATTTATAGCCTAATTTTATATTTTGGAGCAACTAACTCCACTCCTACCCTAAACCTACCAACTCTCAACAATCTAAAACACATAACAGGCAAATAAATGTACAGTCACATGCATTTATTGCAAAAACTGACCAAAAACTGTATAAAAGTATTAACTCATCTTGCATTCCAAGTCTTCTGAAGTCATACGATATCTTCATGTGAAGTGCAGAGTTGATCTTAATGTTTTAGTCATTGAAATGATGATCGTGCTCCTTTGCGAACAGAACACACACACACTTGTTCATTCATATTTCTAATTCAAATGATACACACAAGTTGAATGACGCGATCGGTCACGAGACACACGAGAGCCAATTCTATTTTACAATCAAAGCTGACGTAATGACGCAATTGGTCACGAGACACACGACAGCCAATGCTGTCAAAGCTGACGTGACGCTTCTTCCGGCAGCAATATTTGTAATGTATTATTAATCTTTGGCGGATGGACTCGACGTTACTGATCGCTTTTGGGGATTTTTTTCACACAAATCAATCGTTTGGCCTCGGATAGTCCATTGTTGTTCTATATATAACGTTACACTAGTCTGAAGTGCAAAACCGTTTTGCTTGCTACTGCTATTGTTTAGTTGCATGCAATAGTCCATAAACCGAATCATGTCCTCATAAACTGCGAGTAAACACACACAAATGTTGACAGGCCACTAAATACAGTACATACCACAGAGACGGACGTCCTGCTGATGCTGTTTCTCCTGTTCAAATTATTTCAGCCTCCGAATCTGATTTTGGATCATATCTGTATTAGCTGAGAATCGATAGCCATGGGTTTCTCCAAGCTTGAGGACGTCACCGCTTTGTGCGCTCGTCATTCTTTAGCTCCGCCCACACGATACGCCTCCAGGCGCTCGTTTTTTTCCGGAAAGACTCGGTACAGCCTATATTTCTTTTATAAATATAATAAAACTAAAGACTTTTCAGAGATATGAAGGATGCAATACTACTCTATAGGTACTCAAGATTGACATGAGATTGACTGAAACTGAGTGCTTCACCCCCCCTTTAAGGATTCACACTCCACTAGGAGGGGGTTGCCTCCTCTACTGCTTTAGCAAGGGGTGCCCCCTACAACTTGTTTGTCATGCAGCAGGTCGTTCCTCTCCACCCACATTCATAATGTTTTATAGTTTGGATGCTCATGCTACTCTGGGCTCTCATGTCCTTGAGTCAACATCACAGTCTAATGTCCTTTTTCTGTTCTTGTGAGCACATCTACACAACCCGATGACTCCGATCTTCAACCAGTGCTGCGTTCCACTCCACTTTATATTAATATAAAGTATTCTAATATTCACAGCTTGGTAAAGCCCATTGAGTAAATTATTGCAAAGACATAAGTGTTGTCGCCTTGTCATATGAGCTTCCCCTGTGACTAATATTGGATCAATTAGGTCTCAAGTGTGTATAAAAAGAACCCCAGTACACTAGACCTTCACATCAACTGCAACTAGACCTCTGCAAACATGCCTAAGATTCACCCTGTGACTAAAGTTTTGATTATCAAGAGGGTGAAGACCAGATCCACTGCTGATGTGGCAGACACCTTCAATGTGTCTCAGCGTCAAGTACAGAGGATAAAAAAAGATTTGAAGAGACTGAAGACGTTTTTGACAAGCCCAGGTCAGACAGACCCCGCATGACAACTGCTCGAGAGGACCGTTTGTTGGCTCGAAAATCCAAGGCCAGCCCATTTTCCACTGCAGCAGAGCTCCACGAGACCCGGTCATCTGAAGTCCCTGTGTCAACCAGAACAGTTTGTAGGATTCTGCCTCGAAATGGCCTCCATGGTCGAATCAGTGCCCAGAAGCCAGCACTAAACAAAATACAATTGAAAAACAGCGTGGCATTTGCCAAGGCCCACAGCCTGCTAAAAGGATGGACGCTGGAAAAGTGGCAGAAGGTGGATTTTCAGATGAATCTTCAGTTGAATTACACCACAGTCGTCGCAAATATTGCAGGAGACCTACTGAAGCCTGAATGGACCCGAGATTCACCCGGAAAACAGTGAAGTTTGGTGGCGGAAAAATCATGGTCTGGGGTTACATCCAGTATGGGGGTGTGCGAGATCTGCAGGATGGAAGGGAACATCAATAGTCTAAAATACCAAGAAATCTTGGCTACCTCTTATATTCCCAACCATAAAAGAGGCCAAATTCTGCAGCAGGACGGTGCACCATCGCATACTTCCATCTCCACATCAAAGTCCCTCAAGGCAAGAAGATCAAGATGCTCCAGGATTGGCAAGCCCAGTCACCAGACATGAACATCATTGAGCAGAGGTGGGACAAAGTCATTGTTATGCAAGTCACAAGTAAGTCTCAAGTCTTTGCCCTCGAGTCCCGAGTCAAGTCGAGTCAACGATGAGTCAAGTCTCGAGTCGAGTCAGAAGTCAAAGCCAACAAGTCTCAAGTCGAGTCCAAAGTCCTACCATTTTAGTTCCGAGTCACTTCAAGTCATCTTACCACAAAAATAAAAATTATACAAATTATGTATGTCTGTAAGATTTGTATTTATTTAAACCTCTTTTTATACAATGACATTAAGCAAATACAGTAAAAAAACAGAAAATGTAAATTTTCACAGAAAATGCTTGTATTTCAACAGCATATTGCACTAGAACAATGCACAGCAGCTTCAGTCCTGTATTGTGTTGACCTCATATTGCAAAACAGTTAAACTTTCAAATAGATATAGGTCCTTTTAGCCTAAAATTAGGGCCATTATGGGAATATTGTTTAGCTTATTTTTGGTTTAATTTGGTTTACTTTAATAATTTAATTTATTCTGTTATTTTGTTTTGCTATACTTTTTATGCCTGCTTGCCATGGCAAAGCATATGACTTCAGTGTCTGGAGGGAAAGGGCTTTCTTATGACTTTTGAAGCAGTGAAAATATTCTTAACATTGCATACACTGAAACTGAAATATTATTGTATACCGTAGTGTATTATAGACAATGAATATTGACACAACAACATTGATATGAGTAAAGAGTTCAAATGCACCATGTGAGGCTATAGATTTTCTGACATCTGTTTCGTATTCTTCTCAGGTATGAAGAATACCTAGAGGGGTGGGGGGCCCAAAACAAGCCCAATATTATTATATAATTTATTATCATCAGTATAATTTATGATTAATAATGTATCAATAAATGTGCCTGCAACATATTAAATTGAAATCTCGTGGAGTTTAAAAAGATTGGATTTTACAAAATTCTTCAAGTTGCAATAAAGACTGTGAACAGAAGAGGTTTGGAGATGGAAAAAGAGAAAAAGTGACGTGAAGGATTATGGTAACTCCAGTCGGAGTTATTGCACACATATAAGGAGCAGTGGTGAACATGCACACTATAAACCGTAAAAAGGATCAGCCCTGCATCTCAATGTGCAATCTGCCCTAAAGAGTGTTGAAAATTACTAATGTCACATAGCTACTATATAGGATTATTATGCACTTTTTTTACAGTCTATGATTGGGAGTTGGTGCCCAGGAAAACACTGAGAGCGCTGCAATATAGAGACATGTTTATAATAATATACATTCGAACTATACCTACTGTTATTATTAGTAGCCTATATTTTTTTATTATTTATTTTTATAATAGCCAAATAATAATAGTCATAATAAATAGCCTACATTATAAAAAAATATTTTTAAAATTAAATTAGGTGGCTTACCTCCTGTTTCCTCTCCATCTCTGTATATCTCTGCTTGTTGCATTGTTTGTAAAAAAAATAATAATAAAATGTATTCGTCTATTTACGTCTACGAACTATCATTACATTTATAACATCACATCACATGCCTGCACGTTGAACGCAATTTTTCTTCAAAGAGGGGAAGGAGGCGGGATGTATGAGGACGAATGAATACAGCACTTGTGTCGTTGCACTATGGCTATTAGCTGTGAGAAGACAGTGTCAGGCAATGTATTTGGACAAAACAGCGACCATAAATGTAAAGAAACGAAGTTGCTTGTCATATTTTCCTAACAAGCAACCACATTTTTTTAAATAAGCCCAAAAAACCGCGACCCGCAACTCGAGATTTTTTACCGCGACTTGCCAAAAAAAGAAGCCCAAATAAGTCACGTGTTATACGCGGACTTGGTAGCTATGGATACTGTCGAATCAAACCAACGTGGGACTACAGTGATTGGATGTCGTGACTCGTGCTGGCAGCGTGCGTGCTCTCTGCATGCATACAGGTGCAGCTTATTTCACTGAGAGCAGCGCGGCCGTGTGAAAGAAAAATTGCCAAAAAGTAGCAAGTCTTCTCGAGTCATAAGGCTCAAGTCCAAGTGAAGTCACGAGTCATTGATGTTAAAGTCCAAGTCGAGTTGCAAGTCTTTGTACATTTTGTCGAGTCGAGTCCAAAGTCATCAAATTCATGACTCGAGTCTGACTTGAGTCCAAGTCACATGACTCGAGTCCACACCTCTGTCATTGAGCATATGTGGGGTAGGATGAAAGAGGACGAATGGAAGACGAAACCAAAGAATATTGATGAACTCTGGGAGGCATGCAAGACTGCTATCTTAGCTATTCCGGATGACTTCATCAATAAATTGTATGCATCCTTGCCAAACCGCATGGATGCAGTCCTTCAAGCTCATGGAAGTCATACAAGATATTAAATTTGGATCTCACAGCACCACAACTTAATTTGCTGACAGATTTTTGTATTTGCAGTAAATTTGTTACATTTCTGTATAGGCGACAAAACTTTTGTCTTGCCAAAATTTGACCTTTCTGTCTTGATTAAATGATAAATATTTCTTCTGTGAAAATTATTTATTTCGGTGCATTAAACATCATTTGGGAGGGTTTTAGCTTTTCATATGAGCTATTTCTAACACCAATTGATTAATTAAAAGTCAGGTTAATATGAGGTATTTCTACAAAATAGATAAGCGACAAGACTTTTGTCAGGGACTTTTGTCTAGTATTATGTAACTGTTACACTGAAAATACAGTGTGCGCAGAAATATCGTCACCGTTTACTCGTCTTTTACCCTCATGCAATCCGAGATGTATAGCCTACGACTTTATTTCCTCAGATGAACACAGATAAATAAATAATCTCTGCTAATTAAAACTCATTTGGGTTTCTAAGAGTTAAGGCATCAAACAGCACATACAGCAGTAACTACAGTAATCCATACTATCCCAATGGATAAGTGTTTGTAAGAAGAATAACAATATATTGCATCCGACCAGCAGTTATCTGCGTGTGCATGCGAGGGTTGATTTCACGCTTGACGTAACTTGAAGGGTCAAGCGTGACGTGCACGCGCCAAAAAACTCTGGTCATGTGGATGTCTGATGCTGTCGTTTTTTTTATGCTCACAGCAGTATACAAACAATAACATAATATATGATAATAGCAATTAGAAACAAACAAGTATAAAATACAAGCTATGTTCGTTCTCGCGTGTGTTTCAGATGAAACGTGCCTGAGAACGTCATGAAAGCTTGAAGCGTCTCATGCACGCGCTTGGTAACAGGCAAGCTTTCATGACGTTCTCATGCACGTTTCATCTGAAACACGTGAGATCAGACATCTCTTGTATTTTATTCTTGTTTGTTTCTAATTGCTATCATCATATATTATGTTATTGTTTGTATACTGTTGAACTTGTGAGCATAAAAAAAAACGACAGCCCACAGTTTCCGCAACTCCGGGCGAGGGTGCACGAAGACCCCGCCCGCTTGAGAGAGAAGGTCCCTCCTGATCGGAATCTCCAGGGGAGAGCCGTCGAGGAGGGACAAGATGTCCGAGAACCATACTCGGCCCGGCCAAAACGGGGCTAATAGCAGAAGACTGGCCCCGTCCCGGCGCACTCTCTCTAGAACTCCCGGAAGCAGAGCAATCGGGGGAAAGGCGTACAGGGGCAGCCTCGGCCACTCCTATACCATCGCACCTGTCCCAGAGGAGCTGGCGGCGACAGGGAGAACCACAGCGGACAATGAGAATTCTTGTGTGTGGCAAACAGGTCTACGTGAGCCCTGCCAAATTTCTCCCAAAGGAGCTCCACCACCTCGGTGTGGAGTCTCCACTCCCCGGGCCTCGGCCCCTGCCTCGACAGGCTTCCACATTCTGGCTCCCTGGGATGTACATTGCCCTGACCGACAGCAACTTTCTCTGAGCCCAGAGGAGGATAAGGCGCCCCAACTTGTATAAGCGACAAGATCGTAGACCCCCCTGATGATTTATATAGGAGACCACCGATGTGCTGTCTGTGCGAACAAGCACATGCCGGCCCCTGAGATATGGCAGGAAGTGCTTCAGAGCTTGAAACACTGCCATCATTTCCAGGCAATTTATGTGCCATGAATGCTGGTGTTCCTGCCACAGGCCATGGGCGGAACGACCACTCATGGTCGCCCCCCAGCCCATCAGGGAGGCATCTGTGGTCAGAGACGCACGCTGACACGGTGCCCCCAGCGACGGACCTTTGGCCAGAAACCAAGGGTCCTTCCACATGACCAAGGTGCGGAGACACCGCCGCGTTGCCTTGATCACGTGAAAAGGGTTCCCCCTCGGGGAAAAGCCCTTGGTTTTGAGCCACCACTGTAAAGGCCTCATGTACAGCAGACCTGAAGGAATTACGTTGGATGCTGCTGCCATCAGACCTAACAGCCTCTGAAACTCTTTTACAGTAAGTGGCTGGTCTATTTTCACCCCTTTCATGGCTGAGAGGATCGACCCTATTCGAGGCTGAGACAGACGAGCCTGCATAGAGACCGAATCCCAGTTCACTCCTAAATACGTTATTTTCTGTACTGGAGAAAGAACGCTCTTCTTGGAATTGAGCCCCAACTTCCTCATGTGCGCGAGAATAACATCTCGATGTTGAGCTGCGAGACGAGCTGACTGTGCTAGGATCAGCCAGTCGTCGATGTAGTTGAGTACGTGGTTTCCCATGTTTATTCAAAGGGACCAGCGCAGCGTCCACACACTTCGTGAACGTGCGGGGTGAAAGGGCTAGACCGAAGGAAAGCACCCGATATTGGTACGCTTCTCCCCTGAAAGCGAACCTCAGAAACTTCCTGTGCTGTGGAAGGATGGAAATATGAAAGTAAGCATCTTTGAGATCTATCGTGACAAACCAGTCCTCGGACCTGATCTGAGACACAATCTGTTTGAGTGTAAGCATCCTGAACTTGAGCCTTGCCACTGCTCGGTTCAGGACGCAAAGATCTAAGATAGGGCACAGCCCTCCATCCTTCTTTGGCACGATGAAGTACCGGCTGTAAAAGCCTGACTCTCTGTCTGGGGGGGAACCCTCTCTATCGCCCCCTTTTGCAGCAGCGTCTGTACTTCTTGAGACATTACCAGAGCCTGCTCGGGGCCCACCAACGTAGGGAGGACCCCGTTGAAACTGGGAGGAAGACACCTGAACTGAATGGCGTACCCAATTCTTATGCACCGCAGGACCCATCAAGATATATGTGGCAGATTCTCCCACTCTGACACAAAATCTACTAAGGGTACCAGCCTCTCGAGACTGGTCTCTGATGTACTCTGCACCGTGAGCGCAGCGCCTTGAAACGGCAAACCGGCAGGGAACAACTGGCCCAGCAGCACAATTTCCATCCTCGGATGACCTGCGAGGGCCCTCCACGCCCCGGCGCTCGGGCGGGGTTGGCGGAACGACCCTGTAAGGGTACCGCGGACGCACGGGTACCGTATACTGCGGTAAACACCATCCGCCCGTGGAGGGGATCACCCTCACCGCCCTGAGCCCGGAAGCGTCAGGACTTCTTAGACGCAGCCTTCCTCGAAATAATCACTGTCCTCAGATCAGCTTTCTTGGAAGGCTGTGCTTGAGAGCGCCGACCACTGGCCCACCCTTTTTGCGGGGGTGTGCGGGTAGCGACGCTCTGTTTTTGCTGCGCTCTATGTGAGGGGCTCGTACTCTGCGCTTGCTGCTCCCGCCCAGCAGCAGATGAGACCTGGGGCTTACAGGGGAGAAACTGCTTGAGCGCCGCAGATTGCTTCTTTGCCTCCAGGAACCTGTCGGTAACCGTAGTGACAGCGTCACCGAACAGGCCTGCCGGAGACAGCGGCGCATCAAGCAGGAAACTTTGATCTCTCTCTTTGATCTCTGTGAGATTGAGCCATAAATGCCTCTCCGTGGCCACCAGGGATGCCATAGATTGAGTGGTCCGGAGAGCAAGATCAGCGGTAGATCAAAACTCATTTATCATATCTGCCCCTATCTCATGGCTCTCGCCCAGGTCTCTTAGCAGGTCGGCCTGGTATGCCTGCACGATGGACATGGTGTGCAGACATGCAGCGGCCTGGCCTGCTGCCGAGTACACTTTGCCCACTAATGAAGATGTTATTTTCAGGGGTTTTGTGGGCAAAGATGGAGCCTTTATGGCTGATGCCGAATCAGGCGAGAGCGATGGCTCGCGAGCGTCTCTTCTACTCTAGGCATATGACCATAACCGTGCCTATTCAGCCCCGCGATGTTACTATACACATACGTATTGGGGCTGAAAATTCGTGAAGACATGGGCCGCTTCCACGATCTCGACACATCAGTGTGGAGATCCGTGAAAAACGGCAAGCTCCGCCTTGGAGGCTGAGCAGAGGGGGAGGGGAGAAAGCGTTCATCGAGCCTGCTTTTAACTGAGGCTCGCTCATTGTGCTCATGTGGCCAGTCGATATTTAATTTGGCCACTGCTCTGCTCAGAACCTCCATAAGCTCCTCACTAGCAGGGGTCTGAAGTGGCGAGTCTTCAGCCCCTACATCGACGCTGCAGACATCCACCTCCTCAGAGGAATACAACTACAGCGCCGTGGCCATGGCCGCGGCCGCCCCTCGAGCGGGAGAAACCGCAGCGCGGGCTCCCGAACCCAGAGAAGCGACGCCGGATCTGGCGGGTGAAGGCGGAGATAGGGCGGAGCCCGTCTCAAACCCCTCCGTCAGATCCAATTGCGATACCCGCGACATGAGCCGCCACTGAGCCTCGGCAACAGCGGGACCCGTGCCGCGGGGAACGCAAGCCGGGACACCCTCCTCGAGCGCCCGGCGGGATCGCAGCACGCGAAGAGGCAGCGCCTCACAATGCTCACAGCCGGCACCCTCGAGTGCCGACTGCGCGTGCTGCTCTCCCAAACAAACAACGCACATCAAATGTGTATCCCCACTCGTGATGTAACGTGAGCAGGGAGGAACACACTTTCTGTACTGCTGTTCGCTCGCCATAATCTCTCTTATACTTGTGATATCGTGTGAGTGCAAACCAAACAATAAAGTCTGAACTCAGACACAAACACAGAGTTGACGGACAAGATAACACAGAGCGGTTGGTGAAGGCAATAGAAGCTAAAGGCGCGTGTTTGCCTGTGGGCTTTATAGTTTCCGGGTCAGTGACGTCACCCGCCTATGACGTTCCTTCTCTCTATTGGACTGATGACATACGTGCTTCACGACGCAATCACGCAGAGGCGTTCCCAGAGCGGTGATGCAGCGGGAGTTCCCTATGAACGGGAACTATTGATGATGATTTTAAATAATTCCTATGTGTTGGAACAAAGGTTGCAACAAACCAAAGCTTCATTTGGAGGACAGTGCTTGTCTCCAGATTACCGCCGAAAAAGCGATTATCCAGTCCTGTCAATAGGAAAGATTCAGCATAGAAATTTCATCACTGAAATCTGGAAGATTTAAAATCAGAAAATAAAGTGCTCTTCACAAGTTAAACCCCTTTTTAGAAGATGAATTGCTGAGAATCGGTGGGAATGTTATGTAAAGCTGCTATGCCTGAATAAAGGAAACATCCAGTTATTTTATCAAAAGATCAGCATATTTCCAAACTGATTCTAAGGCATATTCATGTACAGAGTGGCCATAGTAAAAGAAACCATCTCAGGTTACGTATGTAACCATGGTTCCCTGAGAGGGAATGAGATGCTGCATCGAAACGCTAGGGGAACGCCTCTGCGTGATGCGTCATGAAGCACTGGTGCAGTCAGTCCAATAGCGGGAAGATACGTCATGGGTGGGTGACGTCATCGACCAGGAGCTATAAAGCACACCTGGACCAAACAGTCATTAGCTTCTGGAAAAGCCAAACAAATCGATCACAGGCATGCCGGGAGTATGGCATAACGACGCAGCATCTCGTTCCCTCTCAGGGTACCATGGTTACATACGTAACCTGAGACGTTCCCTATCTCGATGGAACTTCGAGCTGCGTCGAAATGCTAGGGGAACTCAATACCCACCCCGCCAGAGTCCCAAGTGTCTGTATGTGTGAATTAACCCAGAAACACCCGGGACCCCGGGGTAGAGGCCAAGTCTAGATTGTAGAACCTCACAAATGTATGCGGAGAGGACCACCCAGCCGCATCACATACCTCTGACAATGAAACTCCCGAAATAAGAGCCATAGAGGCAGCCATACTCCTAGTGGAGTGGGCGCGGACCCTCATTGGTGAAGGCTGTCCGGCCGACTCATAAGCGAGCGAAATAGCCTCGACTATCCACTTGCTAAGCGTCTGCTTTGAAGCCAGTTTTCCCTTACTCGGGGACCCAACACACACGAACAACTGTTCTGACTTTCGCCACAGGGCAGCTCTGTGGACATATACATCTAGGGCCCTGACCGGACATAGCAGATTTAGCTTCTCTTGGTCTTGATTAGTGAAAGGAGGCAGACAGAAAGCCTGCAGCATTACTGGTCCCGGAACATTAGTCGGGACCTTGGGAACATATCCTTCCCTCGGGAAGAGTAATGCTTTCACCATTCCTGGTGCAAACTCAAGGCAAGAGGGTGCTACTGACAGAGCCTGTAGGTCTCCTCTTTTCAGTGATGAAATCGCTAGAAGAAACACTGTTTTTAGTGTGAGGAACTTTTCTGACACCTCTAATGGCTCGAAGGGAGCCAACATAAGGCCTTCTAAAACTATGGCCAGGTCCCAAGTAGGCACCCTCGAGCGTGCCGCAGGTCTGAGCCCCCAAGGTACCACAAAAGAAACGCGTGACCCACGGGTGTTTCACTAATGATGCATTATCTAATGGATTATGATAAGCAGATATTGCCGACACATACTTTCAGTGTCGACGGTGATAACCCTGCGGATAATTTTTCTTGTAGGAACTCAAGAACTGAACCGACCGGGCAGTTAACAGGGTCCAAAGCCTGGCCCGTACACCAGGTGACAAAAACTCTCCATTTGAGTGCGAAAAGTCTCCTTGTGGATGGTGCTCTGAGGTGCAACATGGTCTCTATCACCTCAGTAGATAGACCCATGTTCATGAGCTGGGCTCCCTCAGGGGCCAAGCCCACAGTTTCCACAGTTCCGGACGCGGGTGCAGTACTGACCCCCCGGCCTGCAAAAGAAGATCTCTCCGGACTGGGATTTCCCAGGGAGGACCTTCTAGGAGAGACATAATGTTGGTGAGCCATACTCGGCCAGGCCAGAGCGGGGCTACCAATAAAAGATGAACCCCATCCCGGCGGACTCTCTCCAGCACTCCTGGGAGCAACGGCAGAGGGGGAAAGGCGTACAGACGCAGCCTCGGCCACGTCTGTACCATTGCGTCCAGCCCCAGCGGGGCTGGATGCGTGAGGGAGAAATATGCTGGACAGTGTGTCGTCTCTCGAGACACAAACAGATCCACCTGGGCTTGCCCAAAGAAGATCCACAGCTCCTCCACCACCTCGGGGTGGAGTCTCCATTCTCCCGGCATCACTCCCTGCCTCGACAGGGAGTCTGCCGCTACATTCAGGACCCCCGGGATGTACATCGCCCTGAGCGAGAGCATCTTGCCTTGGGCCCATGTTAGCATATGATGCGTCAGCTTCCACAACTGACGCAATCTCAACCCCCCCTGGTGATAGCAGTCTCTCCTCTCTCTACGAGACCATCGAAGTGTTGTCTGAACGAACTAACACATGGCGGCCCCGCAGGTCTAGGAGGAAGTGTTTGAGTGATTGAAACACAGCCATCAGCTCCAGCTGGTTTATGTGCCAGGAGAGCTGACGGCCCCTCCACAGACCTTGGGCCGAGCGGTCACTCATGACCGCTCCCCAGCCAGTTAGGGAGGCATCCGTCGTTAGCGTTACGCAACGACAAGGAGCCCCCAGAACTGGACCTTGGGACAGGAACCAAGGATCTTTCCACTTCACTAAGGCACATAGGCAGCGCCGCGTGACCTTGATCAAGCGAAAAGGGTTTCCCCTCAGGGAGAACCCCTTGGTCCTGAGCCACCACTGTAAGGGTCACATGTACAGCAGGCCAAAAGGTATCACGTTGGACGCTGCTGCCATCAGACCCAACACTCTTTGAAAGTGTTTGACAGTGAGTGACTGGCCTAGCTTTACCTGGTTGACGGTATTCAGGATCGTTTTTATCCTGGGCGGAGATAGCCGAGCCGACATTGTTCTCGTGTCCCAAACTACCCCCAGAAAAGTAATGCTCTGCTGAGGTGCCAACACACTTTTCTTTTCGTTCAACCTTAGCCCCAACACTCTCATGTGGGCAAGAACAGCATCTCGATGCTGAACCGCCAGTTGTTTCGACTGCGCTAACACCAGCCAATCGTCGATGTAATTTAGCACGCGGATGCCCTGGAGTCACAACGGAGCCACAGCTGAAAACTTCGTGAAAGTGCGGGCCGATAAAGCTAGACCGAATGGCAGCACTCGATATTGGTACGCTTTTCCCCCAAAAGCGAACCTGCCCCATCCTCCTTTGGAACTATGAAGTACCGGCTGTAAAACCCCTCTTATATACAGACTCAGCCTCTTTTCCCAACCTCTTTTTGCAGGAGAGTCTGTACCTCTTGTTCCATGACCAGAACCTGCTCGGGGCTTACTACACAGGTAGTGACCCCGCTGAACACGGGCGCGAATAAGCCCCACCCACCAAAGCCGAAGTTGTTCTGACCGGCTTGCTGTGGGCAGCTGTGGGGCTCTCCGTGACGATGCTCACTCGGGGGAGAGATAGCTCGCAAGCGTCTCTTCCCCCCCCAAGACATTGCCGTTTTCCTCTGAATGATAGATGCAGACCCATAATATACATGATGCCTCGGCAAACGCGCGATCTGAGCCACTAGACTCAACCCCGTAATCTACACGCTGCCTCAGCAAACGCGAGATCCGCGATCGAGTCATAGAATCTATATTGCAGACCCGTGATCTACACGCTGCCTCTGCAAACGGGAGATCCGAGCCACCCCATAATCTCAAACATGCTGTCTGCTCACCATTATATTGTTCTTTCTTTCTCTTTCTTATTTTATTTATTTATTTATTTATTTTTTGGCGAACTGCTTGACACTCGGCCAGCCAGTCTAAACTTAACCTGGACACAGCGCGAGTTACACCAATAGCTCCTCTTTTTATGAGCGTGTGTGTGTCGTTTTCTTTTGGCATGGGGAGATCATCATCAGCGCTAACAACATCCAGTTCCTCGGAACTGGAGTGCTGCTGCGTTTGTGCCTCAGCGCGAGCAGAAGAAAACCGCAGAGAGTGCTTCCAAATCGCTAACTGAGGCATGAGATCCAGCGGGTAAGGGCAGAGATAGGGGATCACCCGTCTCTAACCCCGCCACTAGATCCAACTGCGATCCCCAGGACGCGAGCCTTCGCTGCGCCTCGGCAACAGCGGGACCCGAGCCCTGAGGACCGCGAGCCAAAACACTCTGCTCGAAGAGTGCCCGGCGTGATCTTAATATGCGCATTGGGAGTCTCTCCAAATGCTCGCAGCCAACCCCCTCGAGAGCTGACTGGGCATGCTCGAGCCCCAAACACATCACACATAGGTCGTGTGTATCCCCACCTGTGATGTAACGTGGGCAGGGAGGAACACAACGCCTATACTGACTTGCCAGATTTCTTTTTTTTCTTTTTTGAACACACACACAATAAATGGACATACAATTCACACAGAGCGCTTGTGAAGGCACAGAAGCTAATGACTGTTTGGTCCAGGTGTGCTTTATAGCTTCCTGGTCGATGACGTCACCCGCCCATGACGTATCTACCCGCTATTGGACTGATTGCACAGGCGTTCCCCTAGCGTTTCGACGCAGCTCGAAGTTCCCTCGAGATAGGGAACATATGCTGCCTATATTAAGAGAAAAATACTGGATTACTCAAGGCAATCCAACAGCCAGAAAAACTCTATCAAACTGTACGTTCTGCAAACAACACAAAGGTAAGCTAGGTGAGCAAAAAATGTTTGACTTGAATAAAGAATAACTGCAGATCTACCAAAATCTTCTAATCTACCTACATTTCCTAAGGAGTAGACTACTGGAACTAATTTTACTAGCTCAGAAAAGGAATTGAAAAGAGCACGGGCATAGTTTAATCAAAATAAAATCAACGGTTTTAGCACATAAAGGAATTAAATGGAGATTTAATCCACCTGCAGCTTTACATCATGGTGGCGCATGGGAGTGCATCATCCGAATGATAAGAAAGGTGTTGTCCTCCGTTTTTGAATCAACAAACGTTGGATGATAAAGCATCACACACTGTTTTGTGTGAAATCACACACTTCTGTGTGAAGCTGAGGCAATTCTCAATGATTGACCCACCACCAAAGTGTCTGAAGATCCAAGTAATCTTGAAGCATTTACCCCCAATCATCTGCTTACAATGAAGAGAAAACCAATCTATTCTCCTGGTCTTTTTGAGAAATCAGATCAGTATGTAAGAAGGTGGAAACAAGTATAATACCTTTCAGATCTTTTTTTGGAAAAGATGGATAAGAGAGTACTTGCCTTTGTTACAGGAAAGACAAAAATGGACAAAAGAGAGACGCAATCTTATGCCGGGCGATATTGTACTCATTACAGATTCTACAGCCCCATGCAATTCTTGGACTCTTGGAAGAGAACTAGAAACTTCTGGTTCAAATGCATGGCGTACTCAAAAAGAAAAAAAAAAGGGGGTAAGAGTAATTATTATTTTAAAATGTATTCATGTATAATAAACTGTTGACGGCTCCTTATGTAAATATATGATTGTGAATTGTTTTCCTAAGTCCTAAGTCATTAACAATTAGGGGCTGGTGTGTTGGAGCCAATATACTGAATTGTTGTTTGTGACACTAGAGGGCGTATGGATATTTTGAGTATATTTAGGTAAAGTAATTGATTACAGTATTTATTTTCCATTGTTTTTGTTGTTTGCAATGCCAAATGGATATTAAATTGATTGGCATATCTGAATTTATTCCCAAGGTATGGACAATTATGACAATTTTTTCAAGGCAAAAGGATGCATCAGAAACAGATTTATAAAAACCATCTGCATCCCTACAACTACAGATTGCATGTAAATAACCTATCAGCTTGCCTAGAGTTTCAAGACTAAATACAACTTATTTATTTAGTGTATGATTTAACTATAATTTAATTAACATATACAAATGATATGAAATTAATAATATGAAATACAAATTATAGGTGCCATTTAACATTTCCAATGTTTCTGGAAATTGCCCTTTTTAATGTGTATGATTCAGATAAATAATTGATTATAAAAACCCGAAACAACACATTCTGGTTCTGGTTCAACAAAAATGTTGGTTGTATTGTTGGTTTCAGTATTGATGTGTTTGATGTGCTTTGTGTGTGTGTGCTTCGTGTGTGTGTGTGTGTGCTTCGTGTGTGTGTGTGTGTGTGTGTGTGTGTGTGTGTGTGTGTGTGTGTGTGTGTGTGTGTGTGGTAGGTATTTACTGTGTGTGTTTTGTGCAAGTGCTACCTGTTTATCAGTGTACGTATTTAGCTGGTACAGTGGTCTTTGCAATGCAAACACTTCTGGAAGTTGACGTACTCGCCAGGCTACTGTGTCTCCCATCATTCTCTCTGGATTGGCCTCAGCTAATTTAGAGACCTGTAAAGCAAACAAATATGCACAAAGGGCAAGCTGCTTCACAAAATGATGATATAATCTAGACTTGGGCCATGATACAAATCATTATGTGGAATTATAAGATTGTCTGGGCATTTATATACCTGGTTGCATAAAGCTTGCAGTCTCTCCTCTCTCTCTTTATCATCATTCTGTTTTTGTTTTTCCTTAGCTTCACGCACCTTCAGTTTCTGCTGTAACAGTTCTTTCCTGAACTTCACCCTGCACAACATATACAACCAATGATATAGCTGAAAGAATTGTATGATAATATTCTGATTACATTCGTCAGCATTTTTACAATATTCAGCATACTATATTGTATTTGCTGATTAGAAGAATCCTAATCATAATTAAAAATGTAAAGAGTTTAAAAAAAAAAAAAGATATATATATATATATATATATATATATATATATATATATATATATATATATATATATATATATATATATATATATATATATATATATATATATATATATATATATATATATATATATATATATATATATATATATATATATATATATGCATATGTAAAGGCTGGTACTAAAGGTGTTCTGGTTGTTTGGCCTTTTTGCCAATTTATTTCCTCAACCAAAGTACTTTACCTTTCTGTATCTCTCTGCATCTGTTGTCCCATAACTCTCCTAAGTTCTGCAAGCCGCTCCATATCCCTCTTTCTCTGCTCCTCTCTTCTCTTCTGTTTTTCTGCATGGAACTTATTTATCTGAGAGAGAAAGAGATGGATATATAATGCAATGGAAAAAAAGTGTGAATTTGTTTTAAAGTAGATAAACATTTGGTAAAATCATATGCCAAAAACAAAAGTTTACAGACTTAAGTCAGTTATTTGTATTGTTTCAGAAAGTTATTTTGACATTTAGATATTTATGTATTTATTGTGTTAATAATATAGTATGAAGATCAGTATAATCTATTCCTCTCTCATAAACCTCATTAATCAGTGACATAACACAGCTCTGCAGAAAGTGTAGGGAAACAGAAAGAAGACAAGGCCACACACATTTAAAATTCCAAACACAATCACACAGCCTTACATTCACATGACATTTATCAAGCTAATGCGCTGAGGACAGAGCCCTGGGGTTCCCCTCATTACTTTACTAATGCTCACACTGGACTACACTGGGGTTATCAGCAGAGTGTACTAATAAATGATAATGTATTAATAAAAATGTATCAGAAAAATTACATTTAGACATATTGTTTTCATTAATATTAGATCACATTACAGATGTAAATAGTTTGGTTTTCATGTTGACTATAATTAACAATGACATCACATGTACTGTTATTACATTTTTGCCATTACCTGCTGTGACAGTTGAGCTCTTCTAGTTTTTTCTTTCTGCTGCTCTTTCCTCAATCGCTCCTCTTCCTCTTTGTGACAATAGGCAGAAAGAGCAGACTCCAACTCTGCAGCCTCCTCCTGCTGAATGCGCCACTGCTGGAGCTAAACACACACAGAGTGACAGCTTCAGTAGAAATCTCTTAATAGCGTTTAGACTACTGAAGTTTTAAGCTGAAAACGAAGATCCAAGATCGGTATAATCTATTCCTCTCTCATAAACCTCATTAATCAGTGACATAACAGATTGGAGACACATACAGTATGTAGACTTTACCGATCCATTAAAACAACAACAACAACAAAAACATAGAAAATCCCTGTAGGCGCACATAGCATTAAAATATGATTAAGCACTCAAATTAGAGGAAATGGAGACACTGAGTCTTAAACACTCACACTCACACATGACTTATACACGAACATGGATCACATATTTGCATGGATCACTGGTTACCAGTGTTGGGTAAGTTACTCTAAAAAAGTAATTTATTACTAGTTACTAATTACATCTTCAATAGTGTAATTAGATTACTGTACAAATTACTCTCTCCAAAAAGTATTTAATTACTTATTACTAATTACTTTTTAATTACTTTCTACATCAACCCTCGAGTTAAGCAATTCAAGGTTAGACATGAAACGGCTCTTAATTCATTCAAATGCATAATATAAAACTACAAAAAATTACTCTTATTAACTGACCAAAGTATTACAAATGTGAGAAGGATACATAAAAACATGCATTTTAAAGTTAGACTTTAAATGTTGATGTTAAGTCCACTATTGAATTATTTATAATTATATATAGTATTTTGTTCAATTACATCAGAAGTAACTAATTAAATTACAGAAAAAATAAGAGTAATCCCTTACTTTACTTTTTCAAGGGAAAAGTAATTAAATTACAGTAACTAATTATTTAGTAACTACTTACACTCAACACTGCTGGTTACTGCATACTTATCTATATATATATATATATATATATATATATATATATATATATATATATATATATATATATATTGCCAAAAGTTTTGGGACGCCTACCTTTACATTCACATGAACTTTATAATGACATCGCATTCTTAATCTGTAGGGTTTAATTTGGAGTTGGCCCAACCTTTGCAGCTAAAACAGCTTCAAATCTTCTGGGAAGGCTTTCCACGAGGTTTAGGAGTGTGTTTATAGGACTTTCTGGCCATTCTTTTAGAAGTGCATTTGTGAGGTTAGGCCCTGATGGTTGACAAGAAGGCCTAGCTGGCTCACAGTAGCCGCTCTAATTCATCTTAAAGGTGTTTTATTGGGTTACGGTCAGGACTCTGTGCAGGCCAGTCAAGTTCCTCCACACCAAACTTGCTCAACATGTCGTAATGGACCTTGCTTTGTGCACTGGTGTTGGAACAGGAAGGGGTTATTCTCAGACTGTTCTCACAACATTGGGAGAATTAAATTGTCCAAAATGTCTTGGTATGCTGAAGCATTTAGTGTTCCTTTCACTGGAACTAGGGGGCCAAGCCCAACCCCTGAAAAACAACCCACACCAAAACTTTACACATGGCACAATGCAGTCAGGCAAGAACCGTTCTCCTGGCAATTGCCAAACACAGACTCATTCACCCTATTGCCAGTGAACACATTTCTCCAGTGAACACGTCTTCACTGCTCTAGAGTCCAGTGGTGGTGTGCTTTACAACACTGCATTCATCACTTTGCATTGTACTTGGTGATGTAAGGCTTGAATGCAGTTGCTCGGCCATGGAAACCTATTCCATGACATTCCCTTACACACTGTTCTTGAGCTAATATGAAGGCCACATGAAGTTTGGAGGTCTGTAGCTATTGACTCTGCAAAAAGTTGGTGACTTCTGCAGACTGTGCGTTTTGGCATACTATGTTCCCACTCTGTGATTTTATGTGGCCTACCACTTCATGGCTGAGTTGCTGTTGTTCCCAATTGCTTCCACTTTGTTACAATACCAATAACATTTGTTTGTGGAATATTTAGTAGTGAGGAAATTTCAAGAATGGACTTGGTACCATGCTTTAATTGACTGAGCTCCTGAGAGCGACCCATTCTTTCACAAATGTTATTAGGTAGTCTGTATGCCAATGTGCTTGATTTTAGACACATGTGGCCATGGAAGTGATTGGAACACATAGGGGCCTATGATTTTTAGGTTCAGTGCCACATTGTGTAAATATCAAATGCATTTGAGCCCATTTGTGCTGATAAAAACTGAAATAAACTGTGCTATTAACCAATTGAAACCAGGTCTAAAGACCTCAACGCAATATTTTTGTGTTATTTTAAGAGCGCATTAGTAATAGGAGCAAACAAACATTTAAAAAAAAAAGTTGCCAGCCATCGCCAGGGTTTTTGACCATTTTCACCTAAATTTAATAGCCCTTAGAATATTTTGTTTTATGAATATCACAGTATGCAATATATCAAAAGAAAGAGCTGACCCTCTTCTTTTAAAAGTTTCATAAAAAAAGCAAAATTTTGAACAAAAAGTTGAGAAAATCTAGTTTTTGTCAAAAACTGCACTTAAATCAGATTCAGAAAAATTATCAAACACAGATGGAGTAGATCGAGTCCATAAACACCCCTAATGCTTGCACATTCCAGTAGCTCTTCCTGGGTTCACATTTCATTCAGTAACATTAGATAGTTTTGATTCATATGTTTAATGTTGATGATAACGTTATTTTTCATATGCATCTGTTTGCATACGATCGCTTTTTTACTCTGTCTTACACGTGTGTTTTGATCAGGAGATACAGTACTCATTCAGAAGATGCGTAATAGCGCCCCCTAGCAGCTAACAGTGAAAACACGATAACCTGGAAAACTGTCAGTTTTTTGTCAGGTTAGCCTTTTCTTATAAATAACGGAAAATTCTGTGTTTGGCGGGGAACGAGTTAATGGAAATTGGAGATGAGACTAGTTTATTACACATTATGCAAAACACACCCATTACTCGGAGAAAAAAAAATAGGGATAAACGTTTTAGACCATGCGTGGGCACGCCAAACATTTTTTCCATCGTTAAACTAGCAAAAGTGGATTTGGACATGACCTAAGTTTTAGACCGTGAGCTTAGATTGTTAAATTAGGGCCCCTGAAATCAATGATTTGGAGGGGTGGGTATCCCATTACATTTGGCAAAATAGTGCATGTATAAAATAGTCTATGAAACAGTATGCTAAATTCAACAATGAACAGTAGTTACAGTGTTGTCTTATTTATGGCATTAACATAGTATTTAATAGTAATATTGGGTGATATTGTACACTGATCAGGCATAAGATTATGACCACTGAAAGTTGAGGTGATGACACTGATTATCTCTTCATCACGGTACCTTTTAGTGGGTGGGATAGCAAGTGAAAATTGTATACTCAAAGTTGAGTGTTAGAAGCAGGAAAAATCGACAAGCGTAAGGATTTTAGTGAGTTTGACAAGAGCCAAATTGTTATGGCTAGATGACTGGGTAAGAGCATCTCCAAAACTGCAGCTCTTGTGGGGTGTTATCGGCCCAGAAAGTCTGAACCACTCCCCCTCTAGCCACACAGGCTGCCAGTGACATCATCCCCTACGGTCATAGCCCAAGCTATATGCCTAAGAGAGAACCTTATCAAGTTTTATCTGAGGTTTCCTACTCTCGGCTTGCTCGAGGGCCTGGGACCTACTACTTCGAAGGAAGGAGTCCCTTAAGGGAATGTGGCTAGGGGACCCGAGGGCGCCCCAGCCGTCACTTCACCGAATGCTCACCTGGCATCACTTCTGTGGGACACCCCAGCTTGGCCAACCCTGTCTGTCAAAACAGAGCCTCCGGACATCGCTCTTACTCATGAGCATCCAGACTGAGGGACTGCAAACTGGCAATGTCCTCCTCAGACCGGAACTCGGAGACGGGAATCCTGGAGAGCAGTGCTCAGCTTAGTGCTTCTTACCCTTGCCAGCGAGGGGAGTCTCTTCTGCTCGATCCTAGGATCCACTGAACACATTTATTACAGGGGTGCTCAGGAGGCCTGAAAAGGCCTATGGACTGATATACCCGGGAGGCCCGAGGGGGGCCTGCCCGTCTGATCAGACTCAAGCGGCCGTAAGCTCGCAGACGACCCTCAATGAGGGGAGCTCTTAAGCCAGCCTGGTAGGTAAACCATGGTGTAGGCTAGCCAGTCCCTGTCCTGAAGGGACTGCGCAGCAGAAACGGAGTCTCGTCGTGCTAGGGCATGAGCCCGCCCTTGAGTACTACCCACCGGCAGGCAGCCGCTAGCTGTCAGCACAAAGCTAGTTATACGTTCCCGCTCAAGGGAACCGTTTTCCCTCCAGGGAGGCCAGGAGGCGCCTCTACCCGGCACCGTTAGTGCTAGCTGTTAGGAGCCGCAGGACGGTGGCTTTACTGGTTCCTCAGGGGGCCCATGAGGCCATAACCCCAGAAGCCACCCATGCTAATGGCTAGCTTGTCACCGAGACCTGGTCCGGGAATCCCTTCCCAAAGACAGCATAATACACTGGCCTACCGAGCGTCCCGGCTCGGGGGCTCACCCTCAGGCGGCCTGGAGAGGCCTGCTTCCTGCCAGCCAATGTGCAAACAGTCGGGAGTTGCTGTGTTCCCGGGGCTCGCCTCCAGGGAGGCCTGTTTGATGCTTACGTATAGTCCGGTCTTCTAGGACGGCCTGGAGAGGCTTATTGCCGAATGGCAGTTCCCTATTAGATTGTCCCACCGGAAACCCCGCAGGGCCGGGAAACGACCTTAGGGCGGCCTGAAGCAGCCTGCCCCTGATAGCAGACCATGCTAGCCGCCTGGCTAGCACCCACGCACACTGTTGCAAGACCTGGGAACCGGGGCTCACCCTACAGGAGGCCTAAAGCGGCCTAGATCCTGTCAACCAGTGGTCGGAACCCTAGGTCACCCCCTCAGGAGACGCCATCTGAGGCGTGCTGAAACTCAACGAGCCCTCATAAGTCGGGCTGATAGTGGCTTGTCTGCTGGCTGATGAGGACTGGATATCCAGTTACTACCTGGGGACTAATCCCCAAAAAGGCCGTAAGGGGCCTTTTTATGACGAGGTTTCTGCTGCAGCCGACATCGTGGCCCATGTGAGCCGGGGAGGGTTCTCCCCAACTCGACGGGAACTCACCCGCAGGGAGGCCTACTGAGGCCTACCACCTGACCCAGAGTTAACTGCCCAGACTGCCACGGCTGGCGTCTCCCCGCCAGCCGGCCTTCTGTTGATGGTCCGTCCCAGCGGCCCACAGCAGTGCACTCAGCATAAAACGCTTTGGACCCTCTAAAGCGAGAGGAGTACAACTTACGCCACCTGCCTCCAGGGCGGCCATCTGGTCGTCCAGGGGTCCACCGTCCGCGCAAGGGCGTCAGCCGTGACAGTGTTTCGGCTCCAGGGGAGCATCCTACCAACCCATGCTTTCCGATGGTTGCGAAGTACAGCTCGACCCGAGCCCTAAAAGGTGAAGACACAGAGCAAGAGGTGAAATATTGAACACACACAACCGGCCATTTCCTGCACCAAGCCAGGGGGTCGCCCAGAAGTGGCGGCCGCACTAGCTCTGGGGGGAGGGGCTAGCAAAAACCAGTCTAACTGCGCACCGTGAAGAGACGCCTACCCTGTCCCCACGACCACTGGCTGAGTCGCGATCCATTCTGCTACACACCTACTTGCATTAATAACAACCCCCAAATGCAGAAGGGGGGTGGGCATCGGCCGGACGACCCTAACTGCGGGGAGGCCGGATAGTGATACAAAGCTCCTGCGGGACTACCGACAGGAGCCCGGGGCAACTGCCAGGGCGATATGCCACTGCGAGACGCCATCGCCATCCCATCAACAGCCTAGGCAAACTTGATGCACTAGCATCGGTCTGATAATCCCACAAACAAAGGCCCTAAAAAGGGCTGGGACAGACCTTACTGTAATTCATGCGCTAGCCTAACCTCACATATTCATCTAGATCAGTGTTACTCATTGCGCGGCTCACGAGCCTCATGCGGCTCGCCAAGCTTTAATTTGCGGCTCGCATTATATCACATGTGAATGCGTATCAATAGTACGAGTGTGCAATCTCGTGGAATGTATATGAGTTTTGGCGTGCATATGCTACGCAGTTTTTCGCATGCATATGATATGCACTTTATGGCGTGTATATGACATGCTCTTGGATGGGGGTGAGGGGTTTGTGCGTATAATACGCGTATCAT
Source organism: Pseudorasbora parva (assembly GCF_024679245.1). Lineage (NCBI taxonomy): Eukaryota > Metazoa > Chordata > Actinopteri > Cypriniformes > Gobionidae > Pseudorasbora > Pseudorasbora parva. Next base: position 14,915,495 of record NC_090176.1, on the reverse strand, counting down.
ATGCACGCGAAAAACTGCGTACCATATGCACGCCAAATACATTCCACGACGCTAAGTTAGGACGATTCTAACAGAGAGACCGCCTCACCAATGAACACCTTGCATGCCTCACAAGGATTGCAACGACAAGCTACAAATACAACATGAAGAAAGTCAAGAAAAGGCATGCATGCTTCTGCTCATCCCAGCATTAATGTAATCCTGCTTTTTTGGATGGCGGGAGTCTTCGGCTTCGTCCCATCTTTTTTAGTCTGCGTGTTCTTCAATCTGCAGCGGCGCGGAGCAGAGCGCACGTCAGAAGCAGAGGTGTGTGTGTGTGTGTGTGTGTGTTTGTGTGTGTGTGTGTGTGTGTCTGTGTGTGTGTGTGTGTGTGTGTGTGTGTGTGTGTGTGTGTGTGTGTGTGTGTGTGTGTGTGTGTGTGTGTGTGTGTGTGTGTGTGTATACATCTGAGCCTCTGTAGCAGATATATGCACCTTTTGTAAAAATGAAAGTTAAGACATCTGTCATTTATTTTTCTCTTGTATTGTATCTTCAATTTTCTTTAAAAGTTTTTTTTCCAAGTTTTATTTTTAAAATATTCAGGCAAATTAATAAACTTTTGTCTACTCTAATTTCACAATTATTAACTGAAAATATGCCTATGTGATTCATAATGTAGGCCTAATTAACGAACAAGAAATATTAACAAAGCCATTTTCATCAGATTAGGCATTTTTAGTGCTATTGTTATGTAATTTTTTGGCCTTCAGAACATCTTAAAATGCACATGTGTAGATCATAGAAATCAAAATTTTCTCGGGGGAGCATGCCCCCCTAACATTTTGGATCTCTGTAATTATAAACATTATTGGATACAAATATTACATGTAAAGTATGAACATGCAGTAAGGGGGTAATATTTGCTTTATAAATAATAAACAGCCAATATCGTATGGGTATGCATGTTTGTAAGCTACTAGTTAATGCCGCAATTTGGACACTACACTATGTTACCATTTTTTCCATAGGCTACCCTCACTGGGGGCTAAGCTCCCCTAAAACGAAAATCCTAGAAACGCTGCTGCTTTGCAATAAAAGTTGCTCTCCTATTGATTTTGTGCTATCAGTGCGGCTCTCATGAAAAAAATAGTGAAGACCACTGATCTAGATATTTCACTAGCAGAGGTGCCAACGCTACCCAGAGGTGGCTACAGCTAAAAAGTTCGCCAGGAGAACATACATCAGTTTATATCGTCGCTACATGCCCGCGGCATGTGCGGTGGCCTCAACTGCTCATATTACACATATCCAGAAGAGAAACAGCCTTATAAACTACTGTTGCTACACTAGCAAACATACAGCCTACACAAACACTCTGTATTTATACAAACATCATTCTAGCCACCTTCACAGGGGAACTACAGGCCCACTTCTCCAACTGTTACATTTCTTCACTCTTTTGCAGAAAAAACATCCCTCATAGAGCATAGAGTCCAAACATACGGCATTGAAAAGAAGAATGTTTGCCCTAAAAGGGGACTCACCCGCTGTCTTCAGTGCCTCATCGCTTCATGTAACATGCATGCTTCGGCGCACTAACCTGAGGGTGGGGCGCTCTCACACACCGGCCTGGCAGGCCGTCAGAGTCTCACATCCGCTCATCATAGGCCCACGCGGCCTGGTGTAAAGCGCGCCCGGGGAGAGAAGAAAACAAAGAAACAAAGGAAGGGACAAATTACATCACGTTCTCCGCGCCCTCGGGGGCGGAGACTCACCACCTCGCTTCCAGCGCTGGAAGCGGTTCTTCTCCCCGATGTCCCTCCTCCTGTTGCGGGTGTCCCACCTCTTCTGCGTCCTACTCCTCCACGGAGGGGGCGCACGAGAGGCCACGCTATTGCGTTGGCCCAGTCGATGATCCTCGGATCTCGATGGGCTAGGGACACCCTCCTGCCTGGGCGCCACCCCGGACCTCAGAGGAATACACATTCTATACGCCGCTGAGCGCGCCCTCGCCTCTCTGAACCTTCCCACCACCACCTCGACGGAGGTGCCGAAAAGCTCAGAGGGCGAGACCGGGGCATCGAGGAAAAAGGCCTTTTCTTTAACCCCGATGTCCGCCAGGTTCAGCCACAGATGCCTCTCCGTGGCGACCATAGCCGCCATCGACCGTCTGATGGTGACGGCTGTGTGTTTGGCCGCCCGGAGAGAGAGATCCGTGGTGCGGCGCAACTCAGCCATCGCATCAGGGGGTAGACCCTCCCCCTGATCGAGGTCCCTCAGCAGGTCAACTTGATAAGCCTGCAAATCAGACATTGTGTGCAAGGCCACCGCCGCCTGACCCGCCGACGTGTATGCCCTGCCATTAAGACGCAAAGTCGTCTTTAATGGTTTTGACGGCAGGGCTGGAGCTCTTAGTGTCGATGGCCGCCCGGACGCGAGATAGTTCGCGAACGTCTCGTCGATGGGCGGCATCGACACATACCCTGCCTCAGCCAATCCCTCGACATCAGCGAAGTTATAATGCTGATGTCGATGGATTTGCGCCGAAGAGGGTTTCTTCCATGCCCCCACGACCTGCTCGTGAAGGTCGGGGAGGAATGGAAGGCGCCAGCGCCCATAACATCTAACAGCTCCCCATACACGGGGCAGGATGGCTGGGAGGATTCAGCCTCAGCCTCATTTTCCTCCTCATCTACTGCCATCCTCTGATCCACCAGAAGAGCACGGGCTGACGAAGAGGAGGAGTCTCCATCCGACTCCTCCTCCATCAGCCTGCCCTCGCGACCTGGCTGATCGTCCGCGAGAACTGTACTCTCCAGACAATGAGCCAGGTCCATCTGGGAGCCCCAGGACAGAGCTCAGCCTCGCTCAGCCTCGGCGTGAGCAGGACCGCTTCCAGATGCTGGCTCTTCTTCCCTCGAGAAGAAGGCCAAGCGAGAACGGAGCGTCCTCAACGGAAAATGCTCACAGTTTGCGCAAGAGGCCCCCTCGAGAACCTCCCGCGCGTGCTCTTTCCCCAGGCAGAGCACACAAAGTGTGTTCTCAGGCGTGAGAAACCTGGGACACGGATCAGCGCACTTCCTGTATGCTCCCCTCAATTTACATGTGCATTTCATTTTAGACAGACTTTCTAGCGAACCAGACAGAACAGTCCCTGAAGACAAAAGGATAGCGTCATGTTGGCATGGTGCCCCTTTTATACTTCCTGGTCGCACGGTGATAACATCACCAGCTGCCGACGGTTAGGAGGATTATGATTTGATAGTGATTTCAGACACCTGCCACGCTGAAGGCGTTCCCCGTAGCGTCAGCTGACGCAGCGCGAGTTCCCTTTCGAAAGGGAACCAATATTTGAGATGTGTGAAACACTATTTGACAGAAATGCTATTAGAAATAATCGATCAAAAAAAGACTAAAATGTTTTAAATAAAACTTGAGTAAGATATATTTAGTTTTCTTTTGACTAAAACTAGACTAAAATGACGAGACTTTTAGTCGCCTAAAACTTGACTACGATACATTGAGTTGTCTTTTGACTAAAACTAGACTAAAATGACAAGACTTTTAGTTGACTAAAACTTGACTAACTAAAAAGATATGTGAATGACTAAATATGACTTAAACTAACAAGGACGTTTAGCACAAGACTAAGACTAAATTAAAAATAGGTGACAAAATGTATAATATCAGCATTTAAATATTATAATCAAAATTTATAATATTTAAACATTTATATCAGTTCTGCATTCCGTTAATCTTTACAAATTGATAAATTTTGTCAGGGCGTGAGAACATTTTTAGAGCTAAGTATCATCAGCAAAACAATGAAAACGTCTCGGTAACGTATGTAACGTCTCGGGTTATAAATATAACCCATGTTCCCTGAGAGGGAACGAGACACTGCGTCATCGTAGATGACACATCGGGGAACGCCCTCGGCGTGACGCTGCTGAGTTCATATCAAAAAAGTCCAATCTTGATTGGTGTTGCGTAATGACGTAACGAGTGACGGCATACCCGGAGGTATAAAGGGACGCCGGCACAAGCAAACGCAGCTTACTGCTATGAAGCGGGCCGCTCTGTAGATAGGCGGGGCTACGAGACGCAGTGTCTCGTTCCCTCTCAGGGAACATGGGTTATATTTATAACCCGAGACGTTCCCTTTATCGAGGGAACTCGCACTGCGTCATCGTAGATGACACATCGGGGAACGAGTACCCACTAGTCCTCGCCTATCTTGCACCCCATGACATGAACCGGAGTGCATAATCAGGGGGCGAGCACCCTAGCGCCTGGCGTCGCAGGGAGGTGCAGACTATAATACCTAACGAAGGTATGCGGTGTGGCCCACCCAGCCGCCTCGCAAATCTCTTGCAAGGAAGCTCCGGAAAGGAGGGCTACCGAGGAGGCCATGCCCCTGGTAGAATGAGCCCTCACGGCTATAGGTGAAGGCAAGTTGCGCACCTGATAGGCCGTGGCTATTGCCTGGACAATCCAGTTACTAATTGTCTGTTTCGCTGCAGGCAGCCCTTTCCTAGGTGGACCAAAGCACACTAACAACTGGTCTGACTTCCTCCACTGGGCAGACCTCTCCAAATAAACCCTCAATGCCCGCACCGGGCAGAGGAGGTGAAGCCTGCCCTCATCTGCCGTCACATGAGGCGGGGGATGAAAAGCCTGGAGAACCACCGACCGTACCGCATTAGACGGTACCTTGGGGACGTATCACGGGGTCGGCCGCAAGATAGCTTTCACGTTGCCTGGGGCAAACTCCAAGCAATTGGGAGTCACTGCCAATGCCTGAAGGTCCCCCACCCTCCTCAGAGAGGTGATGGCTAAGAGAAAAGCTACCTTCAGCGTGAGGTTCTTGGCCTCAGCCAACTCCAGCGGTTCGAAGGGGGCCTCAACCAACCCTTCGAGAACCACTGCCAGATCCCACGCAGGGATCCTAGAACGAGCCACAGGTCTCATCCTCCGCGCTCCTCGGAGGAACCGTACAACCAGATGGTGCCTCCCCAGAGGTCCTTCACCTAATGGTGCGTGGAAAGCTCCTATCGCTGCCACATACACCTTAAGTGTGGACGGGGTAAGCCCGGCGGAAAACCGATCTTGCAGAAACTCCAGTACTGAAGCCACAGCGCAGTTCACTGGGTCTACTTCACGGTCTCTACACCACATGGAGAACACTCTCCACTTCAAGTTGTACAGCTTCCTGGTGGAAGGAGCCCTGGAGCTGAGTATAGTCTCCACGACACCTGCTGACAGCCCTTCTTCTATGAGCTCTGCCCCCTCAGGGGCCAAGCCCATAGGTTCCATAACTCTGGCTGGGGGTGAAATATCGAGCCCCCCGCCTGCGTCAACAGATCCCTCCTCAGAGGAATCTGCCATGGAAGGTCGTCTAGCAGGTCCATAATGTCGGAGAACCATACCCTGGTCGGCCACCGGGGTGCTATCAGAAGCAGGCGAATGCCTTCCCGGCGAACCCGCTCCAGAACTCCCGGGAGCAGAGCAATCGGGGGAAATGCGTACAGACGCAGCCTCGGCCACGCCTGTGACATGGCATCCAGGCCCAACGGAGCCGGATGCCTGAGGGAGAACCAAAGTGGACAGTGGGTCGTCTCTCGAGACGCAAACAGATCCACTTCCATTCGGCCAAACCTCTCGCATATGGTCTCCACCACCTCTGGATGGAGACGCCATTCCCCGGGCCTCAGCCCCTGCCTTGACAGGATGTCTGCTCCCTGGTTCTGGTCCCCCGGGATATAAACTGCCCTGAGAGAAGACAGTTTCCCGTGGGACCACAGAAGGACCTGATGCGCCAGTCTGTACAGAGGGCGCGATCTCAGACCTCCTTGATGATTTAGATACGATACCACGGCAGTGTTGTCGGATCGTATCAGGACATGGTGGCCGCGAAGGTCCTCGAGAAAACTCCTCAGAGCTTTCCAGACAGCCAGCATCTCTAGGCAGTTGATGTGCCATGAAGCATGCTGGGCTGTCCAAGGACCTCTCGCTCCTCGGCCTTCCATGACCGCGCCCCAACCAGTAAGGGATGCATCTGTTGAAAAGGTTTTCCGGCAACACGATGCTCCCAATACTAGCCCCAGGGACAGAAACCAAGGTTTCTTCCATATAACCAGGGAACGAACGCATTTGCGCGTTACTCTGATCATACGGAAGGGATTCCCCTTCGGAGAAAACCCCTTGGTTCTCAGCCACCACTGTAGCGGTCTCATGTGGAGCAGGCCGAGCGGAATCACACTGGACGCTGCTGCCATGAGACCCACCAGTCTCTGGAACTGTTTGACAGTGATGCTGTGGCCCAACCTTATACTTGAGACCTCCGCCCGTATGGTCTCGATACGCGCGGGTGACATGTGTGCCCGCATCGTTACCGAGTCCCACACTATTCCCAGGAACGTAATTCTCTGGGAGGGCGTCAACGCGCTCTTTTTCGCGTTGAGTCTCAACCCCAGACACCTCATGTGTGCTAGAACAGCATCTCGATGCTGAACTGCCATATCGTACGACCTGGCCATGATCAACCAGTCGTCGATATAATTCAGTACCCGGATGCCCTGGAGTCTTAGCGGAGCCAGGGCTGCATCCATGCACTTTGTGAAGGTGCGAGGTGACAAGGCTAGGCCAAAGGGAAGGACCCGATATTGGAACGCTTCGCCCCCGAAAGCGAACCTCAGGAACTTCCTGTGACTGGGAAGGATGGAAATATGGAAGTAAGCGTCCTTTAGATCTATCGTGACGAACCAGTCCTCGAACTGGATCTGACTCACGATAACAGGAATGGTTAGCATCCTGAACCTGTATCTCCTCAGAGACCGATTCAGAAGCCTGAGATCTAATATTGGACGCAACCCCCCATCCTTCTTGGGGACTATGAAGTACCGGCTGTAGAACCCGACCTCCCTTTCTGGCGGGGGGACCCTTTCTATCGCCCCTTTTTCCAGCAGAGAGTGTACTTCCTGCCCCATTACCCCCACCTGCTCGGGACCGACCACTGTCCAGACTATCCCCCCAAATTTCGGGGGGGGAACTCTGAACTGCAGTCTGTATCCCCGTTCTACAGTGCGCAGGGCCCACACAGAGATATTCGGAAGACATGACCATGCGCCGAGATATTCTGATAAGGGGACCAGCCTCTCGCGGCTGGTCTGGGGTATCAACCGAACCTCTGCCTCGACCCCCTGAAGCGGATAACCGGCAGGGACTAATCGAGGCATATTTTCGGTGTGTGAACGCAGTCGCTGCTCTGCCGCAGATTTTATATGTGCTGGCCAGAGCCGCGCGCGAACATGGGGAAACGACGTGGTCCGGAGCCCTTTTGACTGCGAGAGCACAACATCGATTTCCCGAGAGCCTCGGGGGGAGAACGACCTCGGTCGCTCCGCCCCGTGGGGGACAGCTCTCAGCGGTCCTGCCGCAGCTAGGACCGCTTGGAAGCCTTCTTGGCCTGAATAACCTCCCTCAGGTCGGTCTTCGGCTTTGAAGACTTCCCGCGAGAGCGTCGCTTCTTCTGCCAAGCTCCCTCAGGAGGGGCACGAGAAGCGACGCTCTGCTTCTGCACCTCACGGTGCGAGGAGCCCTCTGCTGGCCAAGACTGCCCACTCGAGGCAGCCTTGCTGGAGGAGCCCCAGCGGCGAGGGATGAACTGGCTGAGAGCGGCAGCCTGCTTTTTCACCTCCTGAAACCTCTCGACGACGGTGCTCACAGCGCCGCCGAAAAGGCCAGAAGGCGAAACCGGGGAATCAAGGAGAAAGTGTCTGTCTCTCTCCCTGATCCCCGACAGGTTCAGCCAGAGATGCCTCTCCGCGCACACCAAACCCGCCATGGAGCGGCCGATGTCACGGGCCGCCTGTTTGGTGACACGAAGAGACAAATCCGCTGCCTTCCTCAGCTCAGTCACATCCTCCGGAGAGGGACCCTCGCCCTCATCGAGCTCCTTCAGCAAGTCCGCTTGGTAGGCCTGCAGAACCGCAAGAGTGTGCAGGCACCCACCAGCGCGACCAGCCGCACTATATGCCCTCGCCACCAGCTTCGAAGTCTCTCGGCATGGTTTCGAGGGCAATGCCGGGGTCTTAAATGAAGCTGCTGTCTCGGGAGAGAGGTGGCCCGCGAGCGCCTCTTCTACCCTCGGCAGCGCAACATATCCCTTTTCAGACGCCCCCAGCACGTTAGCGAAGTCAAGTGCAGGGGGCGTAGTCAGGCGTGCTGAGAAGGGCTTCTCCCACGCCCTGCACAGCTCACTGTGCAGGTCGGGGAAAAACGGCAGACCCCGGCGTGGAGGCTGGGCTCGACGCTTGAAGAAGCGCTCGTCCAGCTTGCTTGGCGGCTGAACGTGCACTTCCTCTTGTGGCCAATCTAAGCTCAGCTTGGCCACAGCGCGAGTCAAGACCTCCACAAGCTCCTCCATAGCCTGCGAGTGGGGTGGCGACTGCCCCACTGCGCCTGCTTCGGTGCTCATCGTCAGCGATCCCTCGGAATCGGACAGCATGAGCACCTGATCCTCCGCCTCGCGGGAAGAAGCCGCAGCGCGGGCTTCCACACGTGGCGGAAGATCCTCTGAATCGTCAGAGGAAGAGAGAGATGCCTCAACATTCCCTAATCCCGCTGACAGATCCAGCTGCGAGCCCCACGACCTGCGGTGCCGCTCTGCCTCGGCAACAGCGGGCCCAGAACCGCGAGGCTCGCGAGGCTGACCGGCCTCGTCAAAGACCGCCAGCCGCGAGCGCAGTACTCTCAGCGGCAGCTTATCACATTCGCCGCAAGCCGCTCCCTCGAGAGCGGCCTGGGCGTGCTGCACACCGAGACACTGCACACAGAGCTGGTGTGTGTCCGTGCCCGAAATAAAGCGCGGACAGGGAGGCACACACCGTCTGACCTGCTCGCTCGCCATTTCTAATGATATAATAAGCCCTACGGGACAAACAACACCAAATAGACAGACAGAACACAGAGCGCGACCGCTGAAAGCAGGAAGCTGCGTTTGCTTGTGCCGGCGTCCCTTTATACCTCCGGGTATGCCGTCACTCGTTACGTCATTACGCAACACCAATCAAGATTGGACTTTTTTGATATGAACTCAGCAGCGTCACGCCGAGGGCGTTCCCCGATGTGTCATCTACGATGACGCAGTGCGAGTTCCCTCGATAAAGGGAACCCTAGTTCCCTGAGGGGAACGAGACGCTGCATCGAAACGCTGTGAGAACGCCTCTGCGTGATTGCGTTGTGAAGTGCGTGTAGAACCAGTCCAATCAGGAGATAGAACGTCATAGGCGGGTGACGTCATCGACCGGAAACTATAAAGCATCCGCGAACACAAACAGAAACTAGCTTCTGAAACAGCCTGAAGTAAGTGATCACGGGCATGCCGGGAGTATGGCCGGGCGATGCAGCGTCTCGTTCCCCTCAGGGAAATAGGGTTACATACGTAACCGAGACGTTCCCTATCTGGAAACTCGAGCTGCGTTGAAGCGCTGTGAGAACGCTTATACCCACATCGCCGTAGGACCAAGTGCTCGTATGTGTGAAACCGTAGCGCACATGACTACGACAACACCTGTGTCCCAACTGTAGATGCTACGTCCAGTTCGTAGAATCTCACAAAGGTCAGCGGCGAGGACCACCCTGCCGCATTACATATATCTTGGAGGGAAGCCCCCGACAAAAGTGCTTTAGAAGCAGGCATGGCCCTCATAAGCAAGCGAGATGGCCTCGACCAGCCACTTGCTCATTCTCTGCTTAGATACTGGAGCCCCCCTTTTTGGGGCTCCAAAACAGACAAACAACTGATCAGTGTTTCTCCACAGGGCAGCTCTGTGGACATAAGTATCAAGTGCCCTAACCGGGCAGAGCAGATTTAATCTTTCCTGGTCTGACGTCACGAAAGGAGGAGGACAGAAGGTTTGCAGAGTAATAGGACCCCTAGGGCTCGAAGGAACCTTAGGGATATGACCTGGTCTGGAGTGAAGAAAAGCCTTCACCATGCCAGGCGCAAACTCTAGACATGAGGGCCCTACCGACAGGGACTGAATGTCCCCAATTCTTTTTAGGGACGAAATGGCCAGCAAAAAGAGAGTCTTGAGTGTCAGGACACTTCTTCAATGGGTTCAAACGGGGCCACAGATAGGCCCTGGAGAACAATGGCCAAATCCCAGGTCGGGACCCTCGAGTGTACCACTGGCCTCAACCTCAAAGTGCCACGGAGGAAACGAGTAAAGTTAACGAGTAAGGAGTGTGGAAAGCAGCTAAGGCCGCCACATAAACCTTTATTGTGGAGTGGGTCAACCCTGCCGAGAACCTTGCCTGCAGGAACTCCAGCACTGTACCAACCGGGCAGTTAACTGGGTCCAACTGGCGTTCTCTGCACCATACTGAGAACAATCTCCATTTTAGTGCATACAACTTCCTCGTGGACGGAACTCTGGAGTGAAGGTCTCCACAACCTCAGTCGAGAGACCCACTTCTAAGAGCCTAGCCCCCTCAGAGGCCAGGCCCACAGTTTCCATAACTCTGGGCGGGGATGAAGGAATCTCCCGCCCGCTTGAGAGAGGAGGTCCCTCCTGGTCGGAATCTCCATGGGAGAGCCTTCCAGGAGAGATATCAGGTCCGAAAACCAAACTCTGGTCGGCCAGCACGGAGCCACTAATAGCACACGGACTCCGTCCTGGCGCACCCTCTCCAGAACTCCCGGAAGCAGAGCAATCGGGGGGAATGCGTACAGAGGTAGGCTCGGCCACTCCTATACCATGGCGTCCAGCCCCAACAGATCTATTTCTGCTTTCCCGTATTTCAGCCACAGGAGCTCCACCACCTCGGGGTGGAGTCTCCATTCCCCGGGCCTCGGCCCCTGCCTCGACAGGATGTTAGCTTACTGATTTAGAACCCCAGGGATATAAACTGCCCTGATGGAGCGCAGTTTCCCATGGGCCCACAGGAGGATCTGACGTGCCAGCTTGTACAAGGGGTGAGACCTCAGACTCCCCTGATGGTTTATATAGGCGACCACCGATGTGTTGTCTGATCTGATCAACACATGGTGGCCCCTGAGGTCGGGCAGGAAATGTTTCAACGCAAGAAACACAGCCAGCATCTCTAGCCAATTTATGTGCCATAGCCGCTGATGATCCTGCCATAGACCTTGGGACGAGTGACCACTCATGGTCGCCCCCCATCCCGTGAGAGAAGCATCTGTCGTTAGCGTGACGCAACGAACATGAGCCCCTAACACAGGTCCCTGGGACAGAAACCCAGGATCTTTCCACATGACCAAAGCACGAAGGCATCGCCGCGTGACTTTGATCGTGCGGAGTGGATTCCCCCTCGGGGAAAACCCCTCGGTTATGAGCCACCACTGCAACGGCCTCATATTCAGCAGGCCAAAAGGTATCATGTTGGACGCAGCTGCCATGAGGCCTAACAGTTTCTGGAACTGCTTTACAGTGACAGGCCGGTCTAGCTTCAGTTCTTTCACTGCTACTAGGATCGATGCTATGCGTGTCGGCGATAATTGCGCCCGCATAATTACCGAATCCCATCTCACACCTAGAAAAGTGGTCCTCTGAGCCGGAGAAAGCACACTTTTCTTTGCGTTTAATCTCAACCCCAACCTCGACATGTGCGCGAGAACAGCATCTCGATGCTGAACCGCCATCTGCTCTGACTGAGCCAAGATCAACCAATCGTCGATGTAATTAGTAATTAGATGTATGCCTGAGCGTGCGGGGCTCCCTAACAGGCCACACACAATGAGTGTGTATCCCCACCTGTGATGTAACGAGGGCAGGGATGAACACACTTTGTAAAATGCTCAGTACTATGAGTACTATAATCAGTACTATGATACGGTCGAAATCCTGACTGGAAATCCTCACCAATTCTTTCTAAAAAGGAGCATAATTGTGAGGATATGCCTGGCACCAGACGCTTCATCAAGTCCGGCATTGAGGGTAATGGAGGACTCAAAAGGATTTGCTCTGGAGAATATAAGTGCCACAGTTCAGGGTACAGCAAGGCAACAAGAGCCCGGGCCTCTCGATTCTTCTACTCGTCTGAGGTGAGAACACTGGAGGAAACTGGCTTTACACAAAGGCTATAGAATCTAGCCAACGTATTGTGTCGCCCAGCCCACAGCTTTACAATTATCTGTCAGTAAAGTGCCACGTGCCAGCACCCAGTAGGATTCAACACTCCTGATAAGCCACTCTCCTGCAGTTTGGGTTTAAGCCTGACAAAAACTCACTTGACTATAGACTTAGTAATCCTGACGACATTTATTAGCTTGTTTAGGCATGTTTGATTAAGAGTTGAGCTAAACTCTGCAGGACAGCAACTGTCCGAAGCTAGGACCGAACTTTCTCATACCCCTGGCATTTTCTAACTTTGGAAATAATTACTGTTAATGGGGAGAGGGGGAGAGAGAGGGGGGTCTAGTGAAGTGTAGAAGTGTGAAGGTTTGAAGTGTTGCACACTGGAGTTGTTATAATTTCACATTCTAAATGTATTGTTTGTGTAGCGACTCAGGCGAATCAAACACACAATCGCCAGTTACATTTAACAAATATGTTGAATGCTTTGTGCTTAGTAACAGACCTTCCCCCAACACAACAGAGAAAGATTCTCCGTTACCCTGGAAACCATCTGATAAGAAGTTTTACGGCCCAAAAGAATTTGGCCACATGAGTCTCTCATACACAGAGAGTTAAACCTTGTAAAACACACGCTTTTGCCTCAAATTATAGACAAACCATCTATAAATGAACATGCACCCCAGGACATTATATGTAAACACATAACTGTCTTGTAAAATGTTTATTCTGTATGGTATTTTGCATCTTTTTGTCTTTGTCTTAACAACTTACTAGTTCAGGTAACCTCATATATGTCATTTCTCCTATCAAATTAATGCTCACTTCACGATTTACACTTCCATGTATATGCATGCTCCTTGATTCATGCCTACTCAATCATGGTGTAGAAACAATGTAAGTTCATTTTAAATGCTTGTATTTCTGTGTAAGAATGTATCTCTGCTTTAATATCTCCCAGCCATAAGGTGTTTGATATCTAAATATTCCTATTTCTCTGACTTACTCAACGATGCACAAAATGGGATGATGAAATGTATCATTAATATGTTTAGCAAACTTGGGAGTAAAACCATACAAAATCAACACCCCTTTACGACACCTCATAAACATGCAAAGCAGGTCGTAAACCAAGACAAAGAGAACTTTTCCCGCTCAGAATTCACCCTCTGGATTGGGTAAACTAACCCAGAAGGGGGCGTGGATTAATTGTCTTAAAAGACCAGGGGAGACAACTCCTCACCTCTTCTCCTCTCTCCCTGGCTGAACCAACACGCCACCGTGGCTGGCCATTGAGCCAGGCCACCAATGCAGGCCCTCCAAGCAGGCCCCAACACTCTTCCGAAATCTTCCTCTACACTCCGCTTTTCCACAATCCTCTTCTCCTCGCTTCCCTAATGCCTCATCAACTTACTAGCCCCAAGGGCATTCTTCAGAAGGAGAACACGGAGCATTGCTAGAGCAACCAGAATATTGAACTTGTCCTGATCAGTAAAGTTAATGTTTCTTATGCGCTCGTAAAGCAGTAATCCCTTATTGAGAATTGATTTGAAAAGTCTATAACTAATTTGCAGGACAAACTTAGTAGGATAATTTCAAGCAATTCCGTAAAGGGTTACTTGTATTTAATTAAACAATTTTCCCTATCGGAAAATTTTAATACGTAATGAACGACTAGCAAATTATATTCATAAATTCTTGAATATTGAATATTAAATCCCTTTTGAGTTAATTATTCCCCGAGATATTGAACTCATAGGCATTGTCGTTACATTTGTAATGTATTAGTCAGTGTAACAGGAGATGGCAAACGTAAAAACCTTTTCTCTGAGCTTGAGACAGATGTTCTGCTGGTGTGAACGCTGGTTTTGGAGTTCCTGCTGCTGTATGCGAGAAATCCTGCATTCATCCAACATGCTCAGTGCCCTCAGTAGTAGTTCTGAGTGATCCCGCTGCCAGCCCTGCAGTATTAGACTCTTCTGCGTCATGCTGAAATGATACCAATCACTCCAACGCTCATGTGCATTCTGCAATATAACAAAAAGCCACAGATGCAATGACTGTTGCACAAGCAAATCCAGGAAACACCACAACATAAGTATTCAGACACTAACTTTTTTGAAAAAAAGTTTTGCAGCAATTGCGACTTATAAGGCCTATTATTGATTTTAATGCGAAAAGCTATATACACCTGAACTCTTCCTTTATTCATAAACAAGTCAATATAACTTGATGTTCAGTTCTATAATTGTTTTGTTGTGTTCAGACATTCATGCTCCAAGTGTTTGTTTCTTTGTTGCCTTTTTTATCATGCGCTGCATGCATATATTTCACTACCACATGGACACACTGTCATGGGTATGTGCAGGCAGGAAGACAAATACAGATGAATCAGGTTTCAAACATTCATCATAAATCAAAACTCAAGGAAGGCAGGCAGGCAGCCATACAACAACACAAATTAAAGGACAACTCCGGTGAGAACTGAACCTATGGGTAATTAACAGATGGTTACCAAATAGATCGTTCTGTGGGATGAGTTTTCATGAAAATCAAATGTAAGAGTTTTATCTCTAAAAGCAGATTATCTTTTAACGCTTGTCTATGGGGCACAGGGTAGTAAAATTAAATTGCTAGTTAATACCACTAACAAGGCTAAAAATAGCCTCACACTAACACAATAGCATAATTGGGGCCCCTACATGCAAACCAAAGGATTGAGAACTTTGTAAGTGTACAAACAGTTTAATAAGAAGATACTTTATAGAGACAGAACATTACGCGTTCACAGACAGGAAAACGCATCTCCAGAAAAGGCCGGAAAAAAGTCTCGACGAGTCTAGCCACGAACGCTCCCATAGGAAAAACTATTTGCTCACTGATTGCTTTTTCTAAGCTTAGGAGACATAGTTATGATTCTCCTATGTTTCTTGATTAAGTGCCAGCTGTTTATAAGTTTTTTCTCCCAAAATTCCTTAGGAGAAATAAATATAGACACAAATGAGAGATGTCTATGACAGCCAAAACTGAGATTGTGGTGAGTGAAGCTTGGAAAATCTCTTTATTGTCTAAATTAGGTGTCAGCTTTGGAAGACAAAGAGTGAAATAAGAGTAGACACAACTGAGACATGAGAAATATCTGAGAAAAATCAGTGCAAAATGAGAAACAGGAAACATGGGCGTTCTCTTTATTGTCTTGCTGTTTTGTTTTTTTATGACATTGGGGTTTTTCACTTTTAATGGACAAGACCATACGATAAGCAACTGGAAACAATGGGAGAGGCGAGAAGAGAATAGGAGCAGGAAAGTATACCTTTAGCTGGGACTTGAACCCTTGCTGTCTGAGGTGCTGCTCTGCCTCAATATTGATGTGCTGTCCACAAGGCTATGGCTCTGACAGAGCTTTCCATAAGCTCGGGATACTAAGGGCTTATTATCTCTTATATGTCTCATTTAGGTATCAGTTCTGCCTTCTGGTGTCAGTTGCATAAACATTGTCAAAGAAGTTCCTAAGATCCTATGCAACTATGCTAAGTAGTAGTTCATCAAAGGGCAATCAATTTTACTTTTCCAATTAAAATTAAATTACCTTTTTATGTAACTGACTTAAATAAGTTATTACCAGGCTTGGGGGAAAAAATATTCTTGACTACCTATTAAGATTAGTCTAAGAAGTTTTTCAACACCAGATGTCTTAAATTTTATTTTAGGATAAACTTACATTTTAAATTTTTACTAATATTGTAAATACTGAAACTATCATTCAAAAAGCATTATATGTTTCATAATATCAAGAGTTATTCATTAAAATTGATCTTCAGTGCCCAGAAATAAATATGCAGTGCTTATTCCAAACAATGATCAGACAAGTGTATGGTGTTTAGTCTAGATACATTATTTCTTTATAAAAAATGTAATACTATAGTGCCAGTGCTTCATGGTTGCTGCTTATCCTTTTTGTTCTTCGTTTAAAATTACAAAGTTTATCTTGTACAACCAATTTTGCATGCACGTAAACATAGGTTGTTTTGTTCTTCGCATGTATTGTGCTTGATTGAAATGGCATGGATGAATCACATATAAGCTACCCAAAGGGGGGAAAAAAACCTTTACCAATTCAAATGTTTCTGCAAGACATAAATGAGGATACATTAACATTGAATGGAGACTTTTGCTTAAGTATCCTGTTTCTCACACTTGTCTCCTGAGACAAAAACATTCTCATATTTGTCTCCTTTAAAGATTTAGAAGAGATCTCAACAACATCACACACTGTGCTCAGACTTTTCTCCTTAGCGAGAAACACTGGAGCTCTCACACCTGTCTTCTCCGAAGATTCATAAGAGAGCTCAACATCATCACATACTGTACTTGGATGTTTGTCTCCTCAGTAAGACTCTGAAGCTCCCACATTTGTCTCCTCTAATGTTTAGAAAAGATCTCAACAACACACTGTGCTCAGACTTTTCTCATAAACTAAAGTAGTAAATCAGGTTAATTGTTGATACAATAAGAAAGCTGTACAGTTTGTGTGCATAGTTTGACAAATGTGAGAGTGCCAGAGTCTTTAACTAAGGAGAATATTCTGAGCACAATGTGTGATGTTATTGAGATCTTTTATGAAACTTTAGAGGTGACAAAAGTGAGAGTTCCAGAGTATCTAGCTGAGGAGAAAAGTCTGAGCACAGCGTGTGATACTGTTGAGATCTCTTCTGAAGCTTTAAAGGAGACAAATATGAGCAATCCAGTCTCTCTTGCCAAGGAGACAAATCTGAGCACAGTGTGTGATACTGTTGAGATCTCTTCTGAAGCTTTAAAGGAGACAAATATGAGCAATCCAGTCTCTCTTGCCAAGGAGACAAATCTGAGCACAGTGTGTGATGTTGTTGAGATCTCTTCTGAAACTTTAAAGGAGACAAATATGAGCAATCCAGTCTCTCTAGCCAAGGAGACAAATCCGAGCACAGTATGTGATGTTGTTAAGATCTCTTTTAAAACTTTAGAAGAGAAAAATATGAGCCATCCAGTCTCTCTAGCCAAGGAGAAAAATCTGAGCACAGTGAGTGATGTTACTGAGATCTCTTATGAAGCTTTAGATGAGATAAATGTGAGATTGTGAGTGTCTCTGGTTAAGGAGAATAATCTGAGCTCAGTGAGTGATGTAGCTGAGATATCTTATGAAGCTTTAGAGGAGATCAATGTGAGAGTGTGAGTGTCTCTGGTTAAGGAATGTAATCTGAGCTCAGTGAGTGATGTTACTGAGATCTCTTATGAAGCTTTAGAGGAGATAAATGTGAGAGTGTGAGTGTCTCTGGTTAAGGAGAATAATCTGAGCTCAGTGAGTGATGTAGCTGAGATCTCTTATGGAGCTTTAGAGGAGATCAATGTGAGTGTCTCTGGTTAAGGAGAATAATCTGAGCTCAGTGAGTGATGTTACCGAGATCTCCTATGAAGCTGTAGATGAGATAAATGTGAGAATGTGAGCGTCTCTGGTTAAGGAAAATAATCTGAGCACAGTGAGTGATGTAGCTGAGATCTCTTATGAAGTTTTAGAGGAGATAAACGTGAGAGTGTGAGTGTCTCTGGTTAAGGAGAATAATCTGAGCACAGTGAGTGATGTAGCTGAGATCTCTTATGAAGCTTTAGAGGAGATAAACGTGAGAGTGTGAGTGTCTCTGGTTAAGGAGAATAATCTGAGCTCAGTGAGTGATGTTACTGAGATCTCTTATTAAGCTTTATAGGAGATAAACGAGAGAATGTGGGTATCTCTGGTTAAGGAGAATAATCTGAGCACAGTGAGTGATGTTACTAAGATCTTTTGTAAAGCTTTAGAGGAGATAAACGTGAGAGTGTGAGTGTCTCTGGTTAAGGAGAATAATCTGAGCACAGTGTGAAATGTTACCGAGACCTCTTATGAAACTTTAGCAAATGTAAATGTAAGAGAATGTCATTTTTTGTCTCAGGAGAAACATGTGAGAAGTAGGAGACTTAAGCCCCGTTTCCACCACAGGAACTTTACCCAGGAACTAGGAACTTTGGGTGGTACTTCGTGTGTTTAGACCGCAGGAACCAGGGTAAAATTGAAGTTCCGGGTAAATATTTCCCCCTCCAAACGGCCCTGCTCGCGAGGTAGTACTTTTTCAAAGTTCAGGAACTTTCGAGGGCGGGACTTGGGCGCTGAACATGCTGATTGGTTGAGCTCACGCAGTTCAACCGGCATTTTTAAAAGTCTTTTGCGAGGTTCGTTCTGCGTTCAGTAAATATCAGTCTTTGCTCTCTGTCTGGTGGCGCGCGGTCGTCTCAGCCATCTCACGTTCAATGTCCGTAATAGCTGATAATAATATACATTGTCATTTTAAATCTAGCTTTACAAGCTTTCTGAATATGCTGCAGCTGCATGCTGCTGAATCTGCATATTAGTGCTCTTTTCTGTCGTTGTTAATTACCTCTCTAGTAAACCTATACATAACCAGCAAAAGCAGCAAAGCTTGAATCTCTTCCATACTCGTTATTAATTTTTTTTCACCATGTAAACGACCTGACCGATTACTTTTAAGTGTGTGTCCTTACATGACGTGACGGCGCGCGCCGCGCTCATGTTGACAAGAGAGGAAAGTACATTTTTCTGAGGGGTAAACTTTTTATTTCGTAAGTTATGAAGATAATGTTGGAGTAATGACACAGCGTATATTGCCCCAGGCAGTTTTTACTTTAACTGCGCCTGACAGAAGATTTTTTTTTCTGAGATGATTATTACACTTTACAACAAATAGCTATAAAATACTGTATTAGTCCTGGTGGCCGTTAAGAGTTGCTATGGCTACAGTAAACACACTCCAGCTGCTGGAGAAAACAGCGTTGACATTTTTGGTGCGGCAGACAAACTGCATGTGACAAAATGATTGCGATTGAAAGTCATCACATGTAAACACCAGATCGGTTTTTATAACGTCTCATGTAAACAGTTCACTAAATCTTTCAATCGGTACACACACAAATGATTACTGTCCTTCACTGATTTGGAGGAGCAGTCGCGCGCAGTCCTACATCACCGGACTAATTTGCCTAATCTTCTCGGAACTTTATCGCGGTCGAAACGCAGACAGCTGCAGGTCTGGGGGGGAGAAAAGTTCCTGTAAAAAAGTTCCTGGTACAAATTGTTCCGGGTAATTTTGGTGGAAACGGGGCTTTAGCCTTATGTCTCAATTTGATGTTCACTTGATCTCATTTCTGTCTAGGAGAAAGAAGTGAGTTGGGAGGGAGATCTCATGTTTGATTTTCCTTTCCTCTGGGCTGTGCTAAGTGAGCTGGTCGATAGGAATTAAGTTTGTGA
This sequence comes from Pseudorasbora parva, assembly GCF_024679245.1. Classification (NCBI taxonomy): domain Eukaryota; kingdom Metazoa; phylum Chordata; class Actinopteri; order Cypriniformes; family Gobionidae; genus Pseudorasbora; species Pseudorasbora parva. The sequence continues at coordinate 14,896,082 of NC_090176.1, read as the reverse complement.
AATCGAACTGAAATTTTTATTTGTATTTATTTTCTCTGTCATGTTCAGTGCTTTCTTCTGGAAACAACGGACCATATGAGATTCCAAGTCATAGTTTATTACTTAGCCCAGTGTTCGTGGCTCGACTCGTCGAGACTGTTTTCCAAGATGGCGCCTGTTACTGATGGTCAGTAACCATCTGTTAATTACCCCTAGGTTCATTTCTCACCAGAGATGTCCTTGAACATAACAGTGACCAGACAAAAAGGGATTGAACAAGAGGAATTTAAATAGCAAACTGAAACAAGATAATAGACAGAGCTGAACAGAACTAACAAGGGTAACCTAGGAAACAGACAAGTGACGGTAAACTAAGACAAAGGAACATGTGAAAGGATGAAAACAACTGAAAGATCAACGGAAATAGGTCCTGACTCTCCGTGGTCATTAAAAATAACCCCGGTGTCCTGGCCAAATTCCATGTATTGTCTCTTACCAATCATGGCCTCCTAATAATCCCCATCCACTGAATTGCCTCTATCACCCTCTCTCCTCTCACCTTCTTAACGTTATATGACAAGATAACATATGTTATGTATGATGCTATTACAAATCACATTTTCAAGTAAAGCAGTCATTTTCTTTCAAACTACGAAAATTGTGCACCTGCAATAATTTAGCATATTTAAAAGCACTTGTTAAAGTTGGCCGTAGTCCTTATATTCACTGGAATTACATGCTTCTTGCAAAGTTTTTAAATGACATCTATTTTGTGTTGGGTAAGCAATTGATTATGAAGTAACATGATAACTTAGCAGGACCCCCCGTCGGACGAGTAGACCCACCAGGCCTCTTCGGTTACAAGAGGTGAATCAACATGAAGAACATCCACAAGAGAATACACAGAGAATAAAGACATTAACCAAGCAAAAACTGAACAAGCACCAGAGAAAACAAGGGAATAATAGGAGCCAGGTGACAATAAACGATGTTAATTAACAAAGATTCGGGAGGAGGGCTTTCAGATAATTGACACAGGTGGATAGCACTCAGCTAATCAACGAGAGGTGCATATATATACACAGCAGTCTTACCTCCATTCTGTTGACAGTTTATCAGCATCCCTCCTCCACCCCTTCTCCACATTTTGCTCTTTTAGTTCTAACCACTTACACGAAGGGGGGGTACTCTGGGTTCGGGCCAAGTTCGAGCTCGAATCCCTCCCCCTGGACAGCACGCCAAATACGCATTTATATTACTCTATATAATTATATGTAAGTGTGAACTCGTGAATCAGTAGTTAATGAAGCTAAAAGGGAGGAATTAAGGTCACAAAGAATGCTAAACCAAAAGGATATATATACCTGATTACAAAAAAGTTGGGACACTGTACAAATTGAATGCAAACAGAATGCAATGATGTGGAAGTTTCAAACTTCAATATTTTATTCAGAATACAACATATCAAATGTTTAAACAGAGAAAATGTATAAGTTTAAGGGCAAAAATAAGTTGATTTTCAATTTCATGGCAACAACACATCTAAAAAAAAAATGGAACAAGACCATGTTTACCATGACCACTGTGTGGCATCCCCTCTTCTTTTTATAACAGTCTGCAAATGTCTGGGGACTAAGGAGACAAGTTTCTCTAGTTTAGGAATAGGAATGTTGTCCCATTCTTGTCTAAAACAGGCTTATAGTTGCTCAACTGTCTTATGATGCGCCAAATGTTTTCTATGGGTGAAAGATCTGGACTGCAGGCTGGCCATCTGCAGTAGTCAGAAGTACCCGGATGCTTCTTCTACGCACCCAGGGTGTTGTAATTGATGCAGTTTGTGGTCTGGCATTGTCATATTGGAAAATGCAAGGTCTTCCCTGAAAGAGATGATGTCTGGGTGGAAGCATATTTTGCTCTAGAACTTATACCTTTCAGCATTACTGGTGCTTTTTCAGATGTGTAAGCTGCCCATGCCACGCACACTCATACAACCCCATACCATCAGAGATGCAGGCTTCTGAACTGAGCACTGATAATAAGTTCTGCCAGAAAGACTGGGGAGAATAAATACTGTGACAATAATCCATTTATTAACAATCCAGCAAGCAATAAAGTACTTTGGCATAGGCCCCGTCCGTAGCTCGCAATCAGAGGGTATGGACTCTGCATATCCTGCCTGAAGACGAAGGCAGAGATTTCCATTACAGTAGCATTCCTGTATGTGATGCAGTGCTGTCTAAGGGCCCGAAGATCACAGGCATCCAGTATGGTTTTCCGGCCTTGCACAGAGATTGTTCCAAATTCTCTGAATCTTTGGATGATATTATGCACTGTAGATGAGGATAACTTCAAACTCTTGCAATTTTCCTCTGAGAAACTCCTTTCTGATATTGCTCTACTATTTTACACCGCAGCATTTGGGAAATAAGTGATCCTTTGTACCAACTTTTTTGGAATGTGAAGCTCTCATGCATTCCTTTTTTATTCACAATTTGAACAGTGTCCCAAACTTTTTACACATGCACAAAAACAATAAAAATATGTTCTCATGTGTACTTCTGTATTATGTGCTGTACTATTTCCTTGTATTGTACTAATGTTGTATTGTAAAGCATCCTTGAGTTTGTAGAAATGCACTATATGAAATAAACATTATGATTATGATTATTATTATTATGAGTACTAACCAGTTCCTGTTGGGTGATATGTGGCAGCAGTCTTTGCAGCATGTCAATGTAAAGTGAGCGCTGGTTCTGCTGACTTGGGGAATACTGACTCATTATGTGCTGGAAACACTCATGATCTGCTGCATTCCAGCCACAATTCCTGAGACACAAAGTCACACAGTAAACAAATGACCCTTCTCAGATTATACTTTCAACAATATATATATATTCAACAATGTGACTTTAACAGTTACTTGATGTCGAGAATAAATATTTTCAAAATTGTCTTGTGTTTGCAACTTAGAATGCAACTTAATATTTTTTTTTTTTTTTTTACTTTTCCTCACAATTACCAATTAAATTTCTTACTCTGGTGTTTTATATCATAATGACTGGTGTGCTATATACCAAGTCTACTAAGAGTTTTGTAAGTATCAGGCATTAATTTAATTAGTTGTCATCTCCCACCACCATAGCTAGTCTAATGCTGTGATTGGTCATTTGATACATGAGAATGGCATTCGGTACATTTGATATCAAACTTGGTGTGACAAGTTCTTAATGTGGCATAATTATACATACACAACCACAAATAGGACTTGAGATATGTGACAGAGAAGATTATCAATGATAAACAATTTAAATGTCAGTCTGTTGACTTGAAATATAATGTACAAAATGTATGTACAACTGTCGACTTTCACTGTATGGAAAAGAGCAGCATGAGCATTCTTCACAATTTATCTTGTTGTGCTCCATGGAAAGGAGTCAAAAGGTTTGGATCCTGGTCTGCTGTATCTGACCTCGCCTACCATGTAACTTTCATATTTCTATGCACAGCTAGTCAGAATGTGGGACTTGATGACATAGAATTGTTTTGTTTTTTGTTACTCTCAATAAAGTTTCTCACCTGGTACAGGCTAAGTGTAACATTTCCTCTAGTTTTGCCTGAAATAATTTAGGCCCTTAGTAATGTTTTACTACATTGAGGTACATGCTCAATGAGTAGAGCATGGCGCTAGCAACGCCAAGGTCATGGGTTCGATTCCCAGGGAAAGCAAGAATTGACAAAAATGTAAAATGTGTACCTTGAATGCAATGTAAGTCGCTTTGGATAAAAGCGTCTGCCAAATGGAAATGTAAATGTAATGTATTGACAATTGGTGTTTCTAAGATTATACTTGTTTAAGGCCTGTTCATGTGCATTGCGACAACCCTATCAGCACTAAAATAAATCTGCAGTGGTCAGGTGGTACAGCAGTAAAGTTGTACAAGTCACAGGTCTCAGAAAATGATGAGTTTACAAGTTATAATTTTGAGTACTACAAGGATGTTAACACTTTTGATCTATTTATTTATATGTCATTACTGTAATAAAGATATCCCGTGAACACACCTCATGGATAGCTCCTAATGGGGTATTGTATAAATAAATAAAAATCATATTGTACATATATTTTAACAAATTATGTCCATACATATATAGCTTGTAACAGATTATAAAAGAGATGATAATTAAGAGTGTTACCTGTCCAGGCCTTGCAGTCTGCCCTCCGCTATTGCTAGTCTGAGTTTATATTTCTCAGTGAGAGAGTGGAAGCTGTGAATAAGATCTGCTCTGAGGTCAGGGTACAGGCAGTCTGCAGTAAAGATCTCCTCAGGAACCTTCTCCAAATATGCTACATGGTTTCCCACTGCTGCAGCGAGTAGGTGTTCCTGTAGGACAAACTGTTTTATCTTCCAACATGGCTATTGTGATATTTAGGACCTGCCTCTGCCGGACATGATGCAGGTCTGACAAGCACCTCATTTTCTCACTACTCTTTAAGTTCATTTAAAACATTATTTAACTAATAAAAAAAAATGCTCTTCTGATTTCTATTTGTTCAAAAGCAAAAGAGAACTCCATGACAAACGTCTTTCTGTGCACATGAGTCGAGTGTGTGTCACATACAGATGAAAACAACTCAATAAGATGTGATGAAGTAGAGATGAAAACATCACAATAAGATGTGATGCGCTGGTGGAAACAACAAGACCATAATAGCTTACGCGACTTTCAAGACATGGCTCGCACAGGGTGAAAGAGTTCATTTCTTCAGCTTAGCTGCTAGAGTTATGACCTTTTGACAGCTGGTTCCTTCATTCGTTTTCTATCTATCTGATTGCGAAATAACCAGAAGTAGGCCTAAATGCCTACCGTATCTTCCGAGACATAGCCTATTTAAATCTGATCACTAAACAAACCAATTCAGAAGGTGGTATCCCAGATAGCATGGTGACATTGATTCAATGTTGAAATTCCATCAGAATCATCATTTTGGTTGAGGTTGAAATTTCAATGCTAAGTAATATTGAATCAATGTTGAAAATTCAATGCTAACACCATACTGGACCAATGTTGAAAATTCACTGCTAAATAATATTGGATCAATGTTGATAATTTCATGCTTTTCAGTGTTGAAAAGACAAACATTGAATCAATGCTGATGTTTGGTCAGCTTAATTCTTACGGTCAATCTATCTGTCATATTATTCAACATGTTAAGGCAAGTCCAAATCAATTGGGTACATTTGTGTGAATGTGAGCACATTTATTATCCTCAAAGGATACGATGAGTACACCAATGAGTGTGTGGATTCACAAAGAATACATAAATGTAAATTTTGTAATTGTAAGCCTTTCTTTACATTTTTCTGGAAGAGTTAAAATTGTATGCGTGTTTGATTTCTGACTCTTCCAATAAGAAAGCTGTAAAAACTATGAATCTTTTTAAAAGGTATACTATTTTTCTGCTTACTGGCATGCAATGTTGTCATTCTGTGTTTCATGTTATTATAAATAAAAAATAAAAAAAGAACTTCTACCATAAATTTAGTCTATCAGTTTTAAATAAATAAAAATGTAGCCTATTATTATTATTATTATTATTATTATTTAAATCATGTAGAATGTACATGTATTTCATTATTTATCTAAAGAATACAGAGTTAATAAAGAATTTAGAGTGTCCTATCGAATGCGCCATAATCCAATCCAGCAGGTGGCGGTAATGCACCTTCAAGACATCCACCAATCAACCAAAGCAATCGCAGCTGAACAGACTTCAATCGCGAAAAAGAGACACAGGACAACGACCATGTTTTTTAGAGGTAAGTGGCCTACAAAAATATAATTATAAAATTCATCTTAATTTTAATTTAGTGTTTTTATCCATCTTTGTTTTACAACTTGTGTGCTTCTCCTGAGCGAGTTAGAGTGAACTGCAATGTTTTGGATGTGGATTTTGAGACCATATAGGATCGACGCACAAGTCAATGAATGCGCGGCACGGATCCACAAACGTATCTTACTCGTTGCACAAACAGATGAATCATTTTGAATCATCCTATATTCGTCCAGTGTATAAACGAGGGGCGATCGGAAGGTTAGATGAATTTCTGGCTTGTCAGTAATTGTGTTCGCCACTGGTGAGAGTATCTCACAGCTGAAGCAGAACTAGAACTGACTGACCTGTTAGCATGGTGAGGGGAAATACAATCAGCTCGTAGCTCTGCCTCAGCTGCGAGATATCATCACGAGAGCAGATCACATTTACATCATTACAGTTTAATCTTTAATGCAGCAAGAAAAAAGAAAAGAGTGAGATCTTTAAGTTCTGTAGGAAGCTATATCAAACTACAGAAATTTTAGTAAACAGTTGTGCCTCCAGTTCGTGTTGTAAATGGAAAAAAAAATCTCTTCCAAACCACCATGTAGCCTATACAGCTCCTCTTTTATTTTCTTAATTTAGCTATTTGGTCATTCATTTACTTGTTTCATTTTCACACTTTATTTATTTACTATTAAATACAATAATATTATTAGATAAAACACTGGATATAGTCAGTTTGCTTTTTCATTCATTGTGTGTCTGCAGGTCCTTTAAAGTCTATACTAAAATGCATTAAATAGTCCTGAATTTAATGTTACCGTTTTAACTGGGATATCAAGATTTTGATAAAATTTCAAGTTTCACTTCATTTTGTAGTAGGCTATATTTGTAATGTATAATTAATCACATTTCCAAATATTTACTAACTTCTTGTTGTTTTAGATACCGTAAATGCTGATAAAAAGGAGGCATCAGAGTTTATCTTTGCTGGGACGGTGCAGAACTGGCTCCATTACAACCTGAAAGGCTTCGGGACATTGCTGATGGTGGAACCCCCTGAGTTTGGAGTATTTCATTCTTTCTTCTACCTTCTTTCTTTCAGTAGTACTGTGTCATTTCTGTATTTATTGGCAAGTTTACATTTGTATTTACTTCCATTTTGCAGATGCACGTTGTCATGTTTTTCCAGGCTCTTCTCATTTGTGTCATAAATTCAGATGTAATTGTTTTCAGTCAATGTGAGATTTCCTGTTGTAACTGTGGGGGCATAAATAAATACATTTGCATGTAAACTGAAGGATGCTGTTAACTTTAAGTGACTTTTTGATGCAAAATCATATCGACTGCAGCCACACATGGTCTCTGATCAATATGAATAAAATAAAGAGACAAATTAACTGGCATAGAATCCTGCTGTACATAAAGCAAGATTGATCTATTTTTCATTGTTGAAATAACATTATTTCAGGGTGCAAACCTGATGAAAAATCAATGTTATATTTCAATATTGATTCAATGATATTTTGATTGATGCATTAACATTGATTCAACATTGATTCACTTAAATAAGTGGTTTAATTTTAGTTGGAAAACTATTGATTTTAAGCCCATCTTGATCTATTTTTCATCGTTGAAATAACATTATTTCAGGGTGCAAACCTGATGAAAAATTGATTCATTGATATTTTAGTTGATGCATTAACATTGATTCAACGCTGATTCACTGTTTGTCTGCTATCTGGGATGAAAGCATTTCAGACGAAACCAGACAAAATGTACATGTATCTGGTTGTTTAAACCACATGTGTCAATTTTACTCCTGGCAAACGTTTAAAAAATAAACGTGTGAGAGCGTGTTGTGGACTATATGTTGTAGTCAGATAGAGATGATGGTGCTACTGCAACACACATTGCTGCAAATAAGTAAGGCAAGCCAACGCAAATGAAACTCAAAATAAGTCTTAGATGCTCAAAAACGTCTCTGTTACATATGGTAACCCTCGTTTCCTGAAGGAGGGAACTGAGACGTATGTCAGAACTAGACCAACGAATGGGGATCACTTCTGGAGACCTTATCAGCTTCGAGATTTAGAAAATGGGCCAATGGACATTAGCGTGCGTGCTTTGCATAGTGCACCCCGCCCCGCTGCGCAGGTATAAAGCGGAGGCGCTCACCACGCACCATTGTTTTTCACTGAGGAGCCGAACCACGGCTCGAGCTGCAGTGATGGTACAGCAATTGTGGCGATGGGACGTATGTCTCCGTTCCCTCTTTCAGGGAATGAGGGTTACCATACGTAACCGAGACGTTCTCTTTCAGTCGGTCACTTTCGACGTACGTCAGAACTAGACCGACGAATGGGGATCCCTATGGAAAACGCTACAGTTACTACCACTTCCAGCGCCCTGCCGGAGTCCCTCGGACCCCGTCTCAGCGGGCGGTGAATTTCCTGCAGGGAGAGCCTACTGCTATCCCACAAGACCCAAACAGAGGACTATTGGATAACGCTGGGAAAGCGTGCCCCTGGGGGCCGCTGCGGAAGCCACACTCCCCCGAAGGAGATAATGTGTGGAAAACACGTATGGACTGGCCGTGGGCAGTACTACATACGGGAGTCCCAGGGGTGGCCCCGGCCCAGATGGGCGGGGGATAGTCACCACACTGAGACGGCAGAGCAGGCTCTGCCAAGGGAAAGACACGGGCTCGCCGTAGGGAGCCGTACCGTGGAGAATACCCATATGGGACCACAGAGAGGGGTCACTACATATGGAACCCAGCCTAACACAAGTTCCACACTGCATATGAGTGTTAGACCTGGCGTCTAACCGAGGGCTGCGGAGGACTCGACAGGGTTCGCCATACTGGGAAACTCGACTGGAGCATATAAGCGCACATATCCGTTCCAAGGGAAGGGAGTGGCACAACAAGCCGACACTAGAACGGGCACTTCGGTGCTACCAACTCAGAGGAGTGAGTACACGAGAAGATACCGGTTCTACACGTAGGCTATAAAATCTAGCGAACGTGTTGGGTGTCGCCCAGCCCGCAGCTCTACAAATATCTGTCAGCGAGGCGCCACGAGCCAGCGCCCAGGAAGAGGCTGCACCCCTGGTGAAGTGGGACCTAATCCCGAGCGGGCAGGGCACGTTTTGGGACTCATACGCCAAGACGATGGCATCCACTAACCAGTGGGCCATCCTCTGCTTGGAGACAGCCTTTCCCTTCTGCTGTCCTCCGTACCAGATGAAGAGCTGCTCTGAGGTCCTAAAGCTTTGCGTTCTGTCCACATATGTCCGAAGAGCTCGGACAGGACAGAGAAAAGCCAGGGCTGGGACTGCCTCCTCCGAAGGTAGCGCTTGCAGGCTCACCACCTGGTGGGAACCTTGGGCACATATCCGGGCCGGGGTCTCAGGACAACGTGAGAGTAGTCCAGCCCGAATTCCAGGCACGATTTATCGACGGAAAATGCCTGCAGGTCCCCTACCCTCTTGATAGAGGCCAATGCAACCAGGAGTACTGTCTTCAGAGACAGAATTTTTAACTCCACTGACTGCAAAGGCTCAAAGGGAGGTCTCTGAAGTGCACTAAGCAACAGAGAAAGGTCCCAAGAGGGTATAGAGGGGGGGCGAGGCGGATTTAATCTCCTCGCGCCCCTCAGGAACCTGACGATCAGGTCGTGCTTCCCCAAAGACTTACCTTCTACTAGTTCGTGATGTGCAGCGATAGCGGCCACATACACCTTGAGGGTGGAGGGAGACAACCTTCTCTCCAACCCATCTTGTAGGAAGGAAACCACGGCCCTGACCGAACATCTTCGGGGGTCTTCTCGACAAGAAGAGCACCAGTCGACGAACAGGTTCCGCTCCACCGGCGGGAGACCCTCATACCCTCTGGCCTGCCCGGCGTCAAGGGTAGTGAGGGGGGAGGAGCCACTAGGTCGCCCACGGGCACTAAACGTTGCTTTCCACGACCTAGTCAGCTCCTCATGCACCCCCGGGGAGAAAGGTACCAGAGAAACCAATCGTTCAACCTAGAAGGCTCGGGACGTGGTGGAGGGTTCCACTCAAGCCCGACCTTTTCGGCGGCCCGGAAAAGCATAGCCATCAACTCCGGGTCCAACTCGACCGTTGCCACTCTCCCAGAGGGAGGCAGTACAGTCAAATCTTCATCCCCAGAGGACTGAAACTCCCCCTCCGATGCAGCGATCAACGTCTGTTCGTCCGCGGGTGCCCCAAAAGACACCGTCGGCCGAGCATGTGGGGGGCCGACGGGGTCTCCCGAAAACCGGTTGCGGCGCTCGTGAGGGATTAGAGTCCCGCAGAGGCTCACTCGACGGGTTTGTCCTAACCGTAATCCTCAGGTCACCCCTGCCATTCATCAAAGTAGGTCTATTCTGCTGGGCAGGAATAGACCTAGATTGAGCTATGGGTAGGGGGACTCCCCCTCCCCGGAGGAAGGCAAGTCTCGACCGCAGCGCCGCGATAGTCATGTTCCCGCAGTGAGAACATGAACTATCCACAAACGCTGCCTCAGTGTGTTGTAAGCCCAGACACGAGATACAGCGCACCATCAGCGGGCGACAGGGAACGACCGCATCCAGAAACGCACAGATGGAAAGACATCCTGAAAAGGACGGCACGTCACCCATGTAGCTCTTTTTGTGAGGAAAAATTGCTCTTTTAGGTGTTGAAGCACCCAGGGATCGACCGCGGCAGAAATGACAGGATTGTGTGCAGCCTGTTTTCTGCTCTCACCAGAAAAGGGAACACGCCCACCGAACCAACTGTGTGTGTGTGGTGTGCGTGTGTGTGTGTGTGCAACTTTGCTCAGTTTGCTGTGAAAACAGCAGCTCTCTCAGCAGCTCTCTCAGCAGCGGTGAGATCGCGATCACGCTGTCTTGTGCCGTCTGGCCAACACAAGAGCGATTTCCCCCGGCACACGCTTTCTCTCTCTCTCTTGCTTGATAGCAGGCAGTCAGATGCTTCATCAATGCCGTTCGGCTCCGAAGTGAATGACAATGGTGCGTGGTGAGCGCCTCCGCTTTATACCCGCGCAGCGGGGCGGGGTGCGCTATGCAAAACACGCACGCCAATGTCCATTGGCCCGTTTTCTAAATATTGAAGCTGATAGGGTCTCCAGAAGTGATCCCATTTCGTTGGTCTAGTTCTGACGTACGTCGAACGTGACCGACTGAAAGGGACCTAAAAATTAATGAGACTAAATTATCTTGAAAGTGCTTAGGTTGCTCTTTCTCATATTCAAATTTCGTTTAATTTGAAATGAGCTACTGAATAAAATGCATCTTGAATCTTTTGCTTTTATTGATGTGAACTTCATTAAATGAGCATATACCACAGGAATTGAATATCGGATTTATATTAATTTTGCGGAGGTTAGGGTATAAGACAACCTGCATGTCCTTTTTTTTATTTTATTTTTTTTAGCTTGTTTCGTTTGTGAGTGCTATTGCGAGCAGAATCAGCCTCAGCTCGTCAAAAATGCCTTTTACTTTGTTGGTAATAGTTAAACTAACATTGTGATGCTTGAAGTGTTTTATATCTATGGATTTTATTATAGGCAAGACAAGTCAAGAGTTGATTTGAGAGGCTAAATTGATTAAATATGCGACTAACTCACTGCCGGCTGCTGGTCGCTTGCTCGTCACTTAAAAAAATAAAACTTTAATTTAACAAAATATATAATATATGTATATATATATATATATATATATATATATATATATATATATATATATAAATATATACATAAATATATACATATATATACATATAAATATATATAAATATATATGTATATATATATGTATATATGAATATATATGTATAAATATATATGTATATGTATATTTATATATATTTATATATATATATATATATATATATATATATATATATATATATATATATATATATATATATAAATATATATTTTGTGATAAGTGTCCCGAGAGCTCATCAGCGTCACCCTGGAAACAAGGCAGTCACACCTTTTCCCGCTCATCACGGGCTGAGCCGTCACACCTGCAGATCATCATCGGGCGGCCTCATAAGCCCCGCCAGCCGACCAGAGAGGTGAGAGATGTCTCCAGAAGACTCGGCTAACTGTTGTCTCCGTTTTCCCCCTCAGAAAGCAGCGTGTGGCGGCCAGCCCTCACTCACAAAGAAGGAGCACGGACCCATTTCACCATGAGCACAAGGAAGGAGAGGAATAGAGAGAGAAGGAAATCCATCCTTCAGGGATTTCACCTGCCATCCTGTGACGTGTGCTTCTTCACCCCGTCACACTGGTGGAGAATGCGGGCAAGAGCGTGAAGAAGAACCGACATCAGGTTTTCATGTGGAGTGTTTTTTTTTTCCCAAATACTTTTTTCCCTGGATTTATTTTCCCCGGCACACAGTTGACAGAAACTCATTGGGTTTTTTTCTGTTTCCCCAGGTGGCGCTCCTCCCTGCAGCGATGGAGGAACTCTTGAAGCACCTCACCGAGGTGAGCATCCGCCAGCAGCAAATCATGGAGCATATGGCCTCTCGGCAAGATACCGCAGAGCGGGAGCTGCTCACACTCCACGCGGCCGCTGCCCAACTCGCTACGCTGCCTGATCCTCGCGTCCAAGCAACCCAACTGTTACCGCGGATGACGGACAACGATGACGTGGCCATGTATCTTGAGATGTTCGAAACCATCGCCACCCGCGAGGCGTGGCCGGAGGATGAGTGGGCCCGCATTGTCGCCCCGCTGCTGACAGAGGAAGCCCAGCGAGCGTACTTTGCGCTTTCCCCTGTGCAAAGCACTTCATATTCGGAGTTGAAGAAAGAGATCCTGGGCCGCGTCGGGCTCTCGCCGATCAGCGCGGTGCAACTCTTCCATGACTGGGCATACGACCCACGGCGCCCACCCCAAGTCCAAGCCGCGGATCTCTCCCGACTCGCTCAACACTGGTTGCTGGCCGAGGGTCCCACCGCCATCCAGGTAGCGGAGCACATCGTCGTTGACCGCCTTCTGCGGGAGGTCCACCGGGAGGGAGGTCGGGGAGCCTGCGCCGCCTTTTCCCCAAAGGGTGGTCCAGGAGCGACGCACACCGGAGGGTACCTCGCGACCAGTAGGCAGGCCGACTGTTCCCGGGCCTCCGGACAAGCCCATGCCCACGGATGTCCCGCGATCCCCTGGATGAGCATGGCTGGCCGGCTGCGCCGTGAACACCAAGAACGCGCCACGGGCGGAGGTGAAAATTAACGGCCGTCCCTTCCTGGCTCTCCTGGACTCTGGCAGTGCCATCAGCCTAGTACAGGCGGCCATCCTGCTGCCGCGAGTGGAATCAAAGACCTCCGTCCCCATCGTATGTGTGCACGGCGATACCCAAGAAGTTCCAGCGCACCGCGTCTCCATCGCGGCCGCCCCAGGCACCTGGCCCATCTAGGTGGGGATTGTCAAGGATCTGCCAGTTCCAGTACTGCTAGGAAGGGATTGGCCGGGGTTCGACCGTCTCCTCGACGCTGCTACCCAGCCTGCCAGCCGGCCCGGGGACCGCCCAAAGCGCCGGACCGCGCAGGAGATCCAGACGGCATCCTGTGCTGCTGGCCTCCGACAGCCCCAGAGATGATTAGTCCACCCCCCAGGCTGCTAACCTTTTCTATGATCTCTTCCAGCAGGTGTCGGGGGCCGGGGCGTTCGCCCGCGAGCAGCATGAGGACGACCGTCTGAAACATTGCTGAGCTCAAGTAAGGGTCAAGGAGGGGAAAGACCTACAGCCCGCGCCGCACCCTAGTCCTCACTTCAAAATTGAGCAAGGCCTGCTCTACTGTGTCGCTCAGCGAAGGAAGGAGGAAAAAAATCTTCTCATCATGCCACGAAGCAAGACGAAGGCCGTGATGGAAATCGCACGCGCACACCCCATGGCAGGCCACCTCGGAGCCCAGAACACCATCCAGAGGATCCGAGACCGCTTCCATTGGCCCGGCCTGGAGGCCGAGGTGAAGCCCTTCTGCCAAGCCTGCCCCACCTGCCAGCGGACGTCGCCACGAGTTCCTCCCCCCAGCCCACTGATTCCACTGCCCATCATCGAGGTGCCCTTCGAGGAGATCGGAATGGACCTGGTGGGGCCGCTGCCGAAGTCCGCCCGGGGATATGAGCAAATCCTAGTCATCGTGGACTATGCCACTCGCTACCCAGAGACCATCCCGCTCCGGAAAGCCACCACCAAGGCCATCGCGCAGGAACTCTTCCTCCTGTGTAGCCGGGTCGGCATCCCCGCCAAGATTCTGACTGACCAGGGCACCCCGTTCATGTCCCGGATGATGGCCGATCTCTGCAGGCTCCTCAAGGTACAACAGCTCCGCACGACGGTGTACCACCCCCAGACCGACGGCCTCGTCGAGCGGTTCAACCAAACGCTCAAGCAGATGCTGCGCCGGGTGGCAGCCGAAGACCCGCAGGACTGGGATAAGATGCTGCCCTACGTCCTCTTTGGCATCCGGGAAGTCCCCCAAGCCTCCACGGGCTTCACCCCGTTTGAACTACTCTTCGGCAGGCAACCGCGCGGACCAGCCCGTGGTCCAGCCCGATTGTGATGGTCCCAAAGCCCGATGGCACCTTCCTCTTCTGCAACGAATTCTGCCGGCTAAACGAAGTCTCGGAGTTCGACGGATACCCCATGCCCCGCGTAGATGAGCTGCTGGACCATCTGGGGAGGGTGCGGTATATTTCCACCCTCAACCTCACAAAAGGGTATTGGCAGGTACCCCTCTCCAACCAGGCCAAGCCGAAGACGGCCTTCTCCACTCCGAGTGGCCACTGGCAGTACCGCGTCCTTCCTTTTGGCCTGCACGGCCACCTTTCAGGTGGCACCCGCCACCTTCCAGCGGCGCATGGACGTCCACGACAAGTGTCCCGAGCTCATCAGCGTCGCCCTGGAAACAAGGCAGTCACACCTGCCCCTGCTCATCACGGGCTGAGTCGTCACACCTGCAGATCATCAGCGGGCGGCCTCATAAGCCCGCCAGCCAACCAGAGAGGTAAGAGATGTCTCCAGAAGACTCAGCTAACTGTTGTCTCCGTTTTCCCCCTCAGAAAGCAGCATGTGACGGCCAGCCCTCACTCACGAAGAAGGAGCATGGACCCACATCACCGCGAGCACAAGGAAGGAGAGGAAGAGAGAGAGAAGGAAACACGCTGAGCACTGAGCACTCTACACGCCGCACTTTCACTTTCATTCACCCCTCTGTCATCATTCATTCACATTCACATCAGCAATGATTGACAGTGTCAAACAGTGTCAAAAAATTAAATGACAAGACACTGTATGGCAAAACAGATCCTTACTATGTTCAGCTCTGAACTGGCGAGTAATTCCAGCTGCAGTGTTGAACCGATTCCACATTGAAAGTCTCTGCATTGTCCTGTCCTCTCATGCATTGGTCTTGCGTACCTTTTTGGGTACTTGAATGAATTAGTGTCTTTGTAAAGATTCAATATTCTAGAAATTACAGATTTGGAATGACCAACTTCTTTTGCAATAACTGAAAGGGTCATCCCTTTGGCCTTCATCTGGACAACCTGGTGTCGTAGGGTTTCAGTAACTTTAGAGTGGTTTGCCATCTTGCAAAGTCAGTGAAAATTGGAAAATTTGCTTCAAGTTAAATAGGGTAATTAAATACGGAAATTACCACCAAGTGCCATATTAACACCCAAAGCTTGAAGGTATCCAAAAGTGTTCTCAAATTTGGACCAGTGTTTTCAATTGTCTTATTTAAGTTGTATATACTGTACTTCATAATATATTTATCTTGTGAAATATGCTTAAAAAAACTGCTCTTCTGCTCCTGTTAGGATAATTTCAAAAAAGACTAAGCAGTGACCTTAAAATTAAGGTAATTTTATGTTGTTCTCTAATTTTGATCTCCTCTGTGTGTGTGTGTGTGTGTGTGTGTGTGTGTGTGTGTGTGTGTGTGTGTGTGTGTGTGTGTGTGTGTGTGTGTGTGTGTGTGTGTGTGTGTGTGTGTGTGTGTGTATGTTCAGTTTAAAGTGTATAGGCCTATAGTATAAGTGGAATCTAAAGTGACCTGGAGTTCATTAACACAGATGTCCTGCTGTAGAGATTCACATTCACATTGCAGTCTGTACATCACCTCCTTTTGTTGCTGTCTGACAGACAGAACCTAAACACATCAAGATGGGGTTAATCGAAGTTAGCAAATAATTTATATTATATATTGTATAAATATATAAAAACATATATACAGTAGCTACTTAGAGCAGCCAGGCGTCTACATGCAGACACTATTCTGTCTCATATACACACACATATGATGGATTTCCAAGTTTTGGGGGGATTTTCTATAGATATGATATTAATACTGTACAAACTGTATAGAATATCCCCTACCCCTAAACCTACCCACCACAGAAAACGTCTCGGGTTACTTTTGTAACCCTTGTTCCCTGAGAGGGAACGAGACACTGCGTCGTCGAGTTGTGCAGAGCGTGGGAAAAGCCCTTTTCAGCGTGTTTGGCTACGCCCCCAGTACTAGACTTTGCTAATGTGCTGGGGACAGCTGAAAAGGGCTATGTAGCGTTGCCACGGGTTGAAGAGGCGCTTGCGGGCCACCTCTCACCGCTGCTTCACTAAAGGCCCCGGCATTGCCCTCGAAACCATGCCGAGAGACAACAAGGCTGGTGGATAGGGCATATTGTGCGGCTGGTCACGCTGGTGGGTGCCTGCACACTCTTGCAGTTCTGCAGGCCTACCAAGTGGAGTTGCTGAAGGAGCTCAACGAAGGCGAGGGACCCTCTCCGGAGGACATTCCTTAGCTCAGGAAGGCAACAGACTTGTCTCTCCGCATCACAAAGGAGACCGTGCTATCGGCCGCTCCATGGCCGGTATGGTGTGTGCGGAGAGGCATCTCTGGCTCAACCTGTTGGGGATCAGGGAGAGAGACAGACACTTTCTCCTTGATTCCCCAGTTTTGTCTTCTGGCCTCTTCGGCGGCGTTGTGAGCACCGTCGTCAAGAGGTTTCAGGAGGTGAAGAAACAGGCGGCTGCTCTCAGCCAGTTTCTCCCTCGCCACTGGGGCTCCTCCAGCAAGGCTGCCTCAAGTGGGCAGTCTCAGCCAGCACTAGGCTCCTCGCACCGAGAGGTGCAAACGCAGCTTCTCGCGCCCCTCCTGAGGGAGCATGGCAAAAAAAGCGACATTCTCGCGGGAAGTCTTCTAGGCCGAAGGCCGACCTGAGGGAGGTTATTCAGGCAAAGAAGGCTTCCAAGCGGTTCTAGTTGCGGCTGGGTCGCTGAGAGCTGTCCCCCACAGGGTGGAACGACCGAGGTCGTTTTCCCCCCGGAGCTCTCGGGGAATCGATGCTTTGCTCCCGCAGTTAAAAAGGGCTCCGGGCCACATCGTTCCCCCGCGTTCGTGCGCTACTTCAGCCACCTCTAATAAGACCTGCGGCAAAGCAGTGAATGCATTCGCACACAGAAAATCTACCTCGACTATTCTCTGCCGGTTATCCGCTTCAGGGGGTCAGAGGGGATATCCAGTTAGTACCCCAGACCAACCTGGGACTCAAACGCAAAGAAAAGTGTGCTGACGCCCTCCCAGAGGACTATGGGACTCGGTGACGATGCGGGCACGAATGTCTCCCGTGTGTATCGAGACTATACTGGCGGAAGTCTCCAGGGTGAAGCTAGGCCACAGCATCACTTTAAAGCAGTTCCAGAGACTGCTGGGTCTCATGGCAGCAGCGTCCAGCGGAATTCCGCTCGGCCTGCTCCACATGAGACCCCTACAGTGGTGGCTGAAGACCAAGGGTTTTTCCCCAAAGGGAAATCGCTTCCGTATGATCAGGGACCTCCGGAAGAAATCTTCGGGACTTCCGGACGTCCCACCATGTCCTGATACGATCCGACAACACTGCCGTGGTATCGTATCTAAATCGCCAGGGGGGTCTGAGATTGCGCCCTCTGTACAGACTGGCACACCAGGTCCTCCTGTGGTCCCAAGGGAAACTGTCGTCACTCAGGGGAGTTTACATCCCTGGGGGCCAAAATCAGGGAGCAGACATCCTGTCAAGGCAGGGGCTGAGGCCCGGGGATTGGTGTCTCCATCCAGAGGTGGTGGAGGCCAAAGGCAAGAGGTTTGGCCATTTGGAAGTGGATCTGTTTGCGTCTCGAGAGACGTCCCACTGCCCCCTGTGGTTTTCCCTCAGGCATCCGGCCCCGTTGGGCCTGGATGCCATGTCACAGACGTGGCTGAGGCTGCGTCTGTACGCATTTCCCACGATCGCTCTGCTCCCGGGAGTTCTGGAGCAGGTCAGCCGGGAAGGCATCCGCCTGCTCTTGGTAGCACCCCGGTGGCCATCCAGAGTATGGTTCTCCGACATCATAGACCTGCTAGACGACCTTCCATGGCGGATTACTCTGAGGAGGGATCTGCTGACTCAGGCAGGGGACACCCCCAGCCGGAGTTATGGGACCTATGGGTCTGGCCCCTGAGGGGGCACAGCTCATAGAGGAGGGTCTGTCAGCAGGCGTCATTGAGACCCTACTCAGCTCTAGGGCTCCTTCCACCAGGAGGCTGTACAACCTAAAGTGGAGTGTGTTTTCCACTTGGTGTAGAGACCATGAGGTAAACCCAGTTAACTTCGCAGTGGCTTCAGTGCTGAAGTTTCTCCAAGATCGGTTCTCTTCCGGCCTTACCCCGTCCACACAGGTGTATGTGGCAGCGATAGGGGCTTTCCACGCACCATTAGGTGAGGGACCTCTGAGGAGGCACCATTTGGTTGTACGGTTCCTCCGAGGAGCGCGGAGGATGAGGCCTGTGGCTCATTCCAGGATCCCAACTTGGGATCTGGCAGTAGTACTTGAAGGGTTGGCTGAGGCCCCCTTTGAGCCGCTGGAACTGGCCGAGGCCAAGAACCTCATGCTTAAGGTGGCCTTTCTCCTTGCCATCACTTCTCTGAGGAGAGTGGGGGACCTCCAGGCATTGGCAGTCACGCCAAATTGCTTGGAGTTTGCCCCAGGCAGAGTTAAGGCCATCTTGCGTCTGACCCCGGGGTACGTACCCAAAGTGCCATCTAACATGGTACGGTTGGTGGTTCTCCAGGCTTTCCATCCCCCACCTCATGTGACGGCAGATGAGGGCAGGCTTCACCTCCTCTGCCCGGTCTGGGCATTGAGGATCTATTTGGAGAGGTCTGACCAGTGGAGGAAGTCAGACCAGTTGTTGGTATGCTTTGGTCCACCCAAGAAAGGGCTGCCTGCGGCGAAACAGACTATCAGTAACTGGATCGTCGAGGCAATAGCCACGGCCTATCAGGTGAGCAACTTGCCTTCACCGATATCCCTTAAGGCTCACTCTACCAGAGGCATGGCCTCTTCGGTAGCCCTCCTTTCAGGAGCCTCTTTGCAGGAAGTCTGCGAAGCGGCCGGGTGGGCCACTCCGCATACCTTCATTAGACATTACAGTCTGCACCTCCCGGCGATGCCAGGCGCCAAGGTGCTCGCCTCCTGAGTGTGCCCTGAATTGGTTCACACCAGGGGGCTTACGATGGGCGAGGACTAGTGGGTATTCGTTCCCTGAAGTGTCATCTACGATGACGCAGTGCGAGTTCCCTCGATAAAGGGAACGTCTTGGGTTATGCATATAACCCATGTTCCCTGAGAGGGAACGGGGCACTGTGTCTCGTAGCCCCGCCTATGTCAGAGTGCTCACTTCATCGCAGAAAGCTATATCTGCTTGTGCCGGCGTCCCTTTATACCTCCGGGTATGCCGTCACTCGCTACGTCATGACGCAACACCAATCAGGATTGGCCTTTTTCAAATGAGCTTCAGTAGCGTCACGCCAAGGGCGTTCCCCGAAGTGTCATCTACGATGACGCAGTGTTTCGCTCCCTCTCAGGGAACATGGGTTATATGCATAACCCGAGACGTTTTCCCACTCTTCAAAGCATTTATTGTGTTCTTTAATTCATCTAAAGTAATGTCTTTATTAAGATGTGTCCGATCTTCTGATGATAGTGCGGGAAGATTACATTTATGTAAAAATGTACTTGTGCCATTACCATTATCCATTACTTGTGGGAGCGAAGAGTATCTGAAGAGTATAACTTTAAATAAAATTCCTTAAAACACTTGTTTATTTCTTTAGTTGCAATACAGTGCTTCCCATCTTTGGTTTTAATTTTGTGAATTGTCCTTTCACTATCTATTTTGCGCAGTTGTCTGGCTAATCATTTATAATAATAATAATAATAATAATAATAATAATAATAATAATAATAATAATAATAATAATAATAATAATACATTTTATTTATAATGCACTTTATATTAAACAAAATCTCAAAGTGCTAAATTTATGGGGCTTCTCTCCTAATTCAAAGTATTTCTGTTTAATTAAATAAAAAGTTCTATTAATTTTATTAGAGACTATATTATTGTATTTGTACCTAAACTGTAAAATGTTCTTATAGCTGTCTAATGCAGGGTATAGTGCATTTTCAATGTCTAGTTGATGAATTTGTTTCTCCAAGTCAGTTTTGTTTTGTATAGTTTATTTCAATACCCTTGACATGATAAAACACAACCTCTTATAAATGCTTTTAACGTTTCCCAGAGCAGTACTGATGATGTCTCGGCTTATCGTTGCTCCCGGAAAAAAAAATCCAGTTGCGAACTCATGAAATCATTGAACTTAGGGTCTTCAATTAAATGAGGGTCCATCCTCCATAGAGGACGATTTAAAGATGTTTGATCAAAAACAATTCAAATGAGACTGGGGTATGATCTGAAATCAGTATATCATGAATTTTAGAGTTTAGGATGTTGGAAATAAGATTGCTGTCCACTAGAAGAAAATCAATACGGTTGTATACATTATGTACATGTGAGTGAAATGTATAATCTCTTTCAGTTGGGTACATAAGTCTCCATATGTCTACCAAATTAGAAATGTTAATAAAAGCATTCAAAAAATTTATTGAATAAGATTGCGGAGGGATTTTGATTGATGATCTGTCAAGATATGTGTCAAGGACACAATTAAAAGGTGAATTCTCATCTAAAGGTGAGAAGTTTGCATCTATGCATTTTTAAAATAATATTTAATATGTGTATTTAGCAATGTGAACTTGGGAAAAGCTGGATAATCTAGGGGAAGTGGCCAGAAACCTTAATACACATAACATTATGAGGACATTTGGTGCAGTGCACATGCGCACACGCACGCACACACACACACACACACGCACACACACACAAACACACACACACACACACACACACAAACACACACACACACACACACACACACACACACACACACACACACACACACACACACACACACACACACACACACACACACACACACACACACACACACACACACACACACACACACACACACACAGTTGTGTAAAATGGATGTGTATGCTTTAATAAAAAAAGTGTATTGCTAATTGTGATTGGGTACCTGTTGTAAGACTTCCTCTAGCTCACTGATGTGATTGGCTGTAGAGCAGTGTGATGTTAGTCTGTACTGCAGATCATCTCTTAGGTGATAAACAGGTTCTACTGTGATTAATCGAAACTTTGCACGTTCCTTTTCCAGCTCCAAGTCTAAACACATACAAAGCACACACTTCAAGTAATGCAAGTTGCATGCTAAATCATATAAAACATCCTGAATAAGGAAAAGAAAATGTCTGCTGGTCTAAGGACTGTTCAGGCTGGTCAAGTTTGATAAAGGGGTTATAGAGGGGTTTTGGAAACCAGTTTGGCTATTTTAAGTAATATTTAGCTAATGTGAACCCAAAGTGTTGTGGCAATAAATATGATAATTTATAATTTTATTCAATTTATTTTGTGATTTCAATATTAATATGTAGCTAACAGTATTTAATGTGTTTCAATAATTCAACAGAAACTAAAGGGAACTTTACCATATTCCTGTAACTGAGAAAGGATATCTATATCTGCTTCTTCTTCAAGTCCAACTCCATGAAGAAAATGTTGAAAGT
This sequence comes from Pseudorasbora parva, assembly GCF_024679245.1. Classification (NCBI taxonomy): domain Eukaryota; kingdom Metazoa; phylum Chordata; class Actinopteri; order Cypriniformes; family Gobionidae; genus Pseudorasbora; species Pseudorasbora parva. The sequence goes on along the minus strand of NC_090176.1, from coordinate 14,874,251 downwards.
CTTTTTCAGTCCTGTGCCTGGATACATTCAATAAACAGAGATTACAGTTTATGAGATTTTTAAGCTCCAGAAATAAGTAATATTACAAGTTACAATAGTAGCAGTAAGAGAAATCCACTCAGCGCTGCTCAAAATGGTAGAGCTCACTTGTTGTCTGTTGAAAGTATGTATAAAAAAGTGTGGGGGGGGGGGGAGTGTTCAAATTGCATGTGAAAGATTAAAGCTGCAGTCCATACATTTTGCCTCTTTGTTTCAATTGCAATGATTTGTGGAATTATAATCTTTAAATGGGTTGTTTATTCAGATGTGATGCAATGATGCAATTTTTTTGTAGAAAGCTACTAGTACCACTCAAATTATAACAAATTATTACAAGCTTTCTGTTGTGAATCGGGCTATGGTATGAAATAGTTTTGAACACTGTAACTACATTACAGTGAATAACTTAGTTAAATAACTTAGATCATAATTGTATTGTCCCCATCTGAGCAAGCCAAGCCAAAGGCTACAGTGGCAAGGAACCAAAACTGCATCAGGGCATGATGGAGAAAAATAAACCTTGGGGGAAACCAGGCTCAGTCGGGTTGCCAGTTCTCCTCTGGCCTATTAACAAACAGTGTATGATTATTATTCTGGCCACCTTACAGGTCAGAAATCATATTAGATCAAAATTTTATTATTATTAGATCGGAATATTAAAAATTCCTGGGTATCACGCAAGAGACGGGTTCATTCATTGAGGATGGCACATCGATTACACAAGAGTATGAATATTTGAAAGATTGGAGTCTTCGCACCGGAGATGGGTTTATTGAGGCAATTGGCCACGGTCTCAGTAGACACTTCAGGATACGTTGGTCATGTCCGCTTCCCGAAAATGCTAGGAAGACTGTTCCAGAGTTTAGGTGCTAAATAGGAAAAGGATCGACCGCCTGCAGTTGATTTAGATATGCTAGGTATTATCAACTGGCCAGAGTTGAGACCGCAATAGATGTGATGGAGTATAATGTGTTAAGAGCTCGCTCAAGTACTGGGGAGCTAAACCATTTAGTCCTTTGTAAGTAATAAGTAAGATTTTAAAACATATACTATGTTTAATAGCTCAACATTTTTGTAGGTAATGACTCAAGCAATGAAATGAGGACTATTTGTTTTATATGGAATGACTTTTCAGCATTTACAAGTATAGTTAATTTTGACTGACTTGACATAAGCAAATGATAATGTTATAAAACAGCAGAGAGTTGTATGAAAGCAATTGATTCATGTCTACAAGCATTTGCAATTTGTTGGAAGGAATGAAAACTGCTACTATAATGTGCACAAATGACTAAATGTTGTGGAGGTTGAACTAACTGCTGTGCAAATATAAATAGTGATGTGAGAAATGCACCAAAGCAACTGAGAAAAACTGTAAATAGGTCTAATTGAAGAATTTGTATGAATTCTGACTATGCGGTTTCCCTCTATTGTGACAGAGTATAAAACCTAATATTTCACTTAACCAAAATAAAGTTAAAGAAGGCATAACGTGTGTGTGTGCTAGGGAGGTCTAATGCAGGGGTCCCCAATCTTGGTCCTGGAGGGCCACTGTCCTGCACAGTTTAGCTCCAACCCCAATCAAACACAACTAAAAAAGCTAATCAATGCCTATAAATGCATTGATAAGCTGTTTCAGGTGTGTCTGATTGGGGTTGGAGCTAAACTCTGGCCGTTTCTCAATATGCGTACTTGTCTGTACTTGTGTTCTCATGGACTTGTGAAACGTCATTAGTCGCTGTTCCAATTCAAAGTTCACATCTAGCCAAGCAGGCTATGGTTAAAATCCCTGGATGTGTCCTTGATCCGCACCTTTTATCAAGGCTGCATCGAGAGGAGACATCCCAGAATGCATCTCGCACCGACCAGCAAATGCATCAATAGCGGATGAGAAACCCTGCTTAATTTAAAAATACTACTGTTCAAGTGTCAAAAAATGTAGTTTTGAGACATTTTCAGGTGAGAATGTACTTGTTTAATGATTAAATATGTGGTTTATTTATAAAGAGAGTGCATATTTGACAATTTTATCTGCCGTTTTGTGAGATCGATCCGCGGGTGCTCAGCGCTCGTTAACCCGTCGAGAGCAGCCTTTTCTCAGCTAGACCTTCTGACGTCTGCCGCTAACTCTGGTGTGGTTAAACATCAGATATCAGAAACATGAGAAAAGATGCAGGGTTGTGTTTTATATTTCGTTTTGTTATAAATATACATGCATAATCATAATCAAACAATCATTTTTATGTAGAAAAGAGGCGGTTTATGTGATATTTCGTTTTAATGTAGCCTAAAATATTTAAGGTTTTTCTTTTTAATGGAAAAATGGAAGAGTGGCGGTTTATGACACGTTTTATTGTCGCCTAAAATTATGTTTTTTTTGTTTGTTTGTTTTTATGAAAAGAAAAAAAGAGGCAGCTTGTGTTTTGACATATTTCGTTTTATTGTAGCATAGAATATACGTTTCTCAATACCAAGTACACGAGCTTCTGACTTGCGTCCGTGTAAAGGCTGCAATATACTCCACAAGAACAGAGAAAAAAGTTCTCGCTCCCAGGGCTGCAAGAAAAAATTGATGTCATTTTGTTCTCGCAACACTGGTTTGGGAGTTCTCGCAGCTTGTTCTTGACACATCGCCTGAGCAGAACGTTTTTCTTGCGGGTGTCCGAGAACTATTGTGTGATTGGTCAGACATTTAAAGTGGGCGTGGTTAATGCGGAGAAACGCAGATGATCGGCACCTGCTTTTCTCGTGAAGTATGGAATGTACTGCCAGAACGAACTTTGTTCTTGTTCTTGCCACATCGTGAAAACGAACAAATTTCTTTGTTCTTGCAGAGTATGTTCCAAGCTTAATTCAGACTTGCCAAGTTCGACTGGAGAATGAACTCCCGTGGACGGCAGGACACAAGTCAAGTCAGGCTGATCTGCTAACAGCAGCGTTCTTCATAGTGTCACTGAAAGTGTAGGCCTATTGGCTGTATGTATATTTTAGGCTACAATAAAACAAAATATATGATAAAACACCACTCTGCCTCTTTTCATTTTCATTAAAAAATATATTATAGCCACACAAATGTAGTGCAAATGAGTTTACTTCACTGCATGTATCTAACAAAACAAAATATAAAAAACCCTGTCTCTTTTCGTTTACATTAAATAATAATAATAATAATAATAATAATAATAATAATAAGTGGTTCAGACAAGTGTGCATATGATTTCACTCTAATAAAATGAAATATGACATAAAACACAGCCCAGTCTCTTTTTGTTAAATGTCAGTTTATGCGTGGTCAATGATATAAGAGTATAAATAAAAGGTATATGGTATAAGAAGCTATACAAGAAATAAAGCGAACAATCCAATCAAACAAAGTTAGTGCTATCTACAACGGTTAAGTTAATAGCCTAACATAAAAATTCTCTCTGCCATCAGCCAAAACGATCTGTCAGGGAATAAATTATAGAAAATGAGACCAAAGATCGCTCGTTAGATCTAAACAAGACAAATTATATTTCATGTTTAACCACCAAAGACATCAGAGCCAGTGGCAAACGTCAGAAGGTCTAGCCGAGAAAAGGCTGCTCTCGGCGGGTTAACAAGTGCTTATCACCCGCTGGACCGCTCAACTCTGAAAAACGTCAGATCAAATTGCCAAATAGGCGCTCTCTTTATAAATAAATCATATTTGAGCTTTAAACAACTGCATTCTCGCCTGAAAAAGTCTTAAAACAACATTTTGTGACATATTAACTGTAGTATTTTTTAATTGTGCGGGTTTTCTCGTCCGCTGTTGCGCTTGCTGGTCGGTGCGAGATGCATTCTGGGATACCGGTCTGTCTGAAGTCCACAAGTCACCTCTCGATACATCCTCGATAAAAGGGGAGGATCAAGGACACATCCGGGGATTATAACTGTACTTGGTTAGATGTGAACTTTGAATTGGAAAAGTACTTGACCAGCAACTGATGACGATTCACAATAGAGATTAATGACGATTGCTCCCTCCCTCTGGAGTTCGCTCTCCCGAATTGAACTTGGCAAGTTTGAACTACCAAGGACACAAGTCAAGTTTGCGTACTTAGTTTTGAGAAACGGCCTCTGAAGAACAGTGGCCCTCCAGGACCGAAATTGGGGACCCCTGGTCTAATGAGTAAATTGCATGCACTCAAATTGCAAAAAGATGTAACAAAAAAATGTAACAAAAAAAAATGATTGTGGGCTAAGACTGGAGCGGGCTCTTGGGCTGGAACTATGGGCTCGTGGGCTGGTGCTATGGGCTCACTGGTGTAAATGGTACTGCGGGACAGTGGAGCTCCTCATCCACCGTTCCCAAAGTAAATGAGGATCCACTCAACAGCAGGGCATACTGGACCAGAGTCCACAGCACTGTGCTCTCCGGCATCAGATAACTAAAGCCATGTGATTTTTATCTGATTTTGAGCCGATTTCAGACTTGTGCGACTATGTTTTGGGTCACGCCGATTTTCAGGTTTATCGTGCATTGTTTGTTGTGAGGTGTCTGTGCAGTGTACAGGGGGAAACGAGAGGCAACAAACCTCTCCCGATCGGGAATCGTATGGTCGGATGAATTTCTGGCGTCTCAGAAATTCTGCTCGCTTTAAAAGAGTCAATAAGATCATTAAGGAACATGCCCTTTAAGGCATGCCTCATTAAACTCCACCAAGTGACAGCTAGAGACCACAAAACTCCTGAACAAAGTCCTCAATGGATCGTGGCCTTGGCAAAAACGTAATTAGATTAACCCAAATGCAGTTTATTAACACAATATAAAACAATGAAACAAAGACTTGACTTGCCAAACCAAACAAAAGACTTAACTAAACTCACCAGCAATGGGTTACAACAGTCGACAAAAACAGGCAAACATGAGGGTTTAAATACACAGACTAATGACTGGACAAGGGACACCTGTGAACAATGATCAAACAATCAACCAATGACACAACAGAACACAAGACAAGGGAGCACATGGTAGGATCACATGACAAACCAGGAAGTGCATGACAGAACATGAAAGAGAACATGAAAACCAACGCCCAAACACCCTGTGACACAGGTTAATAGAGTAAAATGCAATTTTAAGAAAGATGTGTATAAATTGTGTTTTCAATAAGATAATACTGAAGTGCTGGTTTGTAGGACCATCTGTATGGAAGTGAATATTCTCAATATGTTATAGTCTGAATGTAACAACTGCATTATGAGGATACAATATTTAATTTTCTTTATTTTCTTTATTTGTATGTTCAGTTTTACAGTGCCTCCTTTAAGTAAACCAAACTCAATCATGATTCAGAAGCATCGTTCTTGATGGAACCTGTAAGCTATCTGCCAAGCTAGTCAGGCTCAAGCACTTAAGCACTCATCCAAGTAGGGGCAGAATAGATGTTACTGTGTAAAGTTTTCATGTAAACATGTAAATGCCCCCCAAGAGTGCACATTTCCCATGCTACCTGATAAAACACACCGGATTTAACTCTTCAGCTCAATATTCTTATAACTCATAAGGATGGTCAGATAAGGGAGACATCCAGAAGGTGAGCCTCTTGGAACAAGGTGTTGTTAATGTGTTTTTATTTATTTACACACACACACAAAAAAAAATAGAAAATCCCTGGTAGTTTTTTTAAAGAAAGATTTGAAAATACATTTATAGTGGTACCTGGCTATGTTGAGTCTGTGATGCTCTTGTAGCCACACTTGTCTATGCAGTCTTAGAACACTCCTCTCCTTGTTCACCTGAGCTGCATCCAACACCTTCTGCACCTGAGAGACACAACTATATTCAATGTTACTTGCAAATAGTAAGTTGATAGTGAGCAGATGATTAATGGGTCAGACATTAATGTGAGTTTGCAGTGAATTGTGGAGAACTTCTATTGTTCTGGGGGTCTGAGTGTGACTGGTACAAATGGTCCCACCCCCACAGAAGTAAACCAAAAAGTAATTAAGGTTTTAAGAGTTTAGAGATATGCCCTAATGCAAATTACCTTCTGTCCTCAAAAGGTGTAAACTACCCATGTCTAAAATGATTAATGCAAATTCTCTTTGTAGATGTTACATCCATTATTACTGCAAAGCTGAGTCATTAGTTTATGCTGCCTTCACGTGCTATCGGAATTATTGTAAATAAGAGTTTTCTAGGTGAAAAATGCACATGAACGCCCTCCCATTTCAAAATTTTAATGGGGTGAGCTCTAAATCCCGACTTCAGAAGTGGGAATTACCAAATTTCTGATAGCATGTGAAGGCGGCATAAGTACATACTAGATCTCAGGTTAGATGGAGTATGGGGCACATCAGGTTCTCACCTGATAGATTTCTGACTAAATGCTGGACTTTAGTTAAGTTGATATGCATTTGCATTCACTAGGGGGGCTAGCTAAAAATACTATAGAGATAATAGCAAGCATTGGTGTGGCATTATTTCCATAAGCCCCAATTGTTGTTTGAGCTTGAACTAAATTGTTATATAGGGGCTAAACAGAACTCCAATATTGGCAAGCATGGATGGCCTCTTAAGTAGCCATAACCTCTGATCAAACTGGTGAGTTTTTGACCGTGGGATCTGCGTTAAACGGCCAGCACGAGACCCTGAGTGACATTAGTAACGGAATGAACGAGTACAATAAAAGTAGAGTTGAATAGAATAATCAACAAACAACCAATAACAAATTGGCATTCCTATTTAAATTCGAGGTAATGATAAAATGGTGTCAGATAAAAGTAAATATTAAACTATAATATATAATATTATAATATATAAACTTTAAGCCATGCTTAAAAGACTGAACACGCAGAAATCTTCACCCACTTATCAGAAACTGTTGTTGGGCCAATTGGGCAAGTCTTATAACCTAAAACTTGTAGGTAATCCCAGCAACAGAGACATACTGTGAAAGAAACCATAGCGGATAACCCCACTGGATTCATGCGAAGAACCCATGGTGTTACTGTACATGCATGCCACCACTCTAGGCAGACAACGAGGATCCCCGGGCATCACCTAGGGAACCCGCACTTCCTTTTGCAAATATCACTTGCATATCTCTGTATTTTTCTCCGCTGTCTGCACACAGCCTGACTATGAGGTTAATTATGCATTTTGATTGTTTTGACAAATCAACACACAAGGCCTTTTACGCTGACCACACATTTATTTTATTGACATAAAAGTTAAACTGCTGTCATGCATGGTCATTTCTACCCAATTTGGATAGATCAGCAGGCGAGTTCTCGCCACAGTTTCTACAGGCATGGTTCATACACATTTCTACACATACATTTCCATGCCTTTTCTATGACTTTTAGGCAAATATTCATGACCTAAGCTTCCATGAATATAAGGCTGCGGTCTAATATAACACCTAGGTCTTTTAAAGTGGATGAAGTAACAGTACATCCTTCTAGATGCAAATTATATTCTAAGAGATTCATTGTACAGGTTTTTGGTCCAATAAGTAATACCTCAGTCTTAACTGAATTTAATAGGAGAAAATTACAGGTTATCCAACATTTTACATTTTTAACACACTTGCTTGGATAATTTAGAGATTTAATTTGGTCATGCTGAAATATATAACTGAGTATCATCAGCATAACAGTGAAAACTAATTCCACATTTTCTTATAATATTACCAAGTGGCAGCATATTGTGACGGGGTGAAGAAGTACACGACACAGGAGGGCAGGTGAATTTCCCCGAAGGGTGGATTTATTAACAATAGTGAAAGTGAAAGTGCGTCAAGTGTGGTGCTCCGTGCCCGGTGTGGTCTCTCTCTCTCTCTCGTCCTCAGTGCTCACGGTGATCTGGATCCGTGCTCAGAGTGATTGCTGGCCGTCACACGCTGCTTTCTGGGGGTGAAATGGAGACCACAGTTAGCCGAGTCTTCTGGAGACATCTCTCCCCTCTTTGGGCGGCGGGCAGGCTTATAAAGCCGCCCGCTGATGAGCTGCAGCTGTGACGGCTCAGCCTGTGATGAGCGGGTGCAGGTGTTCCCGCCTTGTTTCCAGGGCGACGCTGATGAGCGCTCGGGACACTTGTCACCCCCCCCCCCCCCCAAGCGACGTCCTGGTCCTGCGGAGAAGCGGGGAAACTGGGGGGGGGGAGTGGAGCCTGACAGACCTGCGAAAGCTGACCATATCCGGGAAAGACCATCGGCGTTGGCGTTGGCCGTCCCGGCACGATGTTGGACGGTGAAGTTGAAGTCCTGGAGCGCCAGGAACCACCGCGTCACCCTGGCATTCGTCTCCTTGGCCCGGGCCATCCATTGAAGTGGTGCGTGGTCAGTGGTCAGGGTTAAGTGGTGGACCAGGAGGTAATCCCGGAGCTCCAGGACTGCCCACTTGACGGCCAACGCCTCCCGTTCCACGGTTGCATAGCGCTGTTCTGCTGGGGTCAGCTTTCGGCTGATGTAGAGCACTGGGTGTTCCTCGCCGTCGGTGACCTGGGAAAGGACGGCTCCCAACCCGGTGTCGGAGGCGTCCGTCTGCAGCAGGAAGGGGCTATTGAAGTCGGGCGCTCGTAGGACCGGCGCCGAGGTGAGGGCCGACTTGATGCGGTGGAACGCTGCCTCCGCCTCGGTGCTCCACTGGACCTTCTCTGGCTGCCCCTTCCTGGTCAGGTCTGTCAGGGGAGAGGCTAAGGAGGAGAAGTCAGGGATAAAGCACCGATAGTAACCCGCCAACCCCAAAAAGGCTCGTACCTGCGTCTTCGTGGTGGGACGGGGAGCGGAGAGAATCGCCGAGACCTTCTTCTCCTGGGGTCGGATCAGGCCCCGTCCCACCTGGTAGCCGAGGTACTTGGCTTCTGCGAGTCCGAGGTGGCATTTCCGGGGGTTGGCGGTCAGCACAGCCCGACGTAACTCCGACAGCACCTCCCGCAGCCGGTCCAGGTGGTCCTCCCAGGTCTCGGAGTGAATCACCACGTCGTCCAGGTAGGCCGCCGCGTAGGCTTGGTGGGGTCGGAGCAGGATGTCCATGAGCCGCTGGAAGGTGGCGGGTGCTCCGTGCAGGCCGAAAGGGAGGACGCGGTATTGCCAGTGGCCGCTCGGCGTGGAGAAGGCTGTCTTTGGCTTGGCCTGACTGGAGAGGGTTACCTGCCAATACCCTTTTGTGAGGTCGAGGGTGGAGATGTACCACGCCCTCCCCAGGCGGTCCAGCAGCTCATCTACGCGGGGCATGGGATAGCCATCGAACTCCGAGACCTCGTTGAGCCGGCGGAAGTCGTTGCAGAAGCGGAAGGTGCCATCGGGCTTTGGGACCATCACAATCGGGCTGGACCACGGGCTGCGTGATGGTTCGATGACCCCTAACTTCAGCATCTCCTGTACCTCTGCCTCGATGGCGTGTCGCCGAGCCTCCGGAACACGGTAGGGCCGCTGCTGAACGACGACTCCTGGGGCCGTCCGAACGTCATGCTCCAGGACGTGAGTCTGCCCGGGGCGAGGGGAGAACACCGCAGAAAACTGACTGACCAGGTGTTGCAACTCCGACTTTTGAGCCGCCGACAGTTGGGGGTCCATGTCTACCATCACGGGTGGGGACTCCGTGAACGCGGAGAGCTGGGGCCCGGTCCCGACCCAGCGCTTCAGGAGGTTGATAGGGTACAGCTGGTCGGCTCTCCTCTTCCCAGGCTGCCGGACCCGGTAGGTGACGGGCCCGACCTTCTCGGCGACTGTGAAGGGACCCTGCCAGGTGGCCAAGAACTTACAGGCGGCTGTCGGGACCAGGACCAAGACATGGTCCCCGCGCTGGAACTCTCGGGGTTGGGCGGCCCGGTCGAAGTGCCTCCGTTGGGCCTGCTGGGCTTTGGCCAGGTGCTCCCGGACGATGGGCATCACGCGGTCGATCCTGTCGCGTATCTGCCGTACGTGCTCGATCGTAGAACGGTGTACCCCCGGTTGTTGCTCCCAGGCCTCCTTGGCCACGTCGAGCAGTCCGCGGGGTTGCCGGCCGAAGAGGAGCTCAAACGGGGTGAAGCCGGTGGACGCTTGGGGGACTTCCCGGATGCCAAAGAGGACGTAGGGCAGCATCTTGTCCCAGTCCCGCGGGTCTTCGGCGGCCACCCGCCGCAGCATCTGCTTGAGCGTTTGGTTGAACCGCTCGACGAGGCCGTCGGTCTGGGGGTGGTACACCGTTGTGCGGAGCTGTTGGACCTTCAGGAGCCTGCAGAGATCTGCCATCATCCGGGACATGAACGGGGTGCCCTGGTCAGTCAGAATCTGGGCGGGGATGCCGACAGAGAAGGAAGAGCTCCTGGGCGATGGCCTTGGTGGTGGCTGTCCGGAGGGGAATGGCCTCTGGGTAGCGGGTGGCATAGTCCACGATGACGAGGATGTGTTCATACCCCCGGGCGGACTTCGGCAGCGGTCCCACCAGGTCCATCGAAGGGTACCTCTATGATGGGCAGCGGAATCAGCGGGCTGGGGGGAGGAACTCGTGGCGATGTCCGCTGGCAGGTGGGGCAGGCTTGGCAAAACCGCTTCACCTCGGCCTCCAGGCTGGGCCAGTGAAAGCGGTCTCGGATCCGCTGGATGGTGTTCTGAGCCCCGAGGTGGCCTGCCATGGGGTGTGCGTGGGCGATCTCAATCACTGCCTCGGTCTTGCTTCGGGGCACGACGAGCAGGTTTTTTCTGTCGGGCTCTGTAGAACCTGATGTAAGGTGAGTGATCTGTACGAACATAAATACTCTTATCTCACTGAAATCTTGACAGATTTACAAATGGTTTGGTTTCTTACAAACGTTATTAACATGGCTACAAATCTAGATGCTTTAACAAGTTGAAATTGCAGCTTTTCGTTTTGATAAACGACTTAATCGTGCAGCTTGTGTATCACTGCTAACTTACATGCACGTTTTCAAGCCTGAGACCACAATCGAGCTGTTCAATTATATAGGTTTTATTGACACCAATAATGATTTTATGACAACCAATCTTTTGTCTAGTTAAAATAAACTTAGTTTGCATGTTTTTTGTTTAAACTTTTTCATAAATACAAATTACTCTAATAAACCATGGCTATCAATCAGATTCAGCTAATACATATTATATATGGCTAGAGAGGAGCAATTAATTGACTGATAGACAACTACTCTCGCAAGACCAACGAGTGTAAAGACTTCAACTCTTCCCAGCGCAAGACCAACGAGTGTAAAGACTTCAACTCTTCCCAGCGCAACTCCGCCCGAGCAAGGACCCCGGCAAGGCACTTGAGTATCATCTTCCTTTTCATTATTTGTGTTCGGTTCTTCTCTAATTCCTATATCTGGCCTTTTCTCTGATCTGTATTCACCATGTGCTTTCAAATCTCAACTATAACTACTAGCACTCGTAAATCACGCTCTGTACGCACGAGACGCCGTAATCCTAATAATTTGCGCTATATCCTAACATCCTCTGCTACTTTACTCTCTATTCCAATTGGTATCTGGAATTGCCAGTCGGCTGTAAACAAAGAAGACTTTATTTCATCTATTGGGACTCATTCTCAGCTCAGCCTCATGGCCCTAACTGAGACCTGGATCAAACCAGAGGACACTGCCAATCCTGCAGCCCTCTCAACCAATTATACTTTTTCACACACTCCTCGGCCTATTGGGAGGGGTGGGGGTACTGGTTTGCTTATCTCAAATGATTGGAAATTTGATCCATTACCGTCTCTACCGGCCAATTCATTTGAATCGCACTCATTCACTATTACTCACCCTGTTAAAATCCATGTGGTAGTGGTCTATCGTCCTCCAGGTCACCTCGGTAACTTTGTGGAGGAGTTGGATGTGTTACTTTCTAGCTTCCCTGAGGATGGCACTCCAATGATTCTGCTTGGTGACTTCAACATCCATCTTGATAAACACCTAGCTGCAGACTTCAGCACTCTACTGACTTCATTTGACCTTAAGTTAGTATCTACTACGGCTACTCACAGATCAGGTAACCAATTAGACCTTGTCTACACACGCAACTGCTCCACGGACAACACTTTAGTTACTCCATTACACACCTCAGACCACTTTCTCATCACTCTTAACCTCATACTGACTCCTGATACAACACGTACTCCTACACAGATTACCTTTCGGCGTAATCTACGCTCACTCTCTCCCTCTCGCCTATCCACTATGGTTTCATCTTCACTCCCTCCACCTGCTCAGTTCTCAGCACTGGACACTAACATTGCTACTGACACTCTTTGCTCCACTCTAACATCCTCCTTAGACAGTTTTTGCCCCCTTTCATCCAGACCAGCCCGCCCCACCCCATCTGCCCCCTGGCTGTCTGATGTTCTCCGTGAACATCGCTCTGGACTCAGGGCGGCAGAGAGGAAATGGCAGAAATCTAAAAACAATACTGACCTTGCCTTTTATCAGTCTCTTCTCTCTTCTTTCTCTACAAATGTCTCCACTGCTAAAACAACATACTACCACAACAAAATCAACAATTGCTCTGACTCTCACCAACTCTTTAAAACATTCTCCTCTCTCCTTTGTCCTCCTCCTCCCCCTCCTTCATCAACTCTTACAGCTGATGACTTTGCATCATTTTTCACAAACAAAACAGCTCTCATTAGCAAACAGTTCTCCTCATCACAAACTGACACGCACATCTCAACAACTTACACGAACACGCTTCCATCCTTCTCTCCACTCTCCGAGGCAGATATTTCTAAACTCATCCTTTCCAATCACCCTACTACCTGTCCACTTGATCCTATACCCACTCACCTCCTTCAGGCTATTTCTTCTTCAATCACTCCTGCACTCACTCACATTGTCAACACTTCTCTTCACACGGGAACCTTTCCCACAGCATTTAAGCAGGCTCGGGTAACCCCACTGCTTAAGAAACCCTCTCTGAATCCAGCGCTTTTAGAAAACTACCGACCGGTATCCCTTCTGCCTTTCATTGCAAAGACCTTTGAGCGAGTTGTGTTCAATCAACTCTCTATGTTTCTTGAACGGGACAACCTCCTAGACAACAACCAATCCGGCTTCAAAAGCGACCATTCGACCGAGACTGCCTTACTCTCGGTAACTGAGGCACTGAGACTGGCAAAAGCAGCTTCCAAATCCTCAGTGCTCATTCTGCTGGATCTGTCTGCTGCTTTTGACACAGTTAACCACCAGATCCTCCTGTCAACACTTAAGAGGACGGGGATCTCAGGATCTGCTCTCCAGTGGTTCAGGTCTTACCTCTCTGGTAGGTCCTACAGGGTGTCATGGAGAGGTGAAGTGTCTAAGTCACATCATCTAGCTCAGCCTTTCTCAAACTTTTTTCAGTCAGGGCACCTTTCAAAAGTGCATACAATTTCAAGGCACCTCAGTTTAAAATATAATTTAAAAACACTGCATAACCCAAATTTAACCCTTAAAGACATATCCGCCCGCGGCTAAAAATAACTATCGTTCTAAAATGTTTAATAACTTTTTAACCGCTAATCCAATCTGTATGCTGTAAACTGCACAGTAAAGAGGAGAATCTCCGCTTTCCAAAGGTATAATATGTTTCGCGATTGATCATTCAGAGGCTCCATAGTCAGCGTGGATGCGTCATCAAAATATGCAGCATTGATTTGTCCAAGAAACACACGTGGGTTGTTCCCCTGAGCCAAACAGAATCTTTTTTTTGTTAGTCCCACCCCCCTGTGCCCAGATTCGTTGAAACTTTCATCAACTCAACCAATAAACACAGTGTTTGGTCTTTTGAACCACGAATCACGTTTCTCTGAAAAATGAACGTGGGTGTGAATTTGCATGCATCATGAAACCAAACAGTAATAAACGCGTGCAAAGCGCTCTCTCTCAGATCACAGCACACAGTCAGTATATTACAGTATACACATGTAAAAGTAGCCTCAGTATATTTTATTTCACGGTTTCTTGTCACAACTTGATGTATTGTTTGTGTTTGTTTTTCATGCCCAAATTATAATATATTTCTCTGAAGAAAAATGTTTGTTTCAGTGTTGTTATTATATAACAATCTTTCTATTTACTTTATTACTTGAACTTTTTAGGACAGATTATCAGTCAATAAAATACACGTTTTCACTCAAAAACCTAGAAACGCCTAGAATAATGTTATAATAAATGGCTATAACTTGCTGAGGGATTGTTACATGTAGACAAAATTTCATCTGGAAGTGTAAAACAACCAAGTCTAACTTTCTAAAGGAAAAAAATCCAAACTTCATGAAGTTCTGTTCGAGTTCATTGTAAAAACATCACATTTTTGCTGCCATTTTTCTTGAAATGATATTAATTGAATCCATTCTCAGAATAAATAAATGTAAAATTGGGACATCAAATGAGCTAGATGGAAACCTCAGGTTCTCCTGTTTAAAATGATATATAGCACTTGATGCTAACTGCTAGAATGGGGGAGAAAAACAAAGAAAAGTAGAGGCACATCAGGCGCCCCAAAAATGTTCTAGGTCTTTAAGGGTTAAATGCAAATGTCCTGTTTATTTAGATAGGACAGTAATGAACAGAGTATAATCCGCTAATATGTTTAACCCTTTCACATGTAAATTTAAAACATTCTGTTTTTCAAAGCTGTCACTTTATGGTTTCCATGGTGACGCGTCATTGCTTGTCACGTGACACACCAGCACCAACAGAGCTGAATGAATGATGATCTGCTTTTATGTCATTTTTCCTTTTTTATTCAAAATATTCACAAATTTTTTAGATATGGCCTGAAATATCTGATATTCCGATTGTCAAATATATACAAGTGGCAGTGTTTTGTTGTTTAAACAACTTTATAATGATCGCGTTAGTTGAGCTGTATGCACGATGGGCGCCGCCATCGCCGCCGCAGGCGCAGTTCAGAAAATCGGATCTGTTAGATTTAAGTGACAAGACGTGAATTCATCCACTTCTCCCAAAATACATAAAAGTAAGTGGCAGGTGAACTGGCAGAAGAATAGAGTAAACTTTAAAGTTACTTACACAATGTGTATCTGATATGAATAAAACTAATTATAATGAAAATGATTATTAATGCCTCTTCATTTTTCATCATTGTGTATTTTACAAACTCTAATTGTATTGTTTTTTTAGTACGTATACGTTTGAAACCTAAAATAAACATAATGTGGCTTAAAACACTGAAAAGTTGTGATATATGACAGCTCTGAGCGCGCCTGTCTCTGGCTCAGTGCAGCTCTGAGCGCGCCTGTCTCTGGCTCAGTGCAAGCCAATGCGAAAGCACATTTGAATGAATGTGATGCACTGACCATTCTAATCACATGCGTGAATGTGATCATACGTGCGAAAGGGTTAAAAAGAAGAAGAATGTATTTATGTAAATTCAAATATATTCTATATATGAAATTTCAGATTATTATTATTATTTATTTTTAGCCAACGTAATTTTTTGGCGGCACCCCTGACACAGTCACGGGGCACCCCAGTGTGCCGCGGCACCCACTTTGAGAAAGGCTGATCTAGCTACTGGGGTTCCACAGGGCTCATTCCTTGGACCACTTCTCTTCTCCATCTACGTGTCATCATTAGGTTCTGTCATTCAGAAACACGGCTTCTCCTATCGTTGCTATGCTGATGACACTCAACTCTACTTCTCATTTCAACCAGATGATCCTACAGTCAGTGTTCGTATCGCTGCCTGTCTGAGAGACATTTCTGACTGGATGAAAGAGCATCATCTTAAACTCAATCTTGCAAAGACAGAATTACTTGTTTTCTCAACCAACCCAGCACTTTATCAAAATTTCTCCATTCAGCTTGGTTCATCGACCATAACTCCATCAAGGACAGCAAGAAACCTTGGAGTTGTGATTGATGACCAGTTAAACTTCACTGACCACATTACTGCAACAGCCCGGTCCTGCAGATTTGCTTTATACAACATTAGAAAGATCAGACCCTTCCTATCAGAACAGGCTACACAACTCCTGGTTCAAGCTCTTGTTCTCTCCAGACTGGATTATTGTAATGCTCTTCTGGCTGGGCTTCCAGCATGCACTATCAAACCCTTGCAGCTGATCCAGAATGCAGTGGCGAGAGTGTTCTTTAATGAGCCGAAGAGAGCGCATGTTACGCCTCTCTTCATCAAACTGCACAGCCAATGGCTGCTCGCATCAAATTCAAGGCACTAGTTATCGCCTACAAAACAACCACTGGCTCTGCACCAATATACCTAAACTCACTTGTTCAGACTTACACACCCTCCAGAAGCTTGCGTTCTGCGAGTGAGCGGCGGCTCGTGGTTCCATCCCAAAGAGGCATGAAATCGCTCTCACGGACATTGTCCTGGACCTTTCCCACCTGGTGGAATGACCTGCCAATCTCAATTCGTGCTGCCGAGTCTGTAGCCATTTTTAAAAAACATCTTAAGACACATCTTTTCCATTTGCACTTGACCAATACAGAATAGCACTTACTGATCACCACAGCAACGACCAAAAAGCGCACACTCCTGGATCATATCTACGTCTCTCATCCGGATTTGTGCCTTCAGGCGGGTATGTTACATAGTTATCATAACTATCAGAATCCAGTGTTCTGTATTTTGCGTACGTGAGTTTTTGTTGTAGATGGCTATTGCTGCGCGTTTAGCTAGAATGCCATACAAAACCAACCCATTAGGCCACTGAATCTGCATTAACGACAACAGCTGGGGCAACAGCCTTAGTCCTAATGGGTTGTTATCATAGCTATCAAAATCCAGTGTTCGGCATTTTGCGTACGTGAGTTTTTGTTGTAGATGTCTTAAAAAAAATAATAATAATAATTGTTGTGTATTGTGCTAATTAATTAAGATTTCTTACAGCTCTTACAGGTTGTTGGCCTTGTCTGTTTCGTTGCTTCTATTACTCTCCCCTTTTTTGTAAGTCGCTTTGGATAAAAGCGTCTGCTAAATGATTAAATGTAAATGTAAATGTAGACATATATGATCCAGAATCAGATCCAGAGGCTGAAATAAATTGAAAAGGAGAAGCAACAACAGCACCCATTCGGAAATGTAATATATGTACATATATGTCCCTATATCCGAGTAGTGATGTCATATATGTTTCATATAAGGCAATACATTATTAGCGCATATATACATTCTCACGATATATGAAGATATAGGTTTATACCATGTATGAAATACCCATAGAAAAATTATTATATATACATATATTGAAATTATGTATATGATGATTTTTTATATGGTACTGTATGTTAATGCCATATATGTAAACAATATATGTCGAATTTATATATGTAAGTTTATTTAAACATAATATATGCAAACATTCAGTATGCTTGTATAGGATTTTATATGGATTTATTTAGTGGTGTTTGAATCCTGGCATTTCATAATTTGGTTTTGGTTCAGGCTTCGGACATTAAAAGCTCCATGTGTGTTTTCCTCCTCATTGTGAGTGTACAGTTTGAGCATTCGCTTGGTCTCGTGAGCATCTAGTTTTGCTTGGACAGTATACACTCTTTTGTCCATGTGTTTAGGGTTGTTGGTTTAGCATGCGGCTTGTGCTCATCATTAGCCATTGCGTGTACTTTCATGTTTTGTTCTGTGTAGCATGTAACGGTTACTTTGGTACATGGGTGACATTTTTCATCCTGTCCTCTAGAGGGCAACAAATGGAGGAAGTGGTTTTAAGGTTACAAGAAGCATAGAGGAGAGGCAATGGAGTAAGGGTGAAAATGCCTGGAATCACATTGTGTTTGAGAGTTAAGTGAATTGTACATTCTAATGCTTTACAATCTTGTTCAAATGCACATTTTTATGTACCCATAAAAATGTTAATTCATAGTGTTTGGAAGTTTGCAGAGAAGCTCGCAGAGGACTCTGTTATGGGGCTTGAGTGCACTGATACCTTCTTCTTACCTGTGTTGGATTGTGCCAGTGCCTAATCTAGGATTTAGGATTGTATATCTTCATTGCCTGCTGGGACTGGGAATTCTACAACACTCAGATAAGAGACTTGCATTGCAGACTGTTTATCCTTTTCCCTCTACGGCATTTTGAATTGTTTGGTACTGTTTTTTGTTTGTGTATCACTAGTATTTTGGGTTTGGATTGATTTACTGTTTATTTGTTTACTTATAGTGTTGAGCTTTGATATTCACAATGCTGTCTTGGATTTCCATCCATGTGCTAATTGTTACTATGTTATCGCATTCAGTGGTTAAATAGATACAATTTATTTTCACTCCCTCATTGAGAATCTTACAGTTAGTTTGAACACAAACTATTGGCAAAAGTGAATTCCCGTTTTTTTGAGGATTTCTTATTTTATAAAAAACTAAGGCGAGCCAGTTACAAGCATGAAGGGGTTTGATTGTTTTGATTGTTTATTTTTGAAGTCTAATAAAAAGCCCATTAACCTCTGCACCCTTGTCCTTCATCTCTTGCCTCACCTGACAATAAGTAACATTATAAATATTTTATATTTTAAATGTCATTTGTTTTATACATAGTATAGATTTTAAGGCTCTACGACATTTGACAGTGATAATGATTTGTCACATATATAATTTAAACATATATGTGGACTAAAGATATATGTCAATATATGGAATTTCTGATGCTGTGCATATATGTGCATTTATGTTTTTACTCTATATGGGCATATTAGGATATTTCATATATGAGACCTGTATTTCAAAATATGTATTATACATACATTAACATATATAATATATGGGATACATTTATATGTCAATATATGGAATTGTTCCAATTTCTAATATGTTTCATATATGTTTTTACTTTATATATCACATATATCGCATATATTGATATTTCATATATAGACATATATTACTTTTCGGTATGGGCAGGTCCATCTCTGTGGTATGTACTGTACTGTAGTGGCTTCTCAACATTTGTGTGGGTTTACTCGTGGTTTATGATGACATGATTTGGTTTGTGGAATATTGTATGTGACTAAACCTTAGCAGTAGCAAGCAAAACAGTTTTGCACGTCAGACTAGTTAAACGTTATACATAGAACAACAATGGAGTAGCACATTTGAACGACGAAGCACGCTTTGTGAAAACGTAGGTTTGGGTGGTTTTACAATAAACAAGCTGACACCTATATTGGTCAGCTAAACAAATGTACTTAAACACACACCATTGATCGCATGCTCCATTGATAAATTAACTGTAATGTTACACGATCGTGTTGTTTACTGATGTTTACTTACGTAATGATAGCCAACAACATAGACATTTGAAGCAGTTTTAATCACCGCCTGCTTCCAAAGAACGACTGTGAACCTTTATCGTTGGGACCGCTCCGTCAAAAACACACTTCTTTGGTAACATTGTTGATTTTGTGAAGTCCTGACAGTAGTGATGTGGAGATCCACTTTTGCGACATGACTGAAGCGTGATGTGACGCTTCCCATCATTTCTGCGTTCAAACCGGTTCAAATGCAGCGCTGCCTTCCCGGAATGCTATGCGGGCGCGTTAAAGTCGCTTGACGTCACCCATGGGAATAAAGTGGAGCGCGGCTCGGCTGAAGTGTTGCACGGTGAAGTGGATCTGCACCTAGAGAGCAGTGTTTATGGGCGTGCATTTGCTCTCTCGCTCTGAACGACGCGCGCGCACCCTTCCGGGAGAAGAGCCCGTACAGCCCATACAAAGACATTCTGCTCTGTCAACGTCAAGCGGACCCATACTCGAAAAAAACTCTCCAAAACTTGAGAGAAACTGGAAGGAGTATTTTTGACACAGAAATACTCCATCAAACGTCCAACTTAGTTTTTGAAACGTTGTCTATGTTTAGGATGGGAATCCAAGTCTTTAACAGTGTAAAAAGCTCAGTATGCATGAAACAGCATCCCCTGAAAACGCCCTGAAACGGCTCCAGCTATTAGCAGCTCGTCTCCTTTTTGGAAGCAGCCAATAGTGTTTCATTACTATACAATTTGACTAGAGCCTTTCTGTTTGGTAAAGCCAGTTTCCTCTAATTGTTTATTATCATAATCTCCTCCATATCGCTTTGAAATGCAGCATTCTGTGCAGAATTCAAATGGGTCTGATATGTTTTGTTGTCTGCGCCGACTTATATGATCCGCGTTGCGCTCTGGTGTCTGTAGTATAACTTTAGACAGGAGACATTGTTGTGTGCGCACTGCTGCTATGCGTGAAACTAACGTAAAAGCAGACTTCATTCGCCTCAACTGAAAGCATATTTATACTGAAATATTTCCTATCACATATATAGTGTGCTATGTGCCATGTAGAAATTAGTAAATATGTGAACAACTGACCGATTTCAGTTGCAACTTCAGCAGTGTAGGGGTGGGCTTTAGATTCTAGAGAGCATTTTGATTGGACAGAAGATTTAATGAGAAGGTGAAGTCCATGATGATGTCATCAAAATCTGTCATTCGTTTTAACGGACATGAGAGACTGTAAGTTTTGAATGCTTACTTCTCCTAAATGCAAATGTTGTCATTGTTTTGGAACACGCCAGCTTATTCATAACTTTAAGGCTAACATAGTCATACTAAAAGCTAAAAAACTTCATTTTGATTTCAGTGGGACTTTAAGACCTTTAATTTTACTCAGAGCAGCTGTTATGTCCGTTCAGGATAGATTAATCCGTGTTCATTTGGTAATGCCTTGCTGCGTGTTGAGGATGCAGCTGTTTTGGTCTGAAATATGATATTCCGGTTTTGAGAAAGTAAAGTGAGTTGCGTGCATAAACCTCTTGTCCAGCGTCCTTCTTATATACAACATTTGGCAACGAGGATGGCTGAATTTTCTCTTCCTCCTCCACCTCCTTTCCTCACACTTCCCGGTGAGCCTACAATACCATGGAATCGCTGGCATCAGTCTTTTGAAACGTACCTTCAGCTACGGGACTAACTGACGTGAGTGCAGTTCGGAAAACAGCATTGTTGAGGCACTGTTTAGGAGTCGAGGGACAACGTGTACTGGAGACGTTAACCAGCAACGGGACAGATACAGACTATGCAGAGACAGTGAAACTTTTAAAAGACCACTTTGCTGCCCCACAGAGTGCCTTATTGAGACGATTTATGTTTAGGCAACGACATCAACTCCCGGGTGAGTCAGTCCATCAATATGTTTCCAACCTGAAAGGCTTAGTCAGCCAGTGTAAATTCGGCGCATTGACGGACGAGATGATACGTGATCAACTGATTGAGCATACTACACAGTCTAAAATCAGGGAGACATTGCTACTCGAATCAGATGATTTGACACTAGCAAGGGCTGTTGCTATTGCATTCCAAATTGAAAGTGCAGCTGAATGTGCAGCCAAAATAACACAGACAGAATCATCATTAAGCCAAGCAGTACGCATAAGTGCACAGTCACATGAGCAGCAACAGCAGCAGCCATCTAGCAATGGTTTGGATGAACCAGACACAGCCCCAGACTCAATCATGCATCTCACAAGACAACAAGGGCTGCGTCAGCGTCAAAGGCAGCTTTCCTGTGCTAACTGTGGATCAAACACACATGCCACCAGAGCTCGAAACTGCCCAGCTAATGACCAAACATGTTGTAACTGTGGAAGAAAAAATCACTTCGCAAAAATGTGCCGCTCCGCCCCCTCCAGGTCAGATGGACACACTCCCCGTGGTTCACCCACTATAATTCGCCATGTAACATTAGGGCCCATGCAGTTCAAGTCATGTACAGTGAATATAAATACAGTGTGTATTCCACTGCTACTAGACACAGGCGCAAGTGTCTCTCTCCTAAATGCCAGCACATACCATAAATTCTTCCATTCCCGTCCACTGTCCACGCCCACTGCTGTACTACACGGGTATGGTGAATCCAAAATTGACCTGTTGGGATCCATCACAGTGACTGTTAGCTATGGCACTAGGGTCTTGCCCTCATTTGTCTTCAATGTGGCCCGACGAGGGGCAAATTTAATGGGGCTGGATCTGTTCATGGCATTGGGATTTTCACTCATTGACACAGGGGGGGCGGCCATCATGACTGTCGCTGCCGGACCTTATCAGAAGTGGTCATCACTGTTTGAAGGGATGGGCTGTCTGTCTGCCTTCGCCCATCAACCCCTCATTGACTCCTCTGTGACTCCAGTCGTCCAGCCACTTCGCCGTATTCCACTGGCCCTTAGGGATGGAGTGTCAGTTGAGCTGCAGCGGCTGTTGGATGCTGGCATCATTGAGCCTGTTGATGCTTCACCATGGATTTCAAATTTGGTGGTGGTTAGAAAGAAAACAGGGGCACTGCGCGTCTGTGTGGATCTCCGCGCAGTAAACAAAGCAGTAATTCCAGACAGATACCCATTGCCCACGTCTGAGGAGCTCACAGCACAATTTCATGGCTCCACTGTCTTTTCAAAACTGGATCTCAGAGAGGGCTATCTCCAGGTGCCCCTCCACCCAGAAAGCAGAAACCTGACAGCCTTTGTCACACACCTTAGTGTTTTCCGCTACACAGGGATGCCGTTTGGCCTTAGCTCCGCCCCTTTCTGCTTTCAAAAGGTCATGACCTCAGTGCTGGCAGGTATACCAGGTGTGGCTATTTACCTTGACAATGTGGTGGTACATGGGGCTACTTCTGCTATCCACGACAGTCGTCTGCAAAGTGTGTTCAAAGCCCTCACCAAACACAGTCTAACCCTCAATGGAAGCAAATGTGTTTTTGCTGTGCCGGCCATTGAATATGTAGGCTTCCGACTTTCCACTGAGGGCATATCCCCCCTTCAGTCTAATGTGGAGGCCATCCTCTCTGTTCCTGAACCGACCTCGGCTGCCCAGCTGGCTTCATTTCTGGGCATGACAGGCTACTACATGAAGTTCATGCCTCAGTATTCAGCCATAACAGCCCCACTGCGCCAGCTGCTTCGGAGAGATGAGCCGTGGGTCTGGTCTCTAAAATGCACCAAGGCAGTGCAAACTCTTAAAGCTCAGCTTACCTCACCTCCAGTGTTGGCACATTTTGACATATTAAGTCACCCCCTGGTCACCTGTGATGCCTCGGCCATGGCGATAGGGGCTGTATTATCACAAGTACAGGCCTGGAGAGGCCTGTCGCATTCGCCTCCCGAGCGCTGAATCAAACCGAACAAAAATACTCAGTTGGGGAGCGGGAGGCACTCGCTTGCATGTGGGCTTGTGAGAGATGGCACCTCTACCTTTATGGCCGCCAGTTTACACTGAGAACAGATCACCAGGCATTGACAGCTCTGCTCGCCTCTACTGGCACCGGTCACAAGCCGCTGAGACTGCACCGTTGGTATGACCGCCTCCGCCAATACAACTACACACTACAGTTTACCCCGGGCCGGGATAATGTCGTGGCAGACCTCCTCTCTCGGTCAGTTCCTGCCCAGGCCCCGCCCACCAGCGTCAACCACATTGAAAGTGACATTATTCACATGCTACACACCCCGCTCAAGTCCACGGTCACGCTACAGGAACTGAAGGCTGCCTCAGAACAGGATCCAGTCATCTCCCAGCTCTGCATCTACATTCGTCAGGGATGGCCAAGGGAACTACCAGAAGAGCTGTTAGGCTTCTCTCGGGTCAAGCAGGAGCTCTCCTGTTGGAATGAGACATGTGTGGCGCGTGGGATTTGCACTGTGATTCCAGGGGCTCTTCGTGCCAGTGTGCTGGCCATGGCACACGAGGGCCACCTGGGCATAGTGAAGCTTAAACAGAGATGCCGTGACCTGGTGTGGTGGCCAGGCATAGACAAAGACATTGAGGCCCTTGTTAAAGAATGTCCCGCATGCCTTGTGAGTGGAAAAACTGGCCGCCAACCCCCACCGCCCCTGCAGCCTCTGGCCTGGCCCTCAAAACCATGGGAGCACCTGCAATTAGACATATGTGGCGAGATCCACAGTGCCCCCCACTATCAGCGGTTCTTGGTCGTAGTGTATGATTTACACTCCAAATGGCCTGAGCTGACCACTACTGGCTCCGTCACCTCTCAGGTCATTGTGGACTTTCTGGAGTCCCTTTTCTCCCGCTGGGGCCTTCCAGAGACCATTACAACCGACAATGGCCCACAGTTTATATCTGTGGAGTTTACTTCATACCTGGAGAACAGGGGGATTCGACACATCCGCACAGCCCTATATCACCCACAGGCAAATGGCGGGGTAGAACGCTTTCATCAATCCCTAAAAAATGGCATCAGAGCACATCAGGCCCAGGGCTGTTCCTTTAAACAAGCCATACGTCTAACACTGCTACACTACCGTGCTACCCAGCATTCAACCACAGAGGTTTCCCCAGCCTCACTCATGCTTGGTAGGGAGTTAAACCTTCCACTGGACAGGCTCCGCCCCACCGTGGTTCAGAACACACTAACACCAGTTAAAGCCTCAGTCAAAACCGATATTCCGGTTTTGAGAAAGTAAAGTGAGTTGCGTGCATAAACCTCTTGTCCAGCGTCCTTCTTATATACAACAGCGGCTTCATACATATGGCCCCAGGTCTTTTAAACTCTTTGTATTCACTTTAACAGCACTCATAAAGGATGATAAAACATCACAATCCATAAGTTTCAATTATTGATCTATTTGCTATCATAGAAATGAACACAGGTATGCAATCAAAAAAGCAAAACACAGTCATTACCTTCTGTAGAGAGAGCTGAGAGGAGTGGCGTTTGGCCTCTAGCATGGCCTCCATTCGCTCATTTTGGATCAGTTTACATTTTGAGTGTCCCAGACCCAGTATTCTTCGAGATAACTTTTCTAGGAGATTCAAAAACATACAATTAAACAAAGCATTGTAGCCTATATGTAATTAATATATGGCGAATTGTTGTCAATTCATTAATCAGTCCATAGTTTATATCTTAATTTATTTATATTTACAAATATTTATAGCCTGTGCATAAAAAACAAACAAAAAACTCTAAACTGTACAATTTGTGAATGTATGTAGAGAAGTGACATTGCAGGCAGCAGAGGTGAAAGCAGTCCCATGATAGACACACTTATCTGCAGTTCATAGCGGAATGAATGACAGATGGTTCGGTTTACAGATCATTTTCTAAATAAAATGTTTAAGTTGGCATTAAACTGAAGTTGCGATTGTCTTGATAGCATGTGTTCATAAAAGTCACTACCTTGTAATGTGCATATGAAGTACTGCTGACTCCATATTTGCTCTGTCTTATCGACCAGGTAGAACAATTATCCCAACTATGCTCATTTCGGCAACAGAGAAAAACAAAATAAAATCATATAAATAAAAAGCATAAAACAAATAGGTCTACACTAAATATTTTCACTTAAAACACTGTGTGATATATTCCCCCCATCTAGCGGTGAAAAGGTATATGACCATCCAGGGAATATTAGTTTCTGTTCCTCTCAATTCTGATTTCGTTTGAACTCCTACGGTGGCCGATTTAGTCCAAGATTAACATGGCAATCCCCCTCTTCACATTCGACATGGTGCCATCGAGTGTTAAAACATGAAAGGCGAAGCTTGAATTTACGGGTATGTCCCTCTTTGGCTAATGTACTTTCAAGATGGAGGGGCAACATGGCGACTGGCATTCGAACCCCTCACCCGTATGTATTTTCAATGGCATATTATAAACTTACGAGAATACTTTATTACTTGAAAGAAGTAAATATACATTAATGAGCACATATATTTTTGAAAGAACTAAAGTCTTTGAAAGTGTTTTTAGTTAAGAATAAACTAAAAAAGTTACACAATGTAGCTTTAAATAATTATCAAATTAAAATGACAAAACGAAAATACACTGAATCCGTCTGAAGCTTTAAACAACCGGAATAGTTTTTCGTCAAATAAAAATAGCAGGCCTTCCTCAATCCACACCTTGACTGGTTTTTAATTTGTTAAAAGTAACATGTCTACATTATGTGGGTTAGTCTGGAGCACAGCCTAAGCCTATTAACCATTGGACCCATGGCAGAATTCCTTGTTTATACTTTCCTCTGTCTTCACAGTGCGAGCCTCTGCTGACTGCGCATGCACCTCTGATGCAGCACTACGATACGCCTTAAACAAGGCTTCAGATGTGCCTGGTGCTCGGGGAATACAGAAGCCGCGTTTCCGTTACCCTTCAAATTGCGCAAATTGAAATTGCGAATTGAAAATACGCCCAATGGAAACCCGGCAATTTCGCAAAAACTCCCATATATCGCAAAAAACTTTTTACGCTCTCATGAGGTGGTTTTTCAGGCAATTCGAAAAAGGACATTTTTGCAAAACTGCAATGGAAACGTTTTTTTCGCATTTACATGTCACCTGTTGCGGTGACGCATTGCTGCATCATAGGGCCTATATATTATATTTTCCACTCAATTCTGTCGTAATAACAAGATAATGTAGTTAAAATTACATATTTTCTCCTAATAAGGACTACAGGCTATATATACTGTAATTAAGACATATATTTAAGAAATGTATTAAAACAGAAAGAGCTAGTTTCAGCCTTACTCAAAGGCAGAGGAAACAGGCCAGTTATGCACGTCAATCCATTCCAGATGATCTTAGTTTGCTTCTTATCTAACAAACAGGCAATTAATTGATCAAACATTGATCAAAATAAAAATACAATTTTATACAAAACTAAAAAAAAAAATTAAGAAAGATTTTCTAGAAAATAATACTCGAAGTGATCAAAATCATGTGACTCCCCAGGTCTCAAACATATTGCGATTCTTACTCATGCTGCTCACTTTTCATAATCCACATATAAATTAAAATAATAATATTACAGGCTAATGTTTAGGCCTAAACGTTGCCTATTTAGTTTCGTAGTTAGGCTATGTTTTCTTTAACCCACGGCCGATAAAAGCGCCAACGTTTTCTAATTTTTTCCTTCTTCCTTTAAGAGAGATGAAACAATTCACAATACTCTGTCATTTTCTCTGTCATACAGATAAGTTCAAGACATAATTATAAACTATAAACTGTCTATTTTTATTTGTGGACTCGGGGAACTAATTATTTTGCATGCACTCACTCCAAACGCTGTCTTCATTTTTAAAAAAAAATGTGTTTATTAAATGCCAATTTTTTCTTTTCCAAAGCATTTCTAAATTCAGTTCATATGCCCAACAAACGAAATGTCTAGCCAAAATAACGAAAGTGGTAAAAATAAAAAAATAAAAAATAAAATAAAAACATTTGAGTTACCATGCAAATTCAAACATTTCGCTCTTCTCTATATACGTCCACCTGGCGTGCGTAAAAGTCGATCATTCTTTACAGATGATGGTTTCGGTTTGTTTGGAGAGAAGACTCCAGAACTCGAGACGGAGTTCTTTATTAAACTCATAAAAGACAATAGGATTACTGTAATACTGGATTCTAAACACAGAAATGCTACATTATCATGAAGACCTTGAAGCAGATCTGACACACAGACACAAACACACACACACACACACACACACACACACACACACACCTCATATCTGTGCCGCTTAAGTAACCTAAGGGGCTTTCCTTGCCATTAATGTGTAACGCGCGTGGGTTCTCGTCTAACTTTAGTTCTCTTACCCAGTGCTGTCCCGCAGGTTCTTGGCTCGTTCCTCGTTCCTTTTATAGGGTTATCACCACTGAAGGGAGGACACTGACAAGTAGCTTCGGTGATGACAACACTTGAATTAAACAATTCAGAGAATGGCCGCAGCAGATTAAAGGGGGGGGTGAAATGCTGTTTCATGCATACTGAGCTTTTTACACTGTTAAAGACTTGGATTCCCATCCTAAACATAGACAAAGTTTCAAAAACTAATGTTGGACGTTTGATAGAGTATTTCTGTGTCAAAAATACTCCTTCCGGTTTCCCACAAATTTCTCACAAGAAATGCACGCCCATAAACACTCCGCACCGCGCTCCACTTTATTCCTATGGGTGACATCAAGCGACTTCATCACTTCAGCACAGCATTCCGGGAAGGCAGCACTGCATTTGAACCGATTTGAACGCAGAAATGACGGGAAGCTTCACAACATCGCTTCAGTCACGTCGTAAAGTGGATTTCCACGGCCACTGCTGTCACAGGACTTCACCAAATCATACCAAAGAAGTGTGTTTTTGATGGAGCAATCCCAGCAATAAAGGTTCGGTCCTGCTTTGGAAGCAGCCGGTGAGTAAAACTGCTTCAAATGTCTGTGCTGTTGGCTACCGTCGCGTGAGTAAACATCAGTAAACGACACGATCGCGTGCGTCGTCATTCAAATGCACTAACGTTACTCCATTGTTGTTCTATGTATAACTTTACACTAGTCTGACGTGCAAAACCGTTTTGCTTGCTACTGCTAAGGTTTAGTCGCATACAATAGTCCATAAACCGAATCATGTCCTCATAAACTGCGAGTAAACAAGCGCAAATGTTGACAGGCCACTAAATACAGTACATACCACAGAGACGGACATCCTGCTGTTGCTGTTTCTCCTGTTACATTTATTTCAGCCTCAGATTTGATTCTGGATCATATATCTATTAGCTGAGATCGATAGCCATGGGTTTCTCCACGCTTGAGGACGTCATCGCTTTGTTCGCACTCGTCATTCTTTAGCTCCGCCCACACGATACGCCTCCAGGTGCTCGTTTTTTTTAGTGTAAAGAATGAATGGATTTGAAAAATTTGGAAATGCCTAAAATTGGTTGTGACGTCAGTTCCTGCTTCAGTACACTGAAAGCTTAGTTTGCTTCTGCCGACCAAGAGAATGATACTCCTTTGTGTGTGAGATGGTACAATGGTTCAGCTGTGTGTGCAAACTGTCTAATGAATCGACTATAGTATGAGCACTGACCCAGGAAAGCCCTGACCTGCGTGGCTCATGTTGGAATTGGCCATGTCTTGACTTTTTCTATGTTAGCTGGGTCTGGCTCGACACTGGCACTCAAAACACAGTGGCCCAGGAAAGTAACAGAAGAACATGCCAGATGACACTTAAGTTTTTTAAGGATGGCTTCAGTTTGAGTCCAGCTGCACGGAATCGCTGAAACTTCACACAGATGCTGAAAGTGTTGTGGGAAATTAGCACAGTAGACGATAACATCGTCTAAGTAGATTAAACAAATACTCCAGTGCAGACCCCGAAGTACAAGCTCCATTAAGCGCTGGAAACTGGGTGGGGCATTTGAAATTCCCATTGGCATCATACGGAATTGATATAGGCCTGTACCAGTGGAGAAAGTCGTTTTTTCTTTGTCGTCAGGATTAGGTGGTATTTGCCAGTACCCAGCAGTTAAATCAATTGTGCTAAACACTCTGGCCCCAGAAAGTCTATCGAGGGCATCATCCGCCCGAGGAAGAGTGTGTGAGTCTTTGATCGTGACGTCATTGAGACGTCTATAATCTACACAGAACCGGTGTGTGTCATCCTTTTTCCGTACAAGCACAACTGGAGCTGACCACGGACTGTGAGATTCCTCGGTGATGTTGTGGTCCAAAAGCCTCGACACCTCTTGTTGTAATACTGCTTGAGTAGATTGTGACATTCTATAAGGGCGCAGTTTTATTGGAGCAGCGTCACCCGTGTTGATACTATGTGCAATCAGGTTGGTTTTCCCATAGTCCCATAGTTCCCATGAGAATGTGAGCTAAAAATGTTAGCGAACACTGTCAGCAAACTTTTAAGCTGTGCCATCCTATTAGGACAGGATGCGTAGCTGTGCGTACCACATGGAAAACATGAAAATGTTACATCTCCAATATGTATGGGAGCTACCATAGAGCCAATTATGTCTAAAAACTGTCCAGTTACAGATGATGCTAACACTAACACAAATGACTTACTGATAGGCTGGGTAGACAAAACTGGAATCGATCTCTGACAGTCATCAGTAATGAGGGACAGACCTGACCCAGTATCAACCAAAGCATGGAGTTCGGTACCGCCAGTGCAATTTGAATGAATGGTGTAGGTGGAGTAGATTTAAGCTTGACTGTACCAGATTGGACCACTATTTGGGATGAAGCTGGCATTTGGTCCCCAATGACAGCTTCTATTCGTTTCCCCGATGTGGTGAGAAAGGGGTCGTCACCTTGTGAGATTGGGAGAAATATACATGTCGTGTAGGTGATCTAGGCGAACTTTGGGAATGGGGGGGGGGTGGCGATAGAGAGCTGTGTCTGGGTAACTGGAAGTTCTGTACTGTGGCCTTGGTGGGGGTGAACGAGTTCATATTCTAATTAAGGCCGGCGGACTCGTGTAGGCGAGCGGTCAGAGCTAGCGCTACCATAATGATGTTTATGGGGGGTGGTATTGGTCAGATTGTGTAGTTTGAAAAACTTGTGACTCACGACTGCGGGAGGAAGGGGAGTAGCTGCACTGTCTTTGGCAGGAGAAGTCATCCTTTGGAAGTGCTCAATCATTTTCTGAACGGCCATGGTAGCGTCGTGGAGGACAGCAGTCATCTTGAGGGTGTTGTCGACCTCGCTGTGTACTTTGTGAAGAGCAGCAGCAGTCCTGGCGGTGGTGATGATCGTCCCGGCGGTAATGATGATCCTCCCGGCGGTAATGATGATCGTCCCAATCAGGCTGGCGATGGCGTGCGGTGATGTCGTAGTCTACGGCTGCGCAGGTCTGATGTGGAGAGTGTGTGGAAGATGTCACATCATCCTGAAGGCTGGAAATCTGCTGTGAGAGCTGGTCCATGCACTCATCAGTTCGTTGCAGGTGAGACTGACGTAAGGAATGCAGGTCAGTTCAAGTTCAGCAATGGCTGATGCTAGTTCAGTGATGTGAGTTGCAGTCACTGTGTTGGCCGATGGTTGTGAATTTATTGTCACGGGCATAACAGGTGAGGGGTTAGCAACACTAATGGCCAACTGAGCACGTTCACATTGCGTGGCCACTTTCAAGGCACTGTCTAAAGTTACAGCCCCGTGCTCATGAATTTTCAGTTGAAGTGATGGATCTAAGCCGGTCACAAATCTGCGAAAAATTTCACAATTCCGTGCTGCCGTGTCATACTGAGGAAATGCTTCAGTCACTATTTGTGAGCTCAGCAGCATAAACTTCAAAAGGTGCTTGTGGTTTACGGGGACGAGCATTCAAAAAAGTCTGAAATTTGGCCAAAAAGGTTGTACGTCCAAAAAACAGTGCTCAAACTAGCTTTAGTCAAATCATAGTCAGCTTTTACCCCAGGGGAGAGAGACTGCCAGTATGTAAATGCTGAACCAGTAAGCTTTACTGGGAGAAGTTTGGCCTCATCCAGTGGTACAGCTGAGACATTTAGCGCTACTTAAAATCTCTGTATCCATGCTCTAAAAGGCTCTTTACCATCTCCAGAAAAGTGAGCAGGAAGATCAATTTTAAATGGCAGATGTGAACTTGCTGTTTAAAAAAAAATTAAAACAGTCTTTAAACGGCTCTACAGGTTAATGCGGCGATATCCACGTCGTTCAATATGGGGAAAAAACAAGCGTCCCAACAGAAAACAAGCCAACCAGCGCTGCCACCAGTGTAACGCGCGTGGGTTCTCGTCTAACTTTAGTTCTCTTACCCCGCGCTGTCCCGCGGGTTCTTGGCTTCTTAAAAGCAGATTAAAGGGTGCATCTCATCTCTTCCCCTGTACTATCACATTGCCCAGATTGATTTCTCCCGCGATCTAAATCGCAGGGGGCATTCTCGCGATATTATCCCACATTCTATTTAAAGTCATAGAACATTTTAACTCTTAAATTCCACTTCCTACAAATGCTTGGACATTGGACACGTCTCCTTTTAATAAAAAATAATGGCTAGTGTGGTGGATGGGATATACAAACCTACCAAGTGCTATAATTTTGGAAAGACCTATCGCGAGAGGAAAATAATATGTTTTAGTCGCATAACTGCAGCTATGGAAACGCTGTCATTTCGCAATAGTTTTTTATCGACGTTTAAGAAATATCGCAAACGTTTTCCACAAATCCGTAATGGAAACGCAGCTAGAGACTCCTAGCTAGAGTATTCAGCCTCGGGAAGCGCCTTTCATTAGCTTTCCACCAGTCAAGAGCTTGTACTACTGCTCTTAATTCCGTGTAGCATATTTTGCAAGTAACTTTGTTGCCCTGTCTGCGAATTGTCCCACACAGTAGGCTCCTTCTTTCCCATTGCTTTATTTTGCGAAATATGTTTATGTCGGCACATGTGGTTGCAAGTGTCAACGCGCTCTTTGAGTTAACAAATACAGTATATTTTTCCTTAACCATGCAGCAAACAAACAAACAAAAAAAAAAAAAATATATATATATATATATATATATATATATATATATATATATATATATATATATATATATATATATATATATATATATATAACCGTTTAACTGATATAGATTCAGATGATATTAATTGGTCAAAATTCTATTATCAGTTAACGATTAAATGGTCAATATGAGCATCCCTAATCCGTTAGAAAGATTCATAAATAACCTACCTTATCTGTCTCAGTTGCTCAGTGTACCCAATCACACAAATTAACTTGATGAAATGACTAGCATTACGGACACTATCTTCTCTAGTACATTAGAAATAGTTTCAACCCTTGAGATTAAAAAAGGTTGGAGAGAAAAGTACTGCACCATGGTACAACAGTATTAGTCACACTTTTTTTAAGAGAGAAACTCATAACCTAGAGCGTAAATGGATACAAACTCATTTAGAGGTATTTGGAATCATGCCCCACTATAAAAAGGCTCTAAAAGCTGCCCGGGGCAAGCATCTCAACAAAAAATAACCAAAGCAATCCAGTGTCCCCATTCAATCAGTCACTCTCGACTTGTGCTGCAACGATGCGTCGACGTCATCGATTACCTCAACTACAAAAATACGACGACGTGCGTGAAATGCGTCGACGCGTCACACTGTTTGTTTACATCTCGTGTAATGGCATACAGGGAATGGAGAACGTTGCATTCTGTCACCAAAACAGAGACCACTGTTATCAAAAGAATGGGAATAC
This sequence comes from Pseudorasbora parva, assembly GCF_024679245.1. Classification (NCBI taxonomy): domain Eukaryota; kingdom Metazoa; phylum Chordata; class Actinopteri; order Cypriniformes; family Gobionidae; genus Pseudorasbora; species Pseudorasbora parva. The sequence continues at coordinate 14,841,280 of NC_090176.1, read as the reverse complement.
TTTAAACAGAGGACAAATAAAATGGCCCTTTGTTCCCTTTGTAAAACCGATATGGTGTACCATGGCAGCACAACTGCGATGCGCGAGCACCTCAGAGGAAAACATCTCAGCGCTCTACGGTTTTACGGTTTAACTGGATTCCGTGTGATCTGGTGACCAACTTCCTGGTTCAGGTCAGAATGCTTGCTGCATTCTGAAAAGTTGAGATGTTTTTAACTCGATGCGGTGCGGACGCGCCTGGAAAAAACGAGCGCGTCGCTTCCATTATGAGAGCGCTTATCGCCCGCCTACATTGGAAATAATGAACTTGAGCGCGCAAAAGACGCGATATGTGAACGGCCCCTTAAAAGACAGTGCGCCGCGAGACAACAGTCACAAACCACCGAGCTACCCAGAATCAGCTCCAGATCTCTGGAAACCATGCTAAACCATAGCAGAACCCTGACTACATTTTATGGTTTGTGATGCTAAAGAACATTTCATGACATCTCAGACAATTGTAAATTAATGGCTACTGTGGTTTAATTATAAACGCTATCATAAACTCATATTTACCATAGTAAAATTATTTTCTTTGCCTCTTTATTATTTTATACTGTAAAAACTTCAACCACATTGGTTGAAAATTAATAAAGGTTGAAAATTAATAAAGGTTGAAATATTATATTAGAAGTTGTACTTATATATTTTTTTGTAAAGTTATCCAAAGGATTCATGAGCTAATTACAAAAAAGAACATTAGATTAATTATTTATTGTAATAAAAATAATCATTAGATTAGTCGACTAATTGAAAAAATAATCATTAGATTAGTCGACAGAAAAAATAATCGTTAGTTGCAGCTATACTTTTGACATATGTCAGAGATGATCCGACTAAATGAGATCTTGCTTGAGAGCCCAAACGAGCCTATAAACATTGGCACGCCAACTTTACATCACAAAGTTTGCGCCCCCGCAGTGTGGGTATAAATACGGAAGTGCATGCTTACATCTTTGCATTTCGCTTTTGGAGCCGAGTTATCTTATGTTGAGCTCTGCATTCTACAAAGAGTACTCTATAAGAGCACTGCTCTTTTCTGGAGGAAGCCTCTTTAGGACGTGTTGGCGAGATGACACTGCAGCAGTGGGTTACTCCAACCCCAGGCGGTCAAGCTTTTGGAGGCACTTTGGAGATGCACAAATAGTTTGCCTCACCGAAAACGTCACAGCTGTTCTATTCCCTGAACAAGGAAACTCTTGGCACAGATGCACTGGCACACAGCTGGCCAAGATCAAGCCTGTACATGGAGGAGCAGGTCTTGTTAGTAGCACCAAACCGGACCTGGTTCCCAGAACTGATGCTCCTTGCGACAGTCCCTCACTGGCCCATTCCTCTGAGGAAGGACCTGCTTTCTCAGAGATGGGGCACCCTCTGGTACCCGGGCTCAGACCTCTGGAAACTCCATGTCTGATCCCTGGACAGAACATGGAGGTTCTAGGTGACCAACCCCAAGCGGTAGTATACCATCACTTCCGCTAGAGCCCTCTCTACGAGGCGCCTCTATGCATTGAAGTGGAACCTGTTTGTTGACTGGTGTTCTTTTCACTGGGAAGTCCCCTGAAGATGTCCAATCAAAGATATGCTTTCCTTCCTGCAAAATGGGCTGGGGTGAAAGCTTTCCCCTCCACCCTCAAAGTGCATGTTGCAGATATTGCCACACATCACAATTCAAAATGTAATCATGAGACCCCGGTGCTTTACAATTAGAGAACAGGAAGAGCTAAATCAACTCATCATCCCTCAGATTTCATTTAAAAAATGCAGTCTATACAGGTTGGGTCAATTGGCATGCTAAAAGGTAGTGGCATGCCTAAATGTCTTTACAATTAGTTCCAAACACTCTAAAAAATAATTCAGTGGCTTAGTAAATATCACAGTAATAATTAACTTTATTAACTTAATAAAATCTCTCAATATCATTTACTTGATGGTTTTAGTTAAACATACCAAAATAATTGACTAAAAATCCAACAGGTAATTTTGTCTAAAATGTATAGTTATATTTAAGTTTTTTTCACTAAAATAATTTAGTATTCAAATAACCAATTATTTAATTTAAATATACTTAATACATTTGTGAAATTTATTTCAAAATATTTGAGAATGGAGAATTAAACCGATATGTTTTAAGAACCACAAATATTACTTAATTAAAATCAAGATTATTAATATTTAACACACACTGAAGAAATTGAGTAAGTTTCCTCGATTAAAACAATGCACCCCTCCCCCACCCTCTGACCCGACGACAGCTCGACGGTTGAGTGAGTGCGGATATTTGAATTCTCCTCAGTCACCAGAGCAGTTTCTTCTTCTCAGCGTCGCAGAATTGGGACATTTCCTCTGTGAAATTCAGGTTTGTATGTTTTGTTTTATCTATATAATCATTACTGTGCTAAAAGGCATTTTGTTTAATTCAAAACAACATCTAGGGACACAGTGTGAGTCACCTTAAGTTAACGTGTGGCGTTGGTCTTTGAAATGCCTGCTGTGTTGCTCAAAACACACAACTTTATTCGTAAAGATAATGAATATAATGAATTTGGATGATAAAATCTTATTTAAACTGGGCAATGTTTGTTTATTGTCAGGTTATGGAGTCTGGCGCCTCGCAGCATCTTTCAGCTACGATGAAACCGGTCTCAATACAAGTTCAAAGTCCACCCGCAGACCGTTAACTTAGTCCATCTCAGGCTCGAGAAACAGCGCTGATACGGTGGAAATGGGATAACAGACCGGTTGATTACACTTGAATTACTTTTAAATGTTTCATTTTTACTTCTAAAATGCCTGTTACATGAGTTTAAATGTTGTAAAATAACTGTTATTCTTTACATGTCAAAACAGTAATATATGCTGTAACGTTATTGCTGTACTCCACAATAAAGGCCATGTCATGTATAAGTGTGTTTGTGTGGACTGTGGAGTATTTTACAAAGGTTTAGAGGAAATTAAAGTTATACTATACAAGTTAGTAATACTCATAAGTAAAAACAGTTCATATTAGTCATAAATATTGGTTTTTAAATGCTTTTTACCCAATTTTTTCTACTCAATTGAATTTGTTAATGTAACAAATGCAGTTACTCAGATCTACTTAATTTTTTTTACTTACATTTACTCAGTTCATATGGTGTCTATAATTGATTTCACTGCTTTAAAATTTACTCAATTTTTTTAGTGTAAAAATGTTTCACCAAAAAAATTGAGTAAATCATAGTATTAGTTTTTAGAGTGAAGGCTGCCTGTTACACATAAAGGCTAGTATTAAAGCTATTGGCCTACAGATTAAAAGGAAGTGACAAAACCAACATAGGCAATAGGTGTGTAAATTGTAGTCATAATCTTATCAGCCTAATTCTTTCACTGTAAAAATAGCGTTAATGATATTATATTTTAAAGTATCTGTGGCAAGCAGGGCAAGGCTGAGGAACCATGAGAATGGTTAGTTAACAGAGTCCATCAAACAACTGTGGCGATTTGGATTAGTCAACAAACATGGTAAGTCCTGGTATTGTCACTTGCTATGCCATGTTTAGCAGTGTTGTAGTACTCGAGACCAGTCTTGATCTTGAGACCATTTTTTGAAGGTCTTGTCTCAGTCTTGTCTTGCTGTTTTGACACAAAAAACAGTAGGGGGCGGGCTTAACAGTGATCTACTCTGATTGGATAAAGAGCTTTTGATGGACAGGTCCTCTCTGACCTGCGCATATTGGAATGATCTCGTGGTGCTTTGTATTAGTTTGTAAAGATGAGCTCTCAGGAGAGACATGGAGCGGCAGCAGATTCATCTTCATCATTTTCTTCACCCGCTTGTTCTTCAAGGCAGCAATAAGTTTGTGTTATTGAAGTTACCAATAATGTCGATACAAGTTGTATCCATGTACAGTGTGCAACAGTTCTGGCTTTATTTGACACATGAATTATTTAAAAACGTTTCATGTATATCAACAGTTTTATATATAACAACAACTTTGTTGTTGATATATATAACAACTTTGTACTTTGTACTTTTTTCAAGACAACTTTGTACTTTGTATGTGTATGTGTGTGTGGGGGGGGGGTCTTAATATAGATCTTAATCTATATTAAGATGTCCAAAAATCAATTAAATATTTCATTTATTAGCTAATATAAACCTCACGTTTAATTCTTGCTTCTATTGGCAACTAATCATCAGTGGTTGTATATCAAGAGCAGGGACAGTTTTTTTTATGCATTTTATTTCATGATTTCACTGGAACAAATAAAAAGTCTCTGCAATGGCGTTAAGCAATTAAAGCACTCGTCTGTGTGTAGACTGCACATGCACGCGCCACTGATAACAGCGGCAACGAGCGCCAGATCGCCTCTTATACAACAAACGAATGAAATGAGGCTCTTCTAGTTAACCAGAGATGCTTTGTTTGTATCAGTTAGGTTCATCCATGCAACAAGATGTTTCAATGTTTCAAAAAGTGGTGGGGACATGTGGGGACATCCCACCCGCAATTTTGTAATTACGCCTATGTAGCCTATATCAAAAACCCGCAACGAAATGTTGCACACTAGCCTATATGGATACAACTTTTATCGATATTATTGTTTACTTCAATAACACAAACTTATTGCTGCCTTGAAGAACAAGCAGGTGAAGAAGATGATGAAGATGAAGCTGCCGCCGCTCCATGTCTCTCCTGAGAGCTCATCTTTACAAACTAATACAAAGCACTGCGAGATCATTCCAATAAGCAGAGAGGACCTGTCCATCAAAAGCTCTTTATCCAATTAGAAAAGATCACTGTTAAGCCCGCCCACACGAGAGGTTTGTGTCAAAAAAGCAACACACAAAAAAAAAACAGAGAAACTTAAGGAAAATCTTTGGCAATGCATTCACAATCCACGATTTGCGAAAACGAATCTTTGAAAAACATTAACAAAGAATGAAGCATACTGAATATCCTGTTACATTTGTGCCACTGAGTTCATTTTTTTTCATTTTCAATGTGTTTTTCTTCTTTTGTAATGGCATATTTTTGATAGTTTCTGAAAAAGTTGCGTTCAGTTTATAAAGTTTCAGTTTTATTGAGACAAAGGTAGTTCCATAGATACGGATCTTTTAGATGAATTTAAACAATTAATTGTATGAATAGTATTAAACAATTATTTAATAAATAAACTGTAACCAGTTAAAATGGTGTTAAATGAGTTAAAACTTTTTTTTAAATGTTTTATTATAGCAAACTTGAAACCATTTGTGTGTTTTGTTTATAAAAATATCAATAAAACATGTCTAACCAACTAAAATCAATAAATGATTATGGTTTAGATTAACAAATTATTTTTGTCATTAATTTATTAAAATGTTTAAGAATAATAAAGTCCTGTGAAATTTTTATTTTTATAATTTAATACAAATATATGACCAAAAGGGTGGTAATCAAATAAAATATAATGTAATGATTGTGAGACGTTAATGAGTATAGTAGTGAGAAGTTCAGATCATTTTGCTGATTCGGATCTTTGAATCACATTCAGCAAAATTAACAAATCTCTTTTTAAGCGGTCTCTCTTGAAGCCAATATGGAAGTGACTTCAACCGCAATTCCTCAACTGGCCACTAGGTACAGGCTCCAGAAGAGAGCAGAATCTAACAGAGCTCCATGTTAAAATGCCCAACTTAAGGAGACAGGGGTATCTGCAGCTTGGAGTAATGGGCATGACAAGAGGTAGGGGTGTGGTAAGAGGTTTCTCATTGGTCAAAGGAGTTTCCTCCTGGCAACTGCGTTGGCCAATAAGCAGTAACCATAGTTAATATTGTATGAATCAGTGAAGGAGTTTTACTTAGAACACAAGCATTTGGTGACAAATTCAATTGACGCTTCAAAAAAATATTGTAAAAATCACTAGTGAATACATGTTTTTTTGGCTAAAATAGTGTTTGTTTTGCTTAATTGATTAATGTCACTTAAAATAAGTTTATTAAACTGGTTTTATTTCATTTTAAAATGAAATATTTTTTTTATTTCATTAAACTTCGGCAAAATAATTTAATTATATCATTTTGTTATTCAGAAAAATATGGGTTTTGGAAACAATTAAAATGTCATGAGGTTCTAAATTCTTATATTAGGAATTTCTATTTTAGGAATATCTATTTTAAAGTCAGTCCAAAATGAAATAGAAAAAGGGCAATAGAAAAATAAATTTTTAATATCTTCAAGTGATGTGCTACAAAAAGTGAATTTATCACAAACAGTATGAATGTTTTTTAATGATTGATCCTAAAAATGTTGTGGTGGTGATGATGTCACGTAACCAGCTCCATACAGAAGGTTTCGAAGGTAACATACTTTTGAATGTATTCTCAATATCATTATTGCTTTTTTTAAAGTGAAAGAAATGTATTTTGTCTTGTATAATTATTTGTGTAATTATAGTGATTAAGTTTATGGCTCGCTTTTATGCGGATCAGAAAGCGTCCAATTGAAAAGACCTTATGGCACGCCCCATTCCTCATGGCACGCCCCATTCCTTTCCGACCTTAGGCACGTTCATTGCTCCAGCCTGCAGTTACCTCTACTTGAACTTTACAGCAAAAAAAAAAAAAAAAAAAAACATGTTTACAGCCTGGTACAAATTGTGGTTTTGGTCTATACGGCTAATTTAGCCCTTCATGACAACTGTGAGGGGGGTGAATTTTTTCTAAATAATATAAATAAATAAAAAATATATAAATACATTTTATTTTATTATATTATATTATATAAAGCCTTAAAGTTCTGCATAATTAAGGGTGTGGTTACTTTGAGTGGCAATGGACACATACAGTATTGTTCAAAATAATAGCAGTACAATGTGACTAACCAGAATAATCAAGGTTTTTCGTATATTTTTTTATTGCTACGTGGCAAACAAGTTACCAGTAGGTTCAGTAGATTCTCAGAAAACAAATGAGACCCAGCATTCATGATATGCACGCTCTTAAGGCAATTGCAGTCTTAAGGTGCAATTGGGCAATTAGTTGAATTAGTTGAAAGGGGTGTGTTCAAAAAAATAGCAGTGTGGCATTCAATCACTGAGGTCATCAATTTTGTGAAGAAACAGGTGTGAATCAGGTGGCCCCTATTTAAGGATGAAGCCAACACTTGTTGAACATGCATTTGAAAGCTGAGGAAAATGGGTCGTTCAAGACATTGTTCAGAAGAACAGCGTTCTTTGATTAAAAAGTTGATTAGAGAGGGGAAAACCTATAAAGAGGTGCAAAAAATGATAGGCTGTTCAGCTAAAATGATCTCCAATGCCTTAAAATGGAGAGCAAAACCAGAGAGACGTGGAAGAAAACGGAAGACAACCATCAAAATGGATAGAAGAATAACCAGAATGGCAAAGGCTCAGCCAATGATCACCTCCAGGATGATCAAAGACAGTCTGGAGTTACCTGTAAGTACTGTGACAGTTAGAAGACGTCTGTGTGAAGCTAATCTATTTTCAAGAATCCCCCGCAAAGTCCCTCTGTTAAAAAAAAGGCATGTGCAGAAGAGGTTACGATTTGCCAAAGAACACATCAACTGGCCTAAAGAGAAATGGAGGAACATTTTGTGGACTGATGAGAGTAAAATTGTTCTTTTTGGGTCCAAGGGCCACAGGCAGTTTGTGAGACGACCCCCAAACTCTGAATTCAAGCCACAGTACACAGTGAAGACAGTGAAGCATGGGCGTAGATTACGCGGGGGACGTGTCCCCCTCACTTTTAATAAAATGTATTTTCGTCCCCCGCTCTTTTCTCACCGATCCTAGTCGACCCTCTCCGAGCGGGATTCGAACCAGCGTTACCCTGCGCGGGGGCAGGCAAGGTAACAGGGACGCTAAAAACAGCTTTCTCTAATCTCGGTTGATAGCGCGCTTATTGACATAAATGCAGCCTTGGTGAGCAGAAGATACTAAACATTAAAAGCTGCATTATTCAGGCTACTTTATTTTCAATAAATAGCCTACATTGAGATGACTTGAAAAACACACATAAAGCATATATTTTCGCAATCGTCTGATTGTCGTCGTCACGTTTCATCATCATAACGATTGTTTTCCTTCAGCTGCAGCTCCAGCTTGACTGGATATTACCTCTACGAATACACTTTTGGACTTTCTGTGAGAGAGCGCCCTCCTCATATTTAGATTCGAATAAAATTACATGTCATGCATAGATTATTTTTTGTCTCTGTATTTAAATCTTGATGTAGGCTATTCACATTGGTTTCTATGTAAATACACTTGCCCGTGACCTGTAATCAAAAATAGTTAAACAGTAATATTTTGAAATATTATTACAAATTAAAACAGCTTTTTTCCTATGTGAATATATAGTAATTTATTCCTGTGATCAAAGCTGAGTTTATCATCATTACTCCAGTCTTCAGTGTCACATGATCCTTCACTAATCATTCTCATATGAGGATTATGATGATCAACACACATTTAGGATTATTATCTGTGTTGAAAACAATTGTGAAGCTTAAAAATGTTGTGGAAACCATGATAGCCTACATGTTATTTTTCAGGATTCTTTAATGAATAGAAAGTTCAATGGACAGCATTTATTTAATAAATTATTAACTTTTGTAATATTAAAAATATCACTTGTGATTAATTTAATGCATGTCTGATCAACAAAAGTATTAATTTCTCTCTTTTTTAATTTTACCACAAATGTTTAGATGGTTTCCACAAAAAATTAAGCAGCACTATGAGCAGCACAACTGATAATAATCATAAATGTCTGTTGATCATCAGATCCTCATCTGAGAATGATTAGTGAAGGATCATGTGACACTGAAGACTGGAGTAATGATGATAAATTCAGCTTTGATCACAGGAATAAATTACACTTTACTATATCTTCACATAGAGAACAGCATGGTTTACATTAGACTATATATATTTTTTTACATTGCATAACATCTATGGGGTCTTAATGCACAAGTGTTTGTAGTATATAAACCAATCATAAAATTGGCACAAAAAATAGGAGAATAATGTTATATATAGATATTAATTAGTGGTTATTGTTCAGCAGTGTATTTGATATCTTGCCCAATTAAAAGCAAGAGATGCGATAAATTATATTGGTCCAAAACTAAATAAATGGCATTACGACATTTCTGTCCCCCTCACTTCTGAAAAGATGGCTACGCCCCTGCAGTGAAGCATGGAGGTGCAAGCATCATGATATGGGCATGTTTCTCCTACTATGGTGTTGGGCCTATTTATCGCATACCAGGGATCATGGATCAGTTTGCATATGTTAAAATACTTGAAGAGGTCATGTTGCCCTATGCTGAAGAGGACATGCCCTTGAAATGGTTGTTTCAACAAGACAATGACCCAAAACACACTAGTAAACGGGCAAAGTCTTGGTTCCAAACCAACAAAATGAATGTTATGGAGTGGCCAGCCCAATCTCCTCCAATCTCCTAAACCTTAATCCAATTGAGAACTTGTGGGGTGATATCAAAAATGCTGTTTCTGAAGCAAAACCAAGAAATGTGAATGAATTGTGGAATGTTGTTAAAGAATCATGAAGTGGAATAACAGCCGAGAGGTGCCACAAGTTGGTTGACTCCATGCCACACAGATGTCAAGCAGTTTTAAAAAACTGTGGTCATACAACTAAATATTAGTTTAGTGATTCACAGGATTGCTAAATCCCAGAAGAAAAAAAAAATGTTTGTACAAAATAGTTTTGAGTTTGTACAGTCAAAGGTAGACACTGCTATTTTTTTGAACACACCCCTTTTAACTAATTGCCCAATTGCACAGCCTTAAGAGCGTGCATATCATGAATGCTGGGTCTTGTTTGTTTTCTGACAATCTACTGAACCTACTGGTAACTTGTTTGCCACGTAGCAATAAAAAATATACTAAAAACCTTGATTATTCTGGTTAGTCACATTGTACTGCTATTATTTTGAACAATACTGTACGTAGTGACGTCATGGACACTACGTCCATATTTTTTTACAGTCTATGGTCGCACCCATTTCACCTTGTAAACAATCTTTGTTTGAAGTGTAGTCCATCAACACACGTTTTTGCACTTATTCTGCTGACTGAAGGCATGAAAAGCAGTTGATTGCAGTAGGATACGTAGCCTAACAGTTTCTCAGTGTTGATGCACTTTGAGTTGTAGCTTTTGTTCCGATTGTATTACACATCCATTCATGAGAATCGAGCGGGTCGCTCACACCAGTGTGCCTAAATATTTTTTCATAGTCGCACGCAGTAATTTTCAGGCGCAAATGCGCCCGAAATGGGCGCTATGTAGAGCACTACGAGGGCACAAACATTCAAAATAAACAATGAATAAATAAAATTATTTTTGTCAATTTTGATTTCATGGTGACTTTAAAGTCTGATCACAGCTGCCCTACCTGTGTCTTCAGAGCAGTTTTTTGTGATGAAAGTACAACCATCTCTGCTACACATCTGTGAATAATTCAGGAGAAACATGTAAATATGAAGGAAATTAAGGTCTTTGTATAAAAGTAAATGTAAATAATAATAATAAGAAGTAGAAGAAGAAGAAGAAGAAGAAGAAGAAGAAGAAGAAGAAGAAGAAGAAGAAGAAGAAGAAGAAGAAGCAAAATTGTAATTTAACTGAATTGAAACAACACTAAGTGTATATCTGAATAGTGAAAATTCTGTAGTTGCTTATAGATGAATTTAAGTTGTTTCATAATTGATTGACTTTGAAACACTGATACAGTTATTCAACTGAATTGAAACAGCTTCTAAACTGAGATAAAAACAATGACAGATATTGAACTGCAAACATCAAAACAGCTTTAGCTTGTCAGTGCTGGCAAATTATGCCGGCATATAACTGCAATATTCAAAACGAATGTAAAAAAAAAAAAAAAAAAAAAAAAAAAAACGTGTTTAAAAAAAAAGAAAGTCAGTTGTCAATTTTGATGTCATTGTGACTTTAACAAAATGTTTTCCCAGAGTAGCTTTACATGTATTCTTATCGAGGGACTTATTTAACGTTACTGTGTAAAGTCATAGACAATATAGAAATTATGTAACGTTAGTTCTAATTAAACATCTTCAAATCGTGTAGACCTACACAGAGATACTCACAACTAATACAATGAAGACAATACCTTCGAACAGCACATAATAAACGCATATTAAAAACATTAACGTTACCTTAATAATGGTTCTGTCGCAAAAAAAAAAAGAAAAAAGAAGAAGTTACTTGTGTATCCAGTGTAACCACGGAAACTGTTTTCTTTTTTTCTAGTGGTCAAATCAACAACACAGCCAACCAACCAAGTCCGCTCTACCGGGTGTGGGCCAATGGCGTGCGATCAGATTCCAGAGTACGCTGACGTCATATTTATTCCTCTTATCCGGATACTTGGATTTTTGTGCAGCCCAAGAGGGGAGGAGAATATCCTCGAGCTCTCTGGGTATGACAGTAGTTACACGGAACTGGCGAATGAGCTCCAACAGTGTGGGATATTTTGTTTCGATGAGCTCTGATATTTAAACATATCGGCTGGATTAAAGGAGTGCCCCGAAAGGTAATGATAATGAATTTATGTATTATTTATTTGTCGTTGTAAGTTTGAGTTTATGACTGGAGTGTGGCACAAACAAACAAAAAAGTACAACTGCATTTTGCTGACATAAGTTTTTTTTTTTTTTACTGTTGTAGAGGGAGGTAAATGCATGCGGAGGATAATATAAATTAATACTATCTTAATCTTTCTCCTGTGACTATCTACCCACATGTAGCCTACCTTAAAACCATACCACAGACGAAGTAACGTCTACTACATCGAATGAATGATGTAGTAGATGTTACTTCATCTGTTCAGTAGGCAGAGAACTTACTTCTAAATCATGGAACACATAATAAGTTGAGTGGGGGGTATTATTGAGTAGAGCCAGGTGAATACCTCGCAGGAATTCTGGGAATGTGAGGTTGTCAGGGGCGGAGTTAATACACTTAGGGTGTTTTCACACTTGGGTCCTCTTTAAAAGAACCAAACTCAGACTCATTTAAGTGGACCAAGTGAAAAAGGACCCGGTTCTCTTCACGTTCACACTGTCCCAGTCCCTGAAAGAGGACTTGGATCCTTTTTGGTCCCCTTTAGTAGGAATGTGGTCTCAGAACCCTTTGTGTTCATACTGTTGCTTTTTGGATCTAGTCCAGTTCAGTGTTTGATGGCTGACCCTATCCACAACTTTGGATTCAGGAGTAGACTTTTATAACAACGGTTCAGGCAAAATGATCACATGTCCCAGATGGTCGCATGGATCTGACTATCTTACAAGAACTTACTAATATCTGTAGCACTAAGCGATTCACCTGAGTTATGCGTCGCAGACATTTTGCCACTGTGTGTAGGCTTGGCTGTTCCTATGAACCACGCGAGAGCTACCTTCCGTCCATGCGCCTGTAAATCGATTTTATTTTATTATAAATAAAGGTTTATTTGTTTCTAGTTATTTATTTTGTTCACCCACATCCACATTCAACCATCAAATATTATTCCGCGCCGCACTCGGTTGTGCTGGGTCCCGCGGGAGTGCAGGTCTATATTTGGATAGTAACGTTAGGCTGTTAGAGCGGTCTTGCTACACATTAAATCTGTAAATTATTAAAAACAATAAACATACCCCTTGCAAAAAATTATACAGTTTTACTGCAGTATTTTAAATAGGTTAAACTAATATATAAACTCAATAATTACATTTACACAAATTAAATGTTAATTTTTATTACAATGCACTTAAATTCATTGAAGTTGATGCATCTATTTTCATGTTGATTAAAAAAAGTCTACTAACAATGTCTGACATTAACAACATTTCAACCATTACAAATATTAAAATACAAATATTACTTCTACATCACAATTCTTGAGTTTATTTGAAGCTCGTTGGGCATTGAATGGAGTGCGTAGGGTGCTAGCAACATGTCAAACGGGTCCGTTTATGTTGCATGGTTTATGGAAGCAAGGTTTTGGAGGTGTGAGACCCAGGCGCTCAGCGCTCATTAACCCCGGCGAGAGCAGTCTTAACTCGGCTCGTCCTTCTGATGACTGCCGCTGCCTGGCAGAAGCCCCTCCCATGACGCAAATTCGTGTCTGTTGTGTAGTGAATGAAGTGAATGGATTCAAAATGTTTACGCGTCCAAATTTGCGCGAATTGCACTATTTATTCGCGTCACTCGCGTCTGGTGTGAACGCAGCATAACTGTTATGTGTGCTAAACCGGAACTGAGATACCGTCAACCGGAAGTATCGAGTGTCATGGCGACAACCACTAAGACTTGCAGGAAAGTTGTGGATATGGCCTTCAATATTTGATCCCATTCACTTACATTGTTTGTTCCTCAGTAACCAAGATATTTGTTTGTTTAGATTATTATTACTTTATGACAGTACAAATGCTGTTGTATTAAGCAGTTTATCTTTTTTAAAAAATATATATATATATATATATATATATATATATATATATATATATATATATATATATATATATATATATATATATATATTAGACACAATATATATCGGCACATATTATATATTAGACATGTGCCAATTTTCGATAATGCGATTTATCACGATAATGAATATGCACGATATTGTTATCGTGGGCACTTTAAAATATCGTAAATAATAATGTATTAACAATTTATAATTTTTTTATAATGCACTCAAGAATACTTTAACCAACAACAGTATAAATGCTCAACACCGCTGTATTCTGCGTCAAAGGGACACGTGCTCAGGTGTAAATGAGAAGCAATGAACGAGTGAAGGAGACGCGCTGCTGAAGTGCGCTCAGTGACAGCAGAGGGCGCTGATAAACTGCAGAATGCTGCGGTTACCCCGGAAACCCCGCAAACAAAACAAACCGCGTGTAGTTTTTAAAAAAGCCATTCGTTTTTGTAATCTCAATTTTGTTCATCACAGCACCAAATACTTAATACTTAAAGACTTAATAGGCTATTTATTTTCAAACTTAAACATTTTTATGTTTTAATCTGGACATGCCCTAATAATTAGAACTGTTCTAATTATTTGTTATTGTTCAGTAAAACTTTGAGACATATGACTATAACATGTTAATTCATTATTACCAAACTGACAATAAAAAAATACTTATAAATAATTAATCTAAGTAATGTTAATTTCTTAGTTACTGTTTAATAACATTAAAATCTAAATCAAAATAACTTTTTTAATGGACTTAAGATAAAACTAACAATGATCAGTATTTTTTAACTAACATTACCAAAAACATTATACTTTCTGTACCAAATGTAGCTATTGTGCAATCTTAGTTAATGCATTAAATAATGAGACCTTATTGTAATTTGTTAGCCTACCTGTTGTTCTTTATAGCCTAATTCTTTTGCACTTTAATCTTTTTGAAAATTGTACTTTTACAGCTCTGAAAGAAATCAAGAGACCACTTAATATTGATTTCTCATTGATTTCTCAATGGTCTCTTAATTTTTTTTTCCAGAGCTGTATATATTTTTGGTGCATTATTGTATTTAAACATTCAGTTATTTTTGTTATTACAAAAATAGTTCACTTTTTTTGCAACTTATTTCAATATCGTGATAATATCGTATATCATGATAAAACTTCAGCAATTAATCGCAACATGAAAAATTGATATCGGCACATGCCTTATATATATATATATATATATATATATATATATATATATATATATATATATATATATATATATATATATATATATATATATATATATATTTACTTCTTTCTCGCACTTTGCTATACCACACATCCACCTTTGTAACTAACATTTGAATTGGCTTCCTTAATTCATGTTTATTTTATTGCAGAAGGCAATGATAACATCAGCATACAAAAAATAAACAACACAATAAAATAATAAAAGAAAGATGCAAATTAAATAAACTGCTTTAAATTTTAAAAGCAGCATTAAAGTAAGAAATGGAATAATCACTCATGAAATAAAAACTGCATACGGTATTCTTCACTGTATAAAGAACTGCATATTCTGCACTGATTCTTTTATTACGCTAATAATGCAGATGTTTACATCCACTTAAGACAAAACCACCTGTTTATTTGAAACTTGTGTGTTTTGACGCTTTTAAATAAATGCAATAAGACGTTAGAGATTCTGTTTATTTCACGCGCTGTGACAGCTGGCTTCTGTCTGTGCATGCGAATAATTAA
Organism: Pseudorasbora parva; assembly: GCF_024679245.1. Classification (NCBI taxonomy): domain Eukaryota; kingdom Metazoa; phylum Chordata; class Actinopteri; order Cypriniformes; family Gobionidae; genus Pseudorasbora; species Pseudorasbora parva. Next base: position 14,825,996 of record NC_090176.1, on the reverse strand, counting down.
TGAAGGAGATTTGTAGAGATTTGTCAGAAGAATCAGCCACGATGAACAGCCGATTTGTACGGAGGTATCTGATATGACCAAACTACATTGGAATTTGCGAACAGAAAAAATCAAGTAATCCCAGAGCGGTTTGTGTTCAGACTGCGTGTTTTTAGCGAACCGTACCATAAGATGAGATCAAACCATACCAAGACCACCTCCCGTGGTGGTCTCGGCTCACTTTAAAGGGGTCTGAGATCGCTAGGAGTGTTCACATATGGGCCAAAAATCACGCGAACCGTGCTCAGACCCCTGAAAAGGACCAAGTGTGAAAACACCCTTAAAGAAACACAACATTTTTTTAAAAATAGGTTTATTTTCCAACTCCCCTAGATTTAAACAGTTGATTTTTATTGTTTTCAAATCCATTCTGTCGATCTCTGGATCTCGTGGTAGCACTCTAAGCATAGCTTAGCGTAGATTATTGATCGTTATTTTTTAGGCCAATAGGGCCTAAAATCAAGGAACTTTGCTGCCGTACCATGCATGCAGCAGGTGCAATGATATTACACAGTATAGGGCTGTCAAATAAAAATTTGAATTTCGGCTGTTCATTGAATTTACAACAAAAATATTGTCTGGCAAGGCGCCCAGATCAAGCACAATTTAAAATGGAACATTGGTCTGGGGAGTCTGCTCCGTATTTTCCACTGCAAAAAAAGGCGTGATCAACGAGCATTATTTGAATGCAATCGGATAGTCCTTCAACCAATAAGACCACAAGAGGCGTGATCAATGGGTGAAACGATGCCTCATCGTTTCTCTATCTGTCACATTTATGGTAAATGGTAAATGGACTGCATTTATATAGCGCTTTTATCCAAAGAGCTTTACATTTTTGCCTCACATGCACCCATTCATACACCGATGGCGATGTCAGCCATGTAAGGCGCCATCCAGCTCGTCGGGAGCAGCTGGGGTTAGGTGTCTTGCTCATGGACACTTCGACACTTGGTCAGGTGGAACCGGGGATTGAACCACCAACCTTCTGGTTTGTAGACAACCTACATGACCCACTGAGCCACTGCCGCCCCTATTTACATTTACATTTAGTCATTTAGCAGACGCTTTTATCCAAAGTGACTTACAAAAAAGGGGAGAGCAATAGAAGCAACGAAACAGACAAGGCCAGTAAGAGCTGCAAGAAGTCTCAATTAATTAGCACAGTACACAATTATTATTATTATTTTTTTTAATAGACATCTACAACAAAAACTCACGTACGCAAAATACAGAACACTGGATTTTGATAACTATGATAACAACCCATTAGGACTAAGGCTGTTACCCCAGCTGTTGTCGTTAATGCAGATTCAGTGGCCCAATGGGTTGGTTTTGTATGGCATTCTAGTTAAACACGCAGCAATAGCCATCTCCAACAAAAACTCACGTACGCAAAATACAGAACACTGGATTTTGATAGTTATGATAACTATGTAACATACCCGCCTGAAGGCACAAATCCGGATGAGAGACGTAGATATGATCCAGGAGTGTGCGCTTTTTGGTCGTTGCTGTGGTGATCAGTAAGTGCTATTCTGTATTGGTCAAGTGCAATTGGAAAAGATGTGTCTTACGATGTTTTTTAAAAATGGCTACAGACTCGGCAGCACGAATCCGCAGGTCATTCCACCAGGTGGGAACGGTCCAGGAAAATGTCTGTGAGAGCGATTTCATGCCTCTTTGGGATGGAACCACGAGGCGCCGCTCACTCGCAGAACGCAAGCTTCTGGAGGGTATGTAAGTCTGAACAAGTGAGTTTAGGTATATTGGTGCAGAGCCAGTGGTTGTTTTGTAGGCGATAACTAGTGCCTTGAATTTGATGCGAGCAGCCATTGGCAACCAGTGCAGTTTGATGAAGAGAGGCGTAACATGCGCTCTCTTCGGCTCATTAAAGACCACTCTCGCCGCTGCATTCTGGATCAGCTGCAAGGGTTTGATAGTGCATGCTGGAAGCCCAGCCAGAAGATTATTACAATAGTCCAGTCTGGAGAGAACAAGAGCTTGAACCAGGAGTTGTGCAGCCTGTTCTGATAGGAAGGGTCTAATCTTTCTAATGTTGTAATCTGCAGGACCGGGCTGTTGCAGTAATGTGGTCAGTGAAGTTTAACTGGTCATCAATTACAACTCCAAGGTTCCTGGCTGTCCATGGTGGAGTTGATGAACCAAGCTGAATGGAGAAATTTTGATGAAGTGCTGGGTTGGTTGAGAAAACAAGTAATTCTGTCTTTGCAAGATTCCGATTCCGAGGCCAAACGATTGAATTGTGTGAAGAAAAGACCCAAAAGCAATCACCGTCTCTATCCGCGCCGCGCGCCGCGCGCGCCCCGGCGTCACACTGAAGACGCCACAGGTAGACCCCTCGGCGTCACGCGATGGACGAACTGGGAACCCCTGGGAACCCAATTGCTTTCAGTGGGAAACCTTTGGCGTCAACATTAGACGGCAATTCTATCGGTATGAAATCGCGCTGAAGAAGTCTCATTCAGAACACATCGCGATGTTTGGCATCAGATCACGTGTGCCACATGTTGGTGAGTAGTCATACATATTATGTCCTAATATTTGATATAAAGTATTTTCTGCTTGTCGTTATCGATCATGTTCAGTCACTGCATTGTACCTGTCATCATCTCCACTGAGGCTTTGCATTTCTTTGCTTTCTAAATAAACACACCTTGCTAATAGGGTGATTAAACACTGTCACGTGACGTGCTATAGACCTTTAAACATTTGTTAATATTTAATAATAATTACTAGTGTAGTTCCAACGTGGCATTTGTAGTAGAAGCACAATAAAAAAATAAAATAAAAAAACACTTGCCATGCGTTTACCACAGTATTGGTAGTTTTAATGTGATATTTGTTGCAAATAAACAGTAACCACAACAATTACCATGCTTTAAATGCATTTTAATGTAAAAACCAAATATTGTTATTTAAATAGTATAGTATATCCAGAGCTGTATTTTATGAAGAGTTCAGATGCAAAAGCCTCAAAAAGCCACTTCGGTCACATGACATCAGATATTCAATTATTTTTTATTATTATTAACGTCCCGTTTGCATGTAAATAATGTATGTGATCACAAAATCAAGTGCGTTATCTACATTTTCAAACAAATTCATATGATTTAGCTTGCTATTATATACTTTTAATAATGGGAATGCACACGTATCTGTGAACTTATTACATAAATGTATTTAACATTTAATTATGCATCGTTTTTTACAGAAATAAATCCTACAGTTATGTATAAACTGACAACATCATCATCATGTCCTGTCCTGGGCACATTGGGCAACATGTGTCCTCCAACATATTCGATCTGTGGCCACGTTTTCACATCTTCTCATGGAACACCGGCATTGAGGTCTTCGTGAAACATCTGTCTCATATCTTCCTTGGTTTTCCCTGTCTCGTGCGTCCTCCTGGTGGTGTCCACTTCATAAGTGTTTTTGGGTGTTGTTGTTTGGGCATGCATAGGACATGTCCAGTGAAGTGCACCCTTTGCTCTGTCACAGTGTCTCAAAGTCTTCACATGGAGTCTGTGGAGTCTTATGATCTCTTTGATATATGCAGAACCAATATTCATAAACTGTTCTTGATGTCTGCCTATGCCTTTATCATCAGGAGATTTAGTGAAGGACATATCTATTGCCATCCACTAGTTCTAGTCATGCATTGACTTCATGATGCTATAGTCCAATGTATATTTCTGCATTTGTTGTTTGTTTGAACAAATGAAGATAGTGAGAGTTAATACCTTTTGAAATCAATAATTATTCATTAAAACTTTTATTACAATGGTCACTAAAGTACATGTCCACCATAACTACCTCTACCATTATTTCACTACCTATCATTATATCACTACCTTGTTAATGTAACTGTAACATGAATGTACTTTATAGAAGTATTTTCTTACTGAAAATGGTTAACATTTACAATAATCATCAACTATTTTAATTGGCATTTAATTTAGTTACAATAAAAGTGAACAATAATCGCAAATATATAGTATTAAAGTTTAGAATGTAAAATGTTATTTTTTGCATATATATATATATATATATATATATATATATATATATATATATATATATATATATATATATATATATATATATATATATATATATATATATATATATGGGCACTACATTTGTATTTAAACTGTTTGACATTAAATATTGGAATATGCTTACAAAATTGTGTGCATTCATTGTGCTTTTGTTATATTTGTTTTAATTCCAAGAGGTCAGATTGTAAAGGATGGCTTAAAGAAGTTTATGCTTGTAGACCATTGCATAGAAAAAGGATTCTCTTTCAAATATATTTATTATGCATCAGTTTAACCACACAAAGAAGACTTTCATTTTAAAATGTGAGTTTTATTATTTAATTAGAATAAATAAATATTTAGCCTATATTTAGAATAAATAATATTTAATATTTATTATAATAAATATAATATTTAGCCTAAATATTAATTCTTTAAGGAATCTACCCCTTCAGTTGAACCGGATGAGATGTGATATAATTTACCATAAATGGACAAGTAAGTGTGACGCCTCTGTTCAGCTGGGTTGTCATTGGCTGTGACTTTATCGCAGAACGCGCTGTGATTGGACTATTTGTTTTAACTTATATAAAACGGCGTTTCATGTTACAAAGTATGTTTTGGTGTTATTACGTCAGTAATACGTTAAGCTAACTATAAAGTGTCGCTATGTTCTGAGAAATGACTCCTTTACTGAGAACCCAACCCTAACCCTAAGCATTTCTGCACACTTCTATGAACTACAGCGCCATGTTTCCCATTGCATTGATACAATGACAGATATATGGGTAATGTAGTTTAAAAATTTCATAATGAAACAATAAATGTTAAGTAAATAACATATTTAATGGACAACTGGATATTAAAATATGTTCATTGTGTAAACCTTTATGACATATATGAGGGCCCAGCTGAAATTGTATATTTTACTGTGAGCACTTTTAAAAAAACCTTTATGGCAGCTTTCCATATATGTCTGAAAACTGTGGCCAACATTATTTAGTAAACATTGCATATGCAGTTGTCCTGCCAATTTTCTCTGTGATACGCTAACCAGACTTTGAGTTAAAGCCATTTGAAATATGCTTTTTTTTTGCTCTTCAAGGGGCCACTACTGGGTCCCTGGAGGTGTAAGGGCAGTACAACATACACAGATCTATTCTCCTCATCACGGACAACAAACTTTGAGTCACATTTAAATATCAGAGTATTTTGTCTTTTCTATTCTAACGTCATGCTTGTGTATAGGTTTTGATATTGTAAGACCATCTGATGAAATACAGAAATATTTGAAAGAAATGTTGTAAAATAATAATTATTAAGTTTTCTTTTCTTTTATGGATAAACACTAATAAATATAATGGATGAACCTGCAACAACTTGCCATTATCCACTTTCCAGAGTAAACAAAAACTATTTATATTATTTACACTTCATTATTACTATTAAATATAGGACCATGCACCATTAAGTAAAATAACAAGAGACATTGTCACAATTTCATCTACACCCTCTTCACGTACCTGGCATCGAAAATGTGCATGCTTTAATTTTTATTGCAGTAGTAGATGTACCAGAATGATCAACATGGATCATCTTCAGTTAAGCTTGAAGTGTTTGTAATCCTTCCCTTTATTTCACTGAAAACTGACATACTTGTCACAGCATGCAAGTATATACAACTTTTTGGAGCATTGTACCAAATATAATATAACCAGATAAAAAATGTTTACTTCTCAAGTAAAAATATTCTTGGTAATTAATTAGATAACCTAAATAAACTTGTTGAATGTGTATTTACTGTACCAAACACCATACACAATACTCACCATACTTTATCACTCAACACTTTATTGGAGGATACAGTATACAGTTGATAAAGTAGAATAAAGTCAAATTAGATTCAAGATAAATAAAAATGGGTTTTAAAAAACACATTAACATCATATTAATCCATTCACAGCTGCTGAAGCCACACAAATGAGTGCCACATAATCCCATCCAGTCAACTATGATACAGAAAACAGATTTGATATAGTGTTGGAAAATAATGATTCATTATTACAACTAGACTGGTTTCTGTCTCTTCCCTCTATCATGTTCATGTTCTTCTTCTTCTAAACAGTTCGCCCACTTGTACCCTACAGTATAATCAATGTACAGATGATGTGATCACTGATGTTGTGTAGCCTTTTCTCAACCAGAGGAAGAAGTCGTATAATCCGGCGTTCTCCAGTCCTGGTCTAAAAGTAAAACAACAAACACAATTCATATTAAGTTTAATGTACAGTCAGGTTAACCTATGTTCTTCAGTAAACTCTCCACCTCAAAATGGGCAGAAATGCCAATTCCTGATTTAAATTTACAAAGCAGCAGTCAGTACATAAAATAATATACACATTGAAGCATTATGTATAATATTTCAGCCCATAATATTAGCCAAGTACTGAACAAAAACTAATTTACCCATATCAACAGCAACCTTTTAAACAGTAGATCTTTTAGAAAGAACTAACCAGATATTTCAAAGAACATTTACTATTTGATTCCTAATATGTCCCAACTCATTATCTTCTAAAGCTACCCAGAACCATCCATGGTCTACAAAACAATGGAGAAATACATGGAGTTTATAACAACTAAATGCTTTTTCCCACACTTGTCTACTTTTATCTAAGACAAAAAGACGGTGCAGTTTTTAAGAACTGAAGGCCAAAAGTGTAATAATAATTGTATCAAAAAGGGAAAACAAATATTTACCATTTTAAATAAATCCAAGATACAGAACCTCATTTGCTTATTTTAGGAGTTATTAAAATATTTAGACATGAATAATGGTACGTATTTTATCAGAGTAGAAAGAATGATCACTGTTGAAATGAATAGTCCTTTGAGAGATCAACATCAAATTTTGTACTACATATTACAGCATTGCTTCAATACAAGACATACCAATGGACTTGCGCACTTTTCTGTCTTCTTCGGGCACAAGATGTCCATCTTCCTTCCTCACCCTAAACAAAGGACTTATTTTCTTAGCTTGCTTCGATATAAGGTCTGGTCTTTCTTCTCTTCTGTAAAACAAGAAAGTATCATTTACTCTGTGCAAATACTATTGTTTTTAAAACATATAAATTAAGACAGTTAAAAGTATGTAATAGCAAGCTATATCATAAGAATTTGTTTGAAAATGTAGATAACTCATTTGATTTTGTGATCACATAAATTATTTACATGCAAACGGGACGTTATAAACAGTGCAACTGATCTGATTAAGAAAAAATAATTGAATATCTGATGTCATGTGACCGAAGTGGCTTTTTGAGGCTTTTGCATCTGAACTCTTCATATACAAAAACAGCTCTGGAAAAAAAATTAAGAGACCACTTAACATTTAGAAATCCATGTTAAGTGGTCTCTTCATTTTTTTCAGAGCTATATGTACGAGAATCATACGAATTTGACAACTTGTTAAATCTTGTGAATTATTAAGACTTCGGGAATATGTTCTTAATGATTGAGATATGGGATTTGTAAGAATAAGTAACAACAAATGCTAAATAAAATGTTTGATAAAGGGTTCAAACCAACACATACATACCATTACAAATATTTGCTGTTGCAGCTTTTGGTTTTCTCCGTTACTTCTCCACAAACAAGAATGGGTTGACTGAGTCCGAGAGGCCCTTTTGGTCTTTTCAGGTAAAAAAAAAAAAAAAGAAAGAGAGAAAAAAGTCATAATATATAATATATAGCATTATAAAGTATACTATTTAAATAACAATATTTGGATTTTACATTAAAATGCATTTAAAGCATGGTAATTGTTGTGGCTACTGTTTATTTACAACAAATATCACATTAAAAATAGCAATTGTTGTGGTTACTGTTTATTTACAACAAATATCACATTAAAACTACCAATACTGTGGTAAACGCATGACAAGTGTTTTTTTTTTTATTGTGCTTCTACTACAAATGCCACGTTGGAACTACACTAGTAATTATTATTAAATATTAACAAATGTTTAAAGGTCTATAGCACGTCACGTGACAGTGTTTAATCACCCTATTAGCAAGGTGTGTTTATTTAGAAAGCAAAGAAATGCAAAGCCTCAGTGGAGATGATGACAGATACAATGCAGTGACTGAACATGATCGATAACGACAAGCAGAAAATACTTTATATCAAATATTAGGACATAATATGTATGACTACTCACCAACATGTGGCACACGTGATCTGATGCCAAACATCGCGATGTGTTCTGAATGAGACTTCTTCAGCGCGATTTCATACCGATAGAATTGCCGTCTAATGTTGACGCCAAAGGTTTCCCACTGAAAGCAATTGGGTTCCCAGTTCGTCCATCGCGTGACGCCGAGGGGTCTACCTGTGGCGTCTTCAGTGTGACGCCGGGGCGCGCGGCGCGGATAGAGACGGTGATTGCTTTTGGGTCTTTTCTTCACACAATTCAATCGTTTGGCCTCGGAATAGTTGGACTTTTTCAATAAAGTGTGCCTGTTGTCTGTTACAGTCTGTGTTTTATATCATATAATACGCAAATGGGTAGGTTTAGGGCGGGGTGGGGTTTGACTGCTGTTTCAAACGTGTATCATAGCGTAAATAAATGTAAATACAATTGTGCTGGCTGATTAAATTGAGAATCACACTCCAACATGTCATAATGTAAAAATTATAACCCAATATATTCCATCATAACGATAACATTCACATGCCCAACACGTCTGTTTATGACGTCCTAGGTTTCTCATTGAAATCAGTGGATTACCCAGTACGTCGAAAAATGGCGATTTAGGGGTACCCTGTGCGTCAACAGCTGACGTCAGGGTCCCTTGACCGTTCGGCAACATTTGACGAGTAGGGGTGAGACTGTGTTGATCGAATGCAGCGCTAAGATCGAGTAACACTAATAGAGAGATACAACCACGATCAGATGATAAGAGTAAATCATTTGTAACTCTAATTAGAGCAGTCTCAGTACTATGATACGGTCTAAATCCTGACTGGAAATCCTCACATATGCCATTTCTTTCTAAAAAGGAACATAATTGTGAAGACACAACCTTTTCTAGTATTTTTGATAGAAACGGTAGATTCGAGATTGGCCTGTAATTGACTAATTCTTTAGGATCAAGTTGCGTTTTTTTAATAAGTGGTTTAATTTAGCTCCAGCTCCAGCTCCAGCTCCCAGCTCCCGCTCCCAGCTCCAGCTCCCACCTGAGTTCCGCATTCACCCCAAGTTCCACGTCTCACTTCTAAAAACTCACTACCCCTCGGTTTCTCCCTCCACAGAGCCTGGCGTTGCCGAGGAGACCCCCCTCCCACTCATCGTGGAGGAAGGAACAACCTACGACGTAAAGGAGATCTTGGACTCCCGACGTCATAGTGGCAACCTAGAATACCTGGTGGACTGGGAGGGCTACGGCCCTGAAGAGCGCTCGTGGGTACCTCGAAATGATATCCTTGATCCTTACCTGCTTGAAACTTTCCATGCCTCTCATCCTAACAGACCTGCACCTCGAGGCCGAGGTCGACCACCACGGCGTCAGGGTTCTCGGCCCTCAGGAGCGGGCCATGGAGGGGGTGGGGGGGGGGGTTAATGTCACAGACACACCAGGCCCCCACGTCACAGACACACAACGATCACTCTCACCTGAGTTTTAATCACGCACACCTGATGCACATCACCACGCCCATAACCAGTAGCACAAAAGACAAACACATGCACCCAGTCACTGTCCGGTCTCGTTTGCACAAAGGTACTAACCTGTTATGCTTACCTTAAGGACTCCCTCGAAGATTCTTACCCATCTCCAACGTCTGCTTCCAAGTCTCCAGCGATCTCCTGTGTCCAGTGTGTGTGTGTTCAGTGTTCTCCATCGTTCCCCTCCTGAGTCTCTCCAACATCCACCGAAGTTCACCCTGAGAATAAAACCTGATTATCTTACATCTTGTCTCCATCTGTCTGTACCCAGACTCTGCTGGCCCTGTCAAAATAATTAATATTTAATAAATAATTAATAATATATATATATAAATGTATGTTACGATTTTATTTCCAGAAAGAATGTATTTATTTTTTGTGAGGCTGAGCTGTATTTTCCATATTTCATAATCTAAACCATGATCTAAACATATCACAGCTCAGAGGACCAGCACTAGAAGAATAGCTTGCCTTCCAATGAAGCTGCTATTTTCCATTGGACCATAGCTTTGACAGACGTGGGTCATCAGCCAATCAAATTTTGATGTTTAGTAATAGAACGGCCCAGAGGCCCAGCGATGTGTCGGTGCGCTACCCCCCGCTGATGTCATCAGCTGTTTGAACTTTTCGCGGATTGTGAGGGTTCTATGTGAAATGAGCTATGGACGCCACGGACGATCCTGATGTCAAGCCAGTAATATTAGCTAACAAACTTTTTTTCAGTTTTTTTCTGTTCTTGTTGGTCCGTGGTTTTGTTTGTTTAAGACTATTTGCGCCAGTGAGCTGATTTTGATTAATTTCACCATTTGCCTAAACGGTGACACGTGAGTGCAGTGGTATCATCAATAAATAGTCAAATTGCCTTTTTGTCTCGCGTATACTTTTTGCTTGGCCCCTTCCCAACGAACACGTTGAAAGCGAGGTGTGTGTGTGTGTGTGGTGATGTGGGTTGTTATGGCGACGGCGTGGGGTGTTGATTGTTAGTGAAGGCCCTGACTGAAACCCCATGGTACACTACTGCCTTTAAGGTACTACTATGTACCTTTAAGGTACTAATTCACACTCTTAAAGTACTGATATGTATACTGATATGTATGTACAAAGATGTACCTTTTCACTTGTGTACCTTAGGGTACAAAATACCTAAATATTGAATACCTAAATAATGAATACCTAAATATTTACTGTGTCTTTGACCAGAATGCTATCACCTAACATATCACAATTATGCAGTGGAGGACATTTACAAAAGGCGGTCCTTTTCTGTTGCTGATTCAAATTAAGATGGAGACTTTTTCATTGTCTGCAATCTTAAAATCGGTAAGTAAAAATTCGTAAGTTACTAAACATAATAATAATATGTGAACTAACTTATAATTAACCACACTGAGTCTGTAATGTGTGTGTGTGTGTGTGTGTGTGTGTGTGTGTGTGTGTGTGTGTGTGTTGTGTGTGTGTGTGTGTGTGTTGTGTGTGTGTGTGTGTGTGTGTTTGTGTGTTTGTGTGTGTGTGTGTGTGTGTGTGTGTGTGTGTGTGTGTGTGTGTGTGTGTGTGTGTGTGTGTGTGTGTGTGTGTGTGTGTACCAGATCTGTGCAGGCCTAATGTTGGAGATGGACATTTCTGCAGAAGTTGCCAGACTTGAAGACACTTTTCTGTGGCCTATGAGGTCACTGTGATGTAAATCTGGTTATGGGGCAACGACTTGTCTACCTAGTTTGGCGATATGTGCTCCTATCTGAAAGTTACTTACATAGCATTTTATCTGAGCCAATCAGAATGACGTAGATAAGACCTTGAAAACAGTATAACTGTTGGGAAAATTGTATGTATGGGCGGGGCAACGAAGCGGTGAGAAAGGGAGCGCACCCTACGAACTCCTTGTGAGACTTGAAGCTGCCTTCTGCTTTTGAAAGTGCAAACTATCCTAAGTAAATGTTTCTTTTAATTAATTGCAATCCTGACTCTGTCTTCATTTCTTCACTACTGATCCTGGGTCATAAGCTGTTAACCTCTAACAACACGTCTTATAGCAAATTTTGGGAGGTGTGCATATTGACTATTACAGAACTACTAATTCCTTAAAGAGGAATTGAATGAGAGGAATTATGAAATGCTGTTTCATGCATACTGAGCTTTTTTACACTGTTAAAGACTTAGATTCCCATCCCATGTCATGGACAAAGTTTCAAAGTTGGACGTTTGATGGAGTATTTCTGTGTCAAAAATACTCCTTCCGGTTTCCCACAAGTTTCTGAGAGTTTTTTCGAGTATGGGTCAGCTTGACGTTAACAGAGCGAAATGTCCTTGTATGGGCCGTACGGACTCTTCTCCCGGAAGGGTGCGCGCGCGGGACTACAGTGAGAGAGAAAATGCACGCCCATAAACACTGCTCTCAAGGTACATATCCACTCGTCCGTGCAACACTTTTATCGCGCCGCGCTCCACTCTATTCCTATGGGTGACGTCAAGCGACTTTAATGTGCCTGCAAAGCATTCCCGGAAGACAGCGCTGCATTTGAACCAATTTGATGGCAGAAATGACGGGAAGTGTCACAACATCACGCTTTAGTCGTGTCGCAAAAGTGGATCTCCATGGTCACTGCTGTCACAGGACTTCAGGAAATCAACAATGTTACCAAAGAAGTGTGTTTTTGATGGAGTGTGGTTTTGAACCCAAGTGTGTTTTTGAACCCAACGATAAAGGTTCACGGTCCTGCTTTGGAAACAGGTAGTGAGTAAAACTGCTTCAAATGTTTGTTGTTGGTTATCGTCGCATAAGTAAACATCAGTAAACAACACGATCATGTATAGAAACTTAAAATGAATAAACAGACTTATGACTTTATGGTGTTTCTTCAAAAGTTCAAACAAGACTTGATGAATCTGAATTGATGAACTTGAAATTTCTATGCATACCAATATACTCCTAATGTTTCATCAGTAGTTCAAGGATGAACTTTTGAACTTATTTCTTGCCATGGAGTCTTCAAACTTAAAATTTATAAACAGACTTATGGCTGTAATAGTGTTTCTTCAGAAGTCAAACATTACTTTTTGAACTATTTTTTCCGACCCTGGAAACTATGAACTTGAACTTTCTATGCATACCAATAGACTCCTAATGTTTCATCAGTAGTTAAAGGATGACATTTTTTTGGAAAAAAAAATTCTTCCCCTTGATCCTATGAACTAGAACTTTCTATACATAGGAATAGATTCATCAGTAGTTCAAGAGTGAAATTTTGAACTTTTTTTTTTTTGCCAAAGTGTCTATGAACTTGAACTTCTATACATAGTAATAGATTCATCAGTAGATCAAGGATGAACTTTTGAACTTATTTTTTGCCAAGGAGTCTTCAAACTTAAAATGTATAAACAGACTAATGACTTTAATGGTGTTTCTTAAGAAGTTCAAACATGACTTTTTGAACTATTTTTTCTGACCCTGGAATCTATGAACATGAATTTCTATGCATACCAATAGACTCCTAATGTTTCATCAGTAATTCAAGGATGAACTTTTGAAATTATTTTTTGCCAGAGAGTCTTCAAACTTAAAATGTATAAATAGACTTATGACTTTAATGGTCTTTCTTCAGAAGTTCAAACATGACTTTTTGAACTATTTTTTCTGACCCTGGAATCTATGAACTTGAACTCTCTATGCATACCAATGACTCCTAATGTTTCATCAGTAGTTCAATGATAATAGTAATATATTCAACTTTCTATAAATTCAGTGGTTCAAGGACTACTATTCATCAGTAGTTCAAGTGTGACATTTTGAATACATTTTTGGCCAAGGAGACTTAAAACTTAAAACAAATAAACAGACGTATGACTTTATGGTGTTTCTTCAGAAGTTCAAACATGACTTTTTTTAACTATTTTTTTCTGACCCTGGAATATATGAACTTGAACTTTAGATGCATACCAATCGACTCCTAATGTTTTATCAGTAGTTCAAGAATGACTTTTTTTTTTTAAAATACATTTTCTGACCATGGATCCTATGAACTTGAACGTTCTATACAAATCTGTTAATTCATCGGTAGTTCAAGGATGACTTTTTTTGAAAAATAAAAAGCCTGACCCTGGATCCTATGAACTTGAATTTTTTATATGAAAGTTCATCTTAATAGACTCTTTAATAGATTCATCACTAGTTCAAGTGTGAAAAGTTGAATACATTTTTGGCCAAGGATTCTTCAAACTTAAAATGTATAAACATACTTGTGACTTTATGGTGTTTCTTCAGAAGTTCAAACATTACTTTTTGAACTATTTTTTTCTGACCCTGGAATATATGAACTTGAACACTATATGCATACCAATTGACTTCTAACGTTTCATCAGTAGATCAATACGGAAGTTCCGTAGCCCTGAACCGCATGGTGAAAAAAAAAAAAAAAAAATTGATGGTGGGAGAAAAAAAAATAATTAAACCTTATCTCGTTATTTCAAGATAATAAGTCGTTATTTCAAGATAATAAGTCGTTATTTCAAGATAATAAATCGTTATTTCAACATAATATCTCGTTATTTCAAGATAATAAGTCGTTATTTCAACATAATATCTCGTTATTTCAACATAATAAGTCGTTATTTCAACATAATAATTCGTTATTTCAACATAATAAGTCGTTATTTCAACATAATAAGTCGTTATTTCAACATAATATCTCGTTATTTCAACATAATAAGTCGTTATTTCAACATAATAAGTCGTTATTTCAACATAACATCTCGTTATTTCAACATAATAAGTCGTTATTTCAACATAATAAGTCGTTATTTCAACATAATAAGTCGTTATTTCAACATAATATCTCGTTATTTCAAGATAATAAGTCGTTATTTCAACATAATAAGTCGTTATTTCAACATAATATCTCGTTATTTCAACATAATAAGTCGTTATTTCAACATAATATCTCGTTATTTCAAGATAATAAGTCGTTATTTCAACATAATAAGTCGTTATTTCAACATAATATCTCGTTATTTCAACATAATATCTCGTTATTTCAACATAATAAGTCGTTATTTCAAGATAATTAAGTCGTTATTTCAACATAATAACTCGTTATTTCAAGATAATTAAGTTATTTCGACATAAGTCTGTATTGTTTAGCTGTGTTGTTATTTCGATATTAGCCAGTAGAGGGCAGAATAAGACAGGGAATCAGTTAACGCATTGTAGTTATAGGCTACTGATACTGTTAGGAACTTTTGCAAGTGGTGCTCCGAAATCCCTGAGGTTTAGCCTCTCATGGGAATTTTAACATTAATGCCAGGCATATGCATGCAGGTTAACTCTTATTGAGGTTACATTTATGCTTCCATGCTATTACCAAAAGCCAAGGTGGTCATAGGCATAGGAGTAACGTTAGATACTATCAAACGCGAAAACTGCCTATGAGCACGCTTTCAAATTAAATAAGTTGTTGAATATTTGTAAAAACAATAATATAAAATCTTAAGATAAGGCCGGCGACACTGCAAGCGTGGGGTGATAATCTCGGCTGCGTGGCGTGTCCGTTATCTCGGCTCCCGCCCGCATTTTTATTTCGGCTCCCACCCGCCAAATTACGTTATAATAATAATAATAATAATAATAATAATAATAATAATAATAATAATTATTATTATTATTATTATTATTATTATTATTATTATTATTATTAAATTGTTGAAATAACCTTACAATAGGTTAACCTAGAGACTTTCAAACATGAAAATGTCATATGTAGGCTATTCGTGTCAAAATGACATATAGCCTAAACATCTTTTCCTATTCTATTTTGCCTGGAAACGCTTCCAACACACTTGTCTCGTGAAAAATAGGCGTCTCTTCTATTTCTAGCATGCAGGCATTTTCCGCGCTGGCTCAAGCTTGTCACGCAGGCAGTGTGCAACCTGTTATATATGCTATCACAGCTTTTCAAACTCTTGCTTGCGAGATTTAAAGAGGGCCAGGCTAAGCAACATTTCTTTAAAAAAAAGTATAGTCTATATATAAAAGTATTAAATACGCAAAATATATTTAACTTAATAGATTAATGAACACATTGAAAGAAAAAGAAAAACCGTGACAAATAATTCAAATAAGTTGCAAAAACAATAATTTTACAGAAATTTGCATTAAAGGTTTTAGTGACAAAAAGTTATTTTACAGATTTTTCCTTGTTTAAATTAAGATGTTTTACTTTAATTTTACGGTTTTTGTTTGGCAGCCATAGCTGCCAGTCATTTGATCGTTTTTTATGATTGTAAAAGTGAAAAACTGTTATTTTTACATATTTTTCCTATAATGATCAAACACCTTCAATAAAGTGACAGTAGGCCTAGTCTATACTAAAAATTCTGCAGCATAATTAATTGTAATTTTACATAGTGTTAAACGTAGGCCTAATTCAAAATTACAAAAAAATACTGTAAAAAATGTAGTGTTATTTTCCATAACATTAGGATTATTTTTTACAGTTAGGCTTATTTTTTCCGCTGTTCAGTCGCACCGGGCCTTACGCACACATATAGCATCGCATAACTTTGACGCAGCCTGTTAATTATCAAAAGAAAAAAGAAAATCAGTCAGAATACACACACACACACACACACACACACACACACACACACACACACACACACACACACACACACACACACACACACTCACACACACACACACACACACACACACACACACACACACACACACACACACACACACACACACACTCACACACACACACACACACACACACACACACACACACACACACACACACACACACACACACACATGTTGTGTTTCCATGTTTTATGGGGACTTATAGGCGTAATGGATTTTATACAAACCGTATTTTCTACCCCCCTACACTGCCCCTGCCCCTAAATCTACCCATCCCAGGAAACATTCTGCATTTTTACTTTCTTAAAAAAAAAACTCATTCTGTATGATTTATAAGATGTTTTCCTCATGGGGACCAAAAAAATTTCGCCACAAGGACAAGGGTTTTGGATATTGCCATCTTTGTGGGGACATTTTGTGGACTAAAACTTGTGTAGGCCCTCTGCACTGTTATCAAACGTACATGGGATCAAACGCGATTGAATGTAGAGTTTTGTATCTCGTTATTCTATTAAAAAATCAATAATTGATTTTTCATTCCTATCAGAAATGAAGAACTAATTTTATTGTAAATAGTGGTCAAATATCCAAGATATGTAATATATCTAATACTTCAAATCTCAAGCTTAAAACTGGTTTATGATTTATTTTCAAGATTAAAAAAAGAAAAAATATATATTTTCATGCCTGGATATAAAGTTGAATTGAATTGCTTGCCCTGTTTTAAAAAAATTTTTTAAAAAAATAAAAAACACCATTTAAAACTTCTTTCTTTGTTAATATGCTGTAGCACCGTTCATTTATGTTCACGTGTGTATGCTTCTCGCATTCGTTAACAACATTAAAATGATAAAATAAATTACCACTCATCAGCAATCTTCTTTTGAAAAGACATCTAAACTTCACAATAAATCGTTATTTAAGTCGTGTCTGTGCTTTGTTTGTTATGATGAGAGGATTTGTAGGCTATAGCTGGAAGATCTGGTAAATGTAAACTTCATTCAGCATTTTTAGTCATAAAACTTGCTTTGATCAATACTGAAAGGATTATTTTCATTATATATCCGTGATAAAGATTTAAAAATGTTTTCTTCAAACTACGCAGAACAATAGGCTATTTATTCAACATTTAAACGCGCGATTAACATTGCGATTGCATTTTCTTTTTGATCCGCCCGTAGGCCTATTAGAGAAATTTAGATCAGCCATAGGCGCAAAGGATGCTGCAGCAAACATTAATAGGAAAAAAAGGGTTAACATTATCATTACTCTGAAACAAGTGCAGTTATTGCCTTCATAAGCTACCATATTTTCTGCTTAACTTTTATTAGGCTCCGCAGGTCGAAAGAAAATTGTTTTTTCACAAAAAAACATTCTCTGCAGTCCGAGCGCGATGCACTGAAGCTCACTCTCGCTCATATCTGAAGTAATAACCATCATCACTACTACAGTACATGTGTTTTATTGAACTAAATACATTACAATCGGCTAAAACGAGCAGGTTACTTTTCTGGACAAGAGCGCTCCCGAGTCCATGTTTCTCTCACTGCGGCACAGCTCGGCGCACACACAAAATACCGGCAGGAACAGACATATGGGCAGGAACGCGCATCTCTTAAAGGGGCCACACTATATTCCTACTTGTGCAATATGGTGTGCTCACAGGTCCGCATTACAGCTTTTGAACTGTGCCGTGTTCTGAATTAAACTGCCAGGGTAAAAATTCCCTTTATTTATATTCTTAAAATGAGAGAAATCACTGCTTATTCTGAATTGTTGGCTTAAGAGACATGAACAAGTTCTTTGAAAATCATCTGTGACCTTTGGTACATGTCTAGTCTTCATGCTCTGAGTATGGTTTATAATAAACATACATTTGCATAAAGCATGCATTTTTCTCCATACCCATGTTGATTAGAGTATTAAAAACTTGAAACATGTTCATTTAAGGTAGCTACATTTAGAACTGATAAGAATGTGCGATTAAATATTTAATCGATTGACAGCCCTAAAAAATATAAACATAAGAATTACTGTGCCACACTATGAACGTTGCTGCGCATTGCTTCCTTGCGTTCAGCTGGAAGCTGTGTCCACTGTATTTTTTTGTTGGTTCGCATGAGACCCCCCATTGAAATGACCAGGACACCCCATTGCCCCCCAATCAAAATTGTCTGGAACCCACTGGCTGCGCGTAAAATCACGCACTCTTGTTGTGACCCGAAGAAAATAACCAGATCACTCAATAAAAACATAAATTATATCTTCTACCTCTCCCCAGAATAAAATGCTATAAGCCTATAGTCATGCACATATTGTGTTAATATTTGCCAGAAATTGCTGCAAATATAGTGAAACCTGCTTAATCCTATTCAAATAGATTGACAGAGCTGAATTGTTTGGAACTATTGAGAGATATGAACCACGTGACAACGTGGCGGCGAGATCAAAGCGTGTCGCAACTCTCTTTTTCTATGGCTCTGGGTTGGTCTGGACCACTCTTAGTAGCATAGGTCTATCACAGTTTACAGTCTACTAGTACTACACGAATGTAATAACCTGAGTAAGCTACAAATACACCCAGTGTTCATTTAGGATAATGGTAAATAATAAAAAACAAAGATTAGGCCTGCTAAATTAAAATCTGCTATGGCGCTGCTAAACCAGACACACTCCCGGTCAGCGCTAGCCATATTCCATACACAGATGTCTATAAGAGCTACTGCTGCTGCTTTATAATTTTATAAAATGTTATTTGATAAAATGCAATTTTGCTGTTAATCTTGAAATTATATAATCATTTAAGTGAAACTGTTTTGTATCCGCTTAAGCCATTCAAATGCATTGACACAGATAGAAGTATTGAGCGCTCCATGAGCCACGTGTCCGCGCGCGCGGCCGGGAGCGAGAGCATTTTGCAACTCCGCTTTTCAACGCCTCTGGCTTTAACATAATGCCACATTAGCGCCACAACGCTATTTATTGTTTGAATTTCGCATTAAAACTTAATAAAAAGAAAAAAGCTATAGCTTTGTTTTAATATCAAAAGCAGGTTTGGCAATGTGGCGTGAGATTAAGCTGGGCAGAGTGAGAGTGTGACACGGAGCCTGAAAGCGTGTGTCTCACGCCAAATGCGCGCGTGTGTGTGTGTGTGTGTGTGTGTGTGTGTGTGTGTGTGTGTGTGTGTGTGTGTGTGTGTGTGTGATGGGTAGGTTTAGGGGCAGTGTAGGGGGATAGAAAATACGGTTTGTACGGTATAAAAACCATTACGTCTGTGGAGAGTCCCCACAAAGATAGTGAACCAGTGTGTGTGTGTGTGTGTGTGTGTGTGTGTGTGTGTGTGTGTGTGTGTGTGTGTGTGTGTGTGTGTGTGTGTGTATTCTGCATTACAACATTTGGAGGTGATTTTTTTGTTGTTGAAATATGATCCCCAGAAGATGCACCTCATGCAATATGAGCCGAAATAATAAATGAATGCACCTGATTGATGCGACGGCAGCCATAGGCCTATGGCGTGGAATGAATACAGATGCGTATTCACTAGCCTATATGTATTTGGATGCTAAACTATTAAACTGAGTATTGGATTGAACAGTGTAACTTTAAATGTTTGATTGACTGATTTTCTTTTTTCTTTTGATAATTAACAGGCTGCGTCAAAGTTATGCGATGCTATATGTGTGCGTAAGGCCCGGTGCGACTGAACAGCGGAAAAAATAATCCTAATGTTATGGAAAATAACACTACATTTTTTACAGTATTTTTTTTGTAATTTTGAATTAGGCCTACGTTTAAAACGATGTAAAATTACAAACAATTATGCTGCAGAATTTTTAGTATAGACTACTGTCACTTTATTGATCACTGTCACTTTATTGATCATTATAGGAAAAATCTGTAAAATAACAGTTTTTCACTTTTACAATCATAAAAAACGATCAAATGACTGTCAAACAAAAACCATAAAATTAAAGTAAAACATCTTAATTTAAACAAAGAAAATCTGTAAAATAACTATTTAACACTGTACTATTAAAAAAGCGTAAAAAATGGTAAATGACTGGCAGCTATGGCTGCCAAACAAAAACCGTAAAATTAAAGTAAAACATCTTAATTTAAACATCTGTAAAATAACAGTGTTTGTCACTAAAACCTTTAATGCAAATTTCTGTAAAATTATTGTTTTTGCAACTTATTTACATTTACATTACATTTACATTTAATCATTTAGCAGGCGCTTTTATCCAAAGCGACTTACAAAAAAGGGGAGAGTAATAGAAGCAACGGAACAGACAAGGCCAAAAACCTGTAAGAGCTGTAAGAAATCTCAATTAATTAGCACAATACACAACAATTTTTTTTTTTTTTTTTTTTTTTTTTTTTTTTTTTTAAAGACAGACATCTACAACAAAAACTCACGTCCGCAAAGTGCCGAACACTGGATTTTGATAGCTAAGATAGCTACAACCCATTAGGACTAAGGCTGTTGCCCCAGCTGTTGTCGTTAATGCAGATTCAGTGGCCCAATGGGTTGGTTTTGTATTCTAGCTAAACGCGCAGCAATAGCCATCTACAACAAAACCTCACGTACGCAATATACAGAACACTGGATTCTGATAGTTATGATAACTATGTAACATACCCGCCTGAAGGCACAAATCCGGATGAGAGACGTAGATATGATCCAGGAGTGTGCGCTTTTGGTCGTTGCTGTGGTGATCAGTAAGTGCTATTCGGTATTGGTCAAGTGCAAATGGAAAAGATGTGTCTTAAGATGTTTTTTAAGAATGGCTACAGACTCGGCAGCACGAATTGAGATCGGCAGGTCATTCCACCAGGTGGGGACGGTCCAGGAAAAATGTCCGTGAGAGCGATTTCATGCCTCTTTGGGATGGAACCACGAGGCGCCGCTCGCTCGCAGAACGCAAGCTTCTGGAGGGTGTGTAAGTCTGAGCAAGTGAATTTAGGTATATTGGTGCAGAGCCAGAGGTTGTTTTGTAGGCGATAACTAGTGCCTTGAATTTGAATTATTTGTCACAGTTTTTCTTTTTCTTTCGATGTGTTCATTAATCTATTAAGTTAAATATATTTTGCGTATTTAATACTTTTATATATAGACTATACTTTTTTTTAAAGAAATATTGCTTAGCCTGGCCCTCTTTAAATCTCGCGAGCAAGAGTTTGAAAAGCTGTGATAGCATATATAAAGCACACACTGCAAGCGTGTCCGTTTTTATTTCGGCTCCCATGTTAACAGGTTGCACACTGCCTGCGTGACAAGCTTGAGCCAGCGCGGAAAATGCCTGCATGCTAGAAATAGAAGAGACGCCTATTTTTCACGAGACAAGTGTGTTGGAAGCGTTTCCAGGCAAAATAGAATAGGAAAAGATGTTTAGGCTATATGTCATTTTGACACGAATAGCCTACATATGACATTTTCATGTTTGAAAGTCTCTAGGTTAACCTATTGTAAGGTTATTTCAACAATTTAATAATAATAATAATAATAATAATAATTATTATTATTATTATTATTATTATTATTATTATTATTATTATTATTATTATTATTATTATTATTATAATGACGTAATTCGGCGGGTGGGAGCCGAAATAAAAATGCGGGCGGGAGCCGAGATAAAAACGGACACGCCACGCAGCCGAGATTATCACCCCACGCTTGCAGTGTCGCTGGCCTTATATCTTAAGATTTTATATTGTTGTTTTTACAAATATTCAACAACTTATTTAATTTGAAAGCGTGCTCATAGGCAGTTTTCGCTTTTGATAGTATCTAACGTTACTCCTATAGGGCCTGACCACCTTGGCTTTTGGTAATAGTATGGAAGCATAAATGTAACCTCAATAAGAGTTAACCTGCATGCATATGCCTGGCATTAATGTTAAAATTCCCATGAGAGGCTAAACCTCAGGGATTTTGGAGCACCACTTGCAAAAGTTCATAACAGTATCAGTAGCCTATAACTACAATGCGTTAACTGATTCCCTGTCTTATTCTGCCCTCTACTGGCTAATATCGAAATAACAACACAGCTAAACAATACAGACTTATGTCGAAATAACGACTTAATTATCTTGAAATAACGAGTTATTATGTTGAAATAACGACTTAATTATGAAATAACGAGTTATAATAACGAGCTTCTTGAAATAACGAGTTATTATGTTGAAATAACGACTTAATTATCTTGAAATAACGAGTTATTATGTTGAAATAACGACTTATTATCTTGAAATAACGAGTTATTATGTTGAAATAACGACTTATTATCTTGAAATAACGAGATATTATGTTGAAATAACGACTTAATTATCTTGAAATAACGAGTTATTATGTTGAAATAACGACTTATTATCTTGAAATAACGACTTATTATCTTGAAATAACGACTTATTATCTTGAAATAACGAGTTATTATGTTGAAATAACGAGATAAGGTTTAATTATTTTTTTTCTCCCACCATCATTTTTTTTTTTTTTTTTTTTTTTCACCATGCGGTTCAGGGCTTCCGTACTTCCGTAGTTTTGTATGCAATGCATGAAAAAGTTCTCAATGCACGAGTTTTTTTATGCAATGCAATGCAAAAGCATTAAACTCCTCATTGCACAAGTTTTTTTGTACGCAATGCAAAAGCACTAATCTCATTGCACAAGTTTTTTCATATTCAATGCAATGCAAAAACAATTACTCTAGAGTGCACAGCGACTTAAATGCAATGCAATGCAAAAAAAAATAATTTAAATTTTTTTTCTTCATTGCACAAAAGGTTTTTGTATGCAATGCATGAAAAAGTTCTCAATGCACGAGTTTTTCCATATGCATTCAATGCAATGCAAATGTGCTAATCTCTTAATTGCACAGCGAAATATTATATGCAATGGAAAAGCGCTCATTCTTAAATCCACAACGCTCTCTATGCAATGGCAAAGGCACTGTGTCTTCGGTGCAATGCGAGTTTTTATGCAATGCAATGCAAAAACACTTACTCAAGTGCACAGCGACTTAAATGCAATGCAATGCAAAAACACTCATTTCTTCATTGCACAAAAGGTTTTTGTATGCAATGCATGCGTCTTCAATGCACGAGTTTTTCATATGCAATGCAATGCAAAAGCGCTAATCTCTTCATTGCACAGCTACATTTTATATGCAATGGAAAAGCGCTAATTCTTAAATCCACAACGTTCTCTATGCAATGGAAAGGCACTGTCTCCGGTACAGTGCGAGTTTTTTATGCAATGCAATGCAAAAGCACTAAACTCCCCATTGCACAAGTTTTTTTTTATGCAATGCAATGCAAAAGCGCTAATCTCTTCATTGCACAGCGAACTATTATAGCAATAGAAAAGCGCTCATTCTAAAATCCACAACGTTCTATATGCAATGCAAAGACACTGTCTCTTCGGTGCAATGCGAGATTTTTATGCAATGCAATGCAAAAGCACTAAACTCCTCAATGCACAAGTTTTTTGTATGCAATGTAATGCAAACGCTCTAATCTCATTCCACAAGTTTTTTTCATATTCAATGCAAAAACACTTACTCATGTGCACAGCGACTTAAATGTAATGCAATGCAAAAAACTAATTTATTCATTGCACAAAAGGTTTTTGTATGCAATGCATGCAAAAGTCCTCAATGCACGAGTTTTATGCAATGCAATGCAAAAGCACTAATCTCTTCATTGTAGAGCGAAATTTTATATGCAATGGAAAAGCGCTAATTCTTAAATCCACAACGTTCTCTATGCAATGCAAAGGCACTGTCTCCGGTGCAATGCGAGATTTTTATGCAATGCAATCCAAAAGCACAAAACTCCTCAATGCACAAGTTTTTTGTATGCAAAGTAATGCAAAAGCTCTAATCTCATTGCACAAGTTTTTTCATATTCAATGCATGCAAAAACAATTACTCTAAAGTGCACAGCGACTAAATGCAATGCAATGCAAAAAAAAATTAAAAACATTTCTTTATTGCACAAAAGGTTTTTGTATGCAATGCATGCAAAAGTCTTCATTGCAAGAGTTTTTCATATGCAATGCAATGCAAAAGCGCTAATCTCTACATTGCACAGCGAAATATAATATGTGATGGAAATGCGCTCATTCTTAAATCCACAACGCTCTCTATGCAATGCAAAGGCACGTTTTTTATGCAATGCATTAAAAGCACTAAACTCCCCATTGCACAAGTTTTTTTGTATGCAATGCAATGCAAAAGCGCTAATCTCTTCATTGCACAGCGAACTATTACATGCAATGGAAAAGCGCTCATTCTAAAATCCACAACGTTCTATATGCAATGCAAAGACACTATCTCTTCGGTGCAATGCGAGATTTTTATGCAATGCAATCCAAAAGCACAAAACTCCTCAATGCACACGTTTTTTGTATGCAATGTAATGCAAAAGCTCTAATCTCATTGCACAAGTTTTTTCATATTCAATGCAATGCAAAAACACGTACTCAAGTGCACAGCTACTTAAATGTAATGCAATGCAAAAACACATTTCTTCATTGCACAAAAGGTTTTTGTATGCAATGCATGAAAAAGTTCTCAACGCAAGAGTTTTTCATATGCAATGCAATGCAATGCAAAAGCACTAATCTCTTCATTGCACAGCGAAATATTATATGCCATGGAAATGCTCTCATTCTTAAATCCACAACGCTCTCTATGCAATGCAAAGGCACTGTGTCTTCGTTGCAATGCGAGATTTTTATGCAATGCAATGCAAAAGCACTAAACTCCTCAATGCACAAGTTTTTTGTATGCAATGTAATGCAAAAGCTCTAATCTCGTTGCACAAGTTTTTTCATATTCAATGCAATGCAAAAACACGTACTCAAGTGCACAGCTACTTAAATGTAATGCAATGCAAAAACACATTTCTTCATTGCACAAAAGGTTTTTGTATGCAATGCATGAAAAAGTTCTCAACGCAAGAGTTTTTCATATGCAATGCAATGCAATGCAAAAGCACTAATCTCTTCATTGCACAGCGAAATATTATATGCCATGTAAATGCTCTCATTCTTAAATCCACAACGCTCTCTATGCAATGCAAAGGCACTGTCTTCGTTGCAATGCGAGATTTTTATGCAATGCAATGCAAAAGCACTAAACTCCTCAATGCACAAGTTTTTTGTATGCAATGTAATGCAAAAGCTCTAATCTCATTGCACAAGTTTTTTCATATTCAATGCAATGCAAAAACACGTACTCAAGTGCACAGCTACTTAAATGTAATGCAATGCAAAAAACACATTTCTTCATTACACAAAAGGTTTTTGTATGCAATGCATGCAAAAGTCCTCAATGCACGAGTTTTATGCAATGCAATGCAAAAGCACTAATCTCTTCATTGTAGAGCGAAATTTTATATGCAATGGAAAAGCGCTAATTCTTAAATCCACAACGTTCTCTATGCAATGCAAAGGCACTGTCTCCGGTGCAATGCGAGTTTTTTATGCAATGCACTAAAAGCACTAAACTCCCCCATTGCACAAGTTTTTTTGTATGCAATGCAATGCAAAAGCTCTAATCTCATCGCACAAGTTTTTTCATATTCAATGCAATGCAAAAACACATACTCAAGTGCACAGCTACTTAAATGAAATGCAATGCAATTGCAAAACATTTCTTCATTGCACAAAAGGTTTTTTTATGCAATGCATGAAAAAGTTCTCAATGCATGAGCTTTTTCATATGCAATGCAATGTAAAAGCACTAATCTCTTCATTGCACAGCGAAATATTATATGCCATGGAAAAGCTCTCATTCTTAAATCCACACACTCTCTATGCAAATGCAAAGGCACTGTGTCTTCGTTGCAATGCGAGTTTTTTATGCAATGCAACTATTCTCATTGCACAAGTTTTTTGGTATGCAATGCAATGCAAAAACACTTACTCATGTGCACAGCGACTTAAATGTAATGCAATGCAAAAAACTAATTTCTTCATTGCACAAAAGGTTTTTGTATGCAATCCATGCAAAAGTCCTCAATGCACGAGTTTTTTCATATGCAATGCAATGCAAAAGCACTAATCTCTTCATTGCAGAGCGAAATTTTATATGCAATGGAAAAGCGCTAATTCTTAAATCCACAACGTTCTCTATGCAATGCAAAGACACTGTCTTCGGTGCAATGCGAGTTTTTTATGCAATGCAATGCAAAAGCCCTAAACTCCTCATTGCACAAGTTTTTTTTTGTATGAAATGCAATGCAAATGCACGAATCTCATTGCACAAGTTTTTTCATATTCAATGCATGCAAAAACAATTACTCTAAAGTGCACAGCAACTTAAATGCAATGCAATGCAAAAAAAATTAAAAAAAAAATTCTTTATTGCACAAAAGGTTTTTGTATGCAATGCATGCAAAAGTCTTGAATGCAAGAGTTTTTCATATGCAATGCAATGCAATGCAAAAGCGCTAATCTCTACATTGCACAGCGAAATATTATTAGCAATGGAAAAGCGCCCATTCTTAAATCCACAACGCTCTCTATGCACTGTCTTCGTTGCAATGCGAGTTTTTTATGCAATGCAATGCAAAAGCACTATTCTCATTGCACAAGTTTTTTGGTATGCAATGCAATGCAAAAACACTTACTGCGTTTGTGCACATCGACTTAAATGCAATGCAATGCAAAAGTGCACAGCGACTTAAATGCAATGCAATGCAAAAAACTAATTTTTTCATTGCACAAAAGGTTTTTTTATGCAATGCATGCAAAAGTCTTTAATGCACGAGTTTTTTCATATGCAATGCAATGCAAAAGCACTAATCTCTTCATTGCAGAGCGACATTTTATATGCAATGGAAAAGCGCTAATTCTTAAATCCACAACGTTCTCTATGCAATGCAAAGGCACTGTCTCCGGTACAATGCGAGTTTTTTATGTAATGCAATGTAAAAGTACTAAACTCCCCATTGCACACGTTTTTTTGTATGCAATGCAATGCAACAGCACTAATCTCATTGCACAAGTTTTTTCATATTCAATGCAGTGCAAAAACAATTACTCTAAAGTGCACAGCGACTTAAATGCAATGCAATGCAAAAACACATTTCTTCATTGCACAAAAGGTTTTTGTATGCAATGCAATGCCAAAGCACTAATCTCGTTGCAAACGTTTTTTCATTGTCGATAAGATGCAAAAACACTTACTCAAGTGCACAGGGACTTAAATGCAATGCAATGCAAAAACAGTAATTTCTTCATTGCACAAAAGGTTTTTGTATGCAATATGCATGCAAAGGTCTTCAATGCACCAGTTTTTCCGTATGCAATGCAATACAATGCAAAAGCACATCTCTTCATTGCACAAGTTTTTTTTGTATGCAATGCAATGCAAAAGCGCTAATCTAATTGCACGAGTTTTTTCGAATTCATGCAATACAAGAAAACACTTACTCTCAGTGCAAAGCAACTTTAATGCAACGCAATCCAAAAGCGTCCAAAAGGTTTTTGTATGCAATGCATGCAAAAGTCTTCAAGCAAGAGGTTTTTTCGTATGCAATCCAATGCAAAAGCTCTTTTTTTGCACAGCGAATAATATCACTAATTATTGCATCACCGAAATATTATATATTATGCAATGCAAAGGTACTATCTCGTCGATGCACAGCGAGATTTTTTTTTTGCAACGCAATTCAAAAGTACTTCTCTTCTCTTAAGTACGAGTATATGCATTGCCCTCGAAAGAAATCGACATTTGACCCAGAGGATATTTTTCTGTAATATCTGATTGTTTGAATGTTTAGAATATTAGATTTGAGACTCACAGACTTCTTCAATGTTTCATCGCAGTTCAGGATTGAAATTTTTCATATCACTAAGCCAAAGAGTTTAAAATTGTTAACAGAACTTATATACATTTATATACTTTGGATGTTTCATCATTAAAATTATGACTTTATTATGAAGAGTCCAAATGTGACTTTTTGAAAAAAAAAACCTGACCCTTGATTCTATGAACTTGAACTTTCTGTTCATACAAATAGAGTCCTTTCTGTTGTTTCATAAGAAATTCAAGGATGAACTTTTGAACTTATTTTTTGCCTAAGAGTATTTGAACTTTCTATCTATACCTATGAATATATTCCTTACTTCATCTGTAGTTCAAGGATTACTTTTTTTGAAAAATAAAAAGTCTGACCCTGGATCCTATGAAACTATGATCCTATGAAATTCATCTTAATAGACTCCTTAATAGATTCATCACTAGTTCAAGTGTGAAATGTTGAATACATTTTTGGCCAAGGAGTCTTCAAACTTAAAATGTATAATTAGACTTATGACTTTAATGGTGTTTCTTCAGAAGTTCAAACATGACTTTTTGAACTATTTTTTCTGACCCTGGAATATATAAAACTTAACACTATATGCATACCAATTGTTTCATTAGTAGATCAAGGATGACTTTTTTTGAAAAATACAATTTCTGACCCTGGATCCTATGAACTTGAACTTTCTATACATAGGAATAGATTCATCAGTAGTTCAAGAGTGAAATTTTGAACTTATTTTTTGCCAAGGAGTCTTCAAACTTAAAATGTATACACATACTAATGACTTTAATGGTGTTTCTATTCAGTTGTTCAAACATGACTTTTTGAACTATTTTTTCTGACCCTGGAATCTATGAACATGAATTTCTATGCATACCAATAGACTCCTAATGTTTCATCAGTAGTTCAAGGATAATAATAATATATTCAACTTTCTATACATAGGAATAGATTAATCAGTAGTTCAAGAGTGAAATTTTGAATACATTGTTGGCAAAAGTCTTCAAACTTAAAATGTATAAACAGACTTATAACTTATGCGATTTCTTCAGAAGTTCATACATGACCTTTTTGAACTATTTTTTCTGACCCTGGAATATATGAACTTGAACTTTTAATTTATACTAATTGACTCCTAATGTTTCATCAGTAGTTAAAGGATGACTTTTTTTGGAAAATAAAATGTCTGACCCTGGATCCTATGAACTTGAACTTTCTATACATAGTAATAGATTAATCAGTAGTTCAATTGTGACATTTTGAATACATTTTTTGTTCAAGCAGTATTAAAACTTTAAATGTATAAACAGACTTATAACTTTATGCTATTTCTTCAGAAGTTCAAACATGACTTTTTGAACTATTTTTTCTGACCCTGGAATCTATGAACTTGGACTCTCTATGCATACCAATTGACTCCTAATGTTTCATCAGTAGCTCAAGGTTAATAATAATATATTCAACTTTCTATACATAGGAATAGATTCATCAGTAGTTTAAGAGTGAAATTTTGAATACATTGTTGGCAAAAGTCTTCAAACTTAAAATGTATAAACAGACTTATGACTTTTTGGTGTTTCTTCAGAAGTTCAAACATGACTTTTTAAATTATTTTTTTTCTGACCCTGGAATATATGAACTCGAACTATTAATTTATACTAATTGACTCCTAATGTTTCATCAGTAGTTCAAGAATGAATTTTTTTGGAAAATAAAATTTCTGACCCTGGATCCTATGAACTTGAACGTTCTATATATACAAATCTGTTAATTCATCAGTAGTTCAAGGATGACTTTTTTTGAAAAATAAAAAGCCTGACCCTGGATCCTATGAAGTTGAACTTTTTATATGAAAGTTCATCTGAATAGACTCCTTAATAGATTCATCACTAGTTCAAATGTGAAATGTTGAATACATTTGTGGCCAAGTAGTCTTCAAACTTAAAATGAATAAACAGACTTATGACTTCATGGTGTTTCTTCAGAAGTTCAAACATGACTTTTGGAACTATTTTTTCTGACCCTGGAATCTATGAACTTGGAATTTACGATTTTATGGTGTTTCTTCAGAAGTTCAAACATGACTTTTTGAACTATTTTTTCTGGCCCTGGAATTTATGAACTTCAACTTTAGATGCATACCAATAGACTCCTAATGTTTCATCAGTAGTTCAATGATAATAGTAATATATTCAACTTTCTATAAATTCAGTGGTTCAAGGACTACTATTCATCAGTAGTCCAAGTGTGACATTTTGAATACATTTTTGGCCAAGGAGACTTAAAACTTAAAACAAATAAACAGACGTATGACTTTATGGTGTTTCTTCGGAAGTTCAAACATGACTTTTTTGAACTATTTTTTTCTGACCCTGGAATATATGAACTTGAACTTTTAATTTATACTAATTGACTCCTAATGTTTCATCAGTAGTTCAAGAATGACTTTTTTTGGAAAATAACATTTCTGACCCTGGATCCTATGAACTTGAACGTTCTATATATACGAATCTGTTAATTCATCAGTAGTTCAAGGATGACTTTTTTTGAAAAATAAAAAGCCTGACCCTGGATCCTATGAAGTTGAACTTTTTATATGAAAGTTCATCTTAATAGACTCCTTAATAGATTCATCACTATTTCAAATGTGAAATGTTGAATACATTTTTGGCCAAGTAGTCTTCAAACTTAAAATGAATAAACAGATTCATGACTTCCTGGTTTTTCTTCAGAAGTTCAAACATGACTTTTTGAACTATTTTTTCTGACCCTAGAATTTATAAACTTGAAATTTCTATGCATACCAATATACTCCTAATGTTTTAATAGTAGTTCAAGGATGAACTTTTGAACTTATTTTTTGCCAAGTAGTCTTCAAACTTAAAATGTATAAACAGACTTATGACTTTATGGTGTTTCTTCAGAAGTTCAAACAGGACTTTTGAAACTATTTTTTCTGACCCTGGAATATATGAACTTGAACTTTATATGCATACCAATTGACTCCTAACGTTTCATCAGTAGATCAAGGATGACGTTTTTTGAAAAATACAATTTCTGACCCTGGATCCTATTAAATTGAACTTTCTATAAATAGGGATAGAATCATCAGTAGTTCAAGTGTGAAATTTTGGATACATTTTTTTGGCCAAGGAGTCTTCAAACTTAAAAGGTATAAACAGACTTTTGACATTATGGTGTTTCTTCAGAAGTTCAAAATTACTTTTGAACTATTTTTTCTGACCCTGGAATTAATTAATTTGGTCTTTCTTTGCATACCAATAGACTCCTAATGTTTCATCTGTAGTTCAAGGATAATAATAATATATTCAACTTTCTATACATAGGAATAGTATGTTCAGTAGATAGAATCATCAGTAGTTCAAGAGTGAAATTTTGAATACATTGTTGGCACAAGAGTCTTCAAACTTAAAATGTATAAACAGACTTATGACTTTATGGTGTTTCTTCAGAAGTTCAAACATGACTTTTTGAACTATTTTTTTTCTGACCCTGGAATATATGAACTTGAACTTTTAATTTATACTAATTGACTCCTAATGTTTCATCAGTAGTTAAAGGATGACTTTTTTTGGAAAATAAAATGTCTGACCCTGGATCCTATGAACTTGAACTTTCTATACATAGTAATAGATTAATCAGTAGTTCAATTGTGACATTTTGAATACATTTTTTGTTCAAGCAGTATTCAAACTTTAAATGTATAAACAGACTTATAACTTTATGCTATTTCTTCAGAAGTTCAAACATGACTTTTTGAACTATTTTTTCTGACCCTGGAATCTATGAACTTGGACTCTCTATGCATACCAATTGACTCCTAATGTTTCATCAGTAGCTCAAGGTTAATAATAATATATTCAACTTTCTATACATAGGAATAGATTCATCAGTAGTTTAAGAGTGAAATTTTGAATACATTGTTGGCAAAAGTCTTCAAACTTAAAATGTATAAACAGACTTATGACTTTTTGGTGTTTCTTCAGAAGTTCTGAAGAAGGTCTTCAACCTTTTTGAACTATGTTTTTCTGACCCTGGAATATATGAACTTGAACTTTAGATGCATACCAATCGACTCCTAATGTTTCATCAGTAGTTAAAGGATGACTTTTTTTGGAAAATAAAATGTCTGACCCTGGATCCTATGAACTTGAACTTTCTATACATAGGAATAGATACATCAGTAGTTCAAGAGTGAAATTTTGAATACATTGTTGGCAAAAGTCTTCAAACTTAAAATGTATAAACAGACTCATAACTCTATGCGATTTCTTCAGAAGTTCAAACATGACTTTTTAAATTATTTTTTTTCTGACCCTGGAATATATGAACTCGAACTTTTAATTTATACTAATTGACTCCTAATGTTTCATCAGTAGTTCAAGAATGAATTTTTTTGGAAAATAAAATTTCTGACCCTGGATCCTATGAACTTGAACGTTCTATATATACAAATCTGTTAATTCATCAGTAGTTCAAGGATGACTTTTTTTGAAAAAT
The DNA here is from genome assembly GCF_024679245.1 of Pseudorasbora parva. NCBI lineage: Eukaryota > Metazoa > Chordata > Actinopteri > Cypriniformes > Gobionidae > Pseudorasbora > Pseudorasbora parva. Next base: position 14,793,186 of record NC_090176.1, on the reverse strand, counting down.
AAAAAGCCTGACCCTGGATCCTATGAAGTTGAACTTTTTATATGAAAGTTCATCTGAATAGACTCCTTAATAGATTCATCACTAGTTCAAATGTGAAATGTTGAATACATTTGTGGCCAAGTAGTCTTCAAACTTAAAATGAATAAACAGACTTATGACTTCATGGTGTTTCTTCAGAAGTTCAAACATGACTTTTGGAACTATTTTTTCTGACCCTGGAATCTATGAACTTGGAATTTACGATTTTATGGTGTTTCTTCAGAAGTTCAAACATGACTTTTTGAACTATTTTTTCTGGCCCTGGAATTTATGAACTTCAACTTTAGATGCATACCAATAGACTCCTAATGTTTCATCAGTAGTTCAATGATAATAGTAATATATTCAACTTTCTATAAATTCAGTGGTTCAAGGACTACTATTCATCAGTAGTCCAAGTGTGACATTTTGAATACATTTTTGGCCAAGGAGACTTAAAACTTAAAACAAATAAACAGACGTATGACTTTATGGTGTTTCTTCGGAAGTTCAAACATGACTTTTTTGAACTATTTTTTTCTGACCCTGGAATATATGAACTTGAACTTTTAATTTATACTAATTGACTCCTAATGTTTCATCAGTAGTTCAAGAATGACTTTTTTTGGAAAATAACATTTCTGACCCTGGATCCTATGAACTTGAACGTTCTATATATACGAATCTGTTAATTCATCAGTAGTTCAAGGATGACTTTTTTTGAAAAATAAAAAGCCTGACCCTGGATCCTATGAAGTTGAACTTTTTATATGAAAGTTCATCTTAATAGACTCCTTAATAGATTCATCACTATTTCAAATGTGAAATGTTGAATACATTTTTGGCCAAGTAGTCTTCAAACTTAAAATGAATAAACAGATTCATGACTTCCTGGTTTTTCTTCAGAAGTTCAAACATGACTTTTTGAACTATTTTTTCTGACCCTGGAATTTATGAACTTGAAATTTCTATGCATACCAATATACTCCTAATGTTTTAATAGTAGTTCAAGGATGAACTTTTGAACTTATTTTTTGCCAAGTAGTCTTCAAACTTAAAATGTATAAACAGACTTATGACTTTATGGTGTTTCTTCAGAAGTTCAAACAGGACTTTTGAAACTATTTTTTCTGACCCTGGAATATATGAACTTGAACTTTATATGCATACCAATTGACTCCTAACGTTTCATCAGTAGATCAAGGATGACGTTTTTTGAAAAATACAATTTCTGACCCTGGATCCTATTAAATTGAACTTTCTATAAATAGGGATAGAATCATCAGTAGTTCAAGTGTGAAATTTTGGATACATTTTTTTGGCCAAGGAGTCTTCAAACTTAAAAGGTATAAACAGACTTTTGACATTATGGTGTTTCTTCAGAAGTTCAAAATTACTTTTGAACTATTTTTTCTGACCCTGGAATTAATTAATTTGGTCTTTCTTTGCATACCAATAGACTCCTAATGTTTCATCTGTAGTTCAAGGATAATAATAATATATTCAACTTTCTATACATAGGAATAGTATGTTCAGTAGATAGAATCATCAGTAGTTCAAGAGTGAAATTTTGAATACATTGTTGGCACAAGAGTCTTCAAACTTAAAATGTATAAACAGACTTATGACTTTATGGTGTTTCTTCAGAAGTTCAAACATGACTATTTGAACTATTTTTTTCTGACCATGGAATATATGAACTTGAACTTTAGATGCATACCAATCGACTCCTAATGTTTCATCAGTAGTTAAAGGATGACTTTTTTTGGAAAATAAAATGTCTGACCCTGGATCCTATGAACTTGAACTTTCTATACACAGTAATAGATTAATCAGTACATTTTGTAATTGTGACATTTTGAATAAATTTTTTGGCCAAGGAGTATTCAAACTTAAAATGTATAAACAGACTTATAACTTTATGCTATTTCTTCGGAAGTTCAAACATGACTTTTTTAACTATTTTTTCTGACCCTGGAATCTATGAACTTGGACTCTCTATGCATACCAATAGACTCCTAATGTTTCATCAGTATTTCAATGATAATAGTGATATATTCAACTTTCTATAAATTCAGTGCTTCCAGGACTACTATTCATCAGTAGTTCAAGTGTGACATTTTGAATATATTTTTGGCCAAGGAGACTTAAAACTTAAAACAAATAAACAGACGTATGACTTTATGGTGCTTCTTCGGAAGTTCAAACATGACTTTTTGAACTATTTTTTCTGACCCTGGAATCTATGAACTTGGACTCTCTATGCATACCAATAGACTCCTAATGTTTCATCAGTATTTCAATGATAATAGTGATATATTCAACTTTCTATAAATTCAGTGCTTCCAGGACTACTATTCATCAGTAGTTCAAGTGTGACATTTTGAATATATTTTTGGCCAAGGAGACTTAAAACTTAAAACAAATAAACAGACATATGACTTTATGGTGTTTCTTCAGAAGTTCAAACATGACCTTTTTGAACTATTTTTTTCTGACCCTGGAATTTATTAACTTGAATTTTAGATGCATACCAATTGACTCCTAATGTTTCATCAGTTGTTCAAGGATAATAGTAATATATTCAACTTTCTATACATAGGAATATATTCATCAGTAGTTCAAGTGTGACATTTTGAATACATTTTTTGGCCAAGGATTCTTCGAACTTAAAATAAATAGACAGATTAATGACTTTATGGTGTTTCTTCAGAAGTTAAAACATGACTTTTGAACTATTTTGTCTGACCCTGGATCCTATGAACTTGAACGTTCTATATATATACGAATCTGTTAATTCATCAGTAGTTCAAGAATGACTTTTTTGAAAAATAAAAAGCCTGACACTTTATCCTATGAACTTGAACTTTCTATACATAGGAATAGATTCATCAGTAGTTCAAGAGTGAAATTTTGAACTTTTTTTTGCAAAGTGTCTATGAACTTGAACTTCTATGCATAGTAATAGATTCATCAGTAGTTCAAGGATGAACTTTTGAACTTATTTTTTGCCAAGGAGTCTTCAAACTTAAAATGTATAAACAGACTTATGACTTTATGGTGTTTCTTCAGAAGTTCAAACATGACCTTTTTGAACTATTTTTTTCTGACCCTGGAATATATGAACTTGAACTTTAGATGCATACCAATCGACTCCTTATGTTTCATCAGTAGTTAAAGGATGACTTTTTTTGGAAAATAAAATGTCTGACCATGGATCCTATGATCTTGAACTTTCTATACATAGTAATAGATTAATCAGTAGTTCAATTGTGACATTTTGAATACATTTTTTGGCCAAGGAGTATTCAAACTTAAAATGTATAAACAGACTTATAACTTTATGCGATTTCTTCAGAAGTTCAAACATGACTTTTTGAACTATTTTTTTTTCTGACCCTGGAATATATGAACTTGAACTTTTAATTTATACTAATTGACTCCTAATGTTTCATCACTAGTTCAAGAATGACTTTTTTTGGAAAATAAAATTTCTGACCCTGGGTCCTATGAACTTGAACGTTCTATATATACAAATTTGTTAATTTATCAGTAGTTCAAGGATGACTTTTTCTGAAAAATAAAAAGCCTGACCCTGGATCCTATGAAGTTGAACTTTTTATATGAAAGTTCATCTTAATAGACTCCTTAATAGATTCATCACTAGTTCAAATGTGGAATGTTAAATACATTTTTGGCCAAGTAGTCTTCAAACTTAAAATGTATAAACAGACTTATGACTTCATGGTGTTTCTTCAGAAGTTCAAACATGACTTTTGGAACTATTTTTTCTGACCCTGGAATCTATTAACTTGGACTCTCTATGCATACCAATAGACTCCTAATATTTCATCAGTATTTCAATGATAATAGTGATATATTCAACTTTCTATAAATTCAGTGGTTCAAGGACTACTATTCAATAGTAGTTCAAGTGTGACGTTTTGAATACATTTTTGGCCAAGGAGACTTAAAACTTTAAACAAATAAACAGACTAATGACTTTAATGGTGTTTCTTCAGAAGTTCAAACATGACTTTTGAACTATATTTTCTGACCCTGGAATCTATGAACATGAATTTCTATGCATACCAATAGACTCCTAATGTTTCATCAGTAGTTCAAGGATAATAATAATATATTCAACTTTCTATACATAGGAATAGATTCATCAGTAGTTCAAGAGTGACATTTTGAATACATTGTTGGCAAAAGAGTCTTCAAACTTAAAATGTATAAACAGACTTATGACTTTATGGTGTTTCTTCAGAAGTTCAAACATGACCTTTTTGAACTATTTTTTTCTGACCCTGGAATATATGAACTTGAACTTTAGATGCATACCAATCGACTCCTTATGTTTCATCAGTAGTTAAAGGATGACTTTTTTTGGGAAATAAAATGTCTGATCATGGATCCTATGATCTTGAACTTTCTATACATAGTAATAGATTAATCAGTAGTTCAATTGTGACATTTTGAATACATTTTTTGGCCAAGGAGTATTCAAACTTAAAATGTATAAACAGACTTATAACTTTATGCGATTTCTTCAGAAGTTCAAACATGACTTTTTGAACTATTTTTTTTTCTGACCCTGGAATATATGAACTTGAACTTTTAATTTATACTAATTGACTCCTAATGTTTCATCAGTAGTTCAATGATAATAGTAATATATTCAACTTTCTATAAATTCAGTGGTTCAAGGACTACTATTCATCAGTAGTTCAAGTGTGACATTTTGAATACATTTTTGGCCAAGGAGACTTAAAACTTAAAACAAATAAACAGACGTATGACTTTATGGTGTTTCTTCGGAAGTTCAAACATGACTTTTTTGAACTATTTTTTTCTGACCCTGGAATATATGAACTTGAACTTTTAATTTATACTAATTGACTCCTAATGTTTCATCAGTAGTTCAAGAATGACTTTTTTTGGAAAATAACATTTCTGACCCTGGATCCTATGAACTTGAACGTTCTATATATACGAATCTGTTAATTCATCAGTAGTTCAAGGATGACTTTTTTGAAAAATAAAAAGCCTGACCCTGGATCCTATGAAGTTGAACTTATTATATGAAAGTTCATCTTAATAGACTCCTTAATAGATTCATCACTATTTCAAATGTGAAATGTTGAATACATTTTTGGCCAAGTAGTCTTCAAACTTAAAATGAATAAACAGACTTATGATTTTAATGGTGTTTCGTCAGAAGTTCAAACATGGCTTTTTGAAGTATTTTTTCTGACCCTGGAATCTTTGAACTTGAACTCTCTATGCATACGAATAGACTCCTAATGTTTCATCAGTAGTTCAATGATAATAGTAATATATTCAACGTTCTATAAATTCAGTGGTTCAAGGACTACTATTCAATAGTAGTTCAAGTGTGATGTTTTGAATACATTTTTGGCCAAGGAGATTTAAAACTTAAAACAAATAAACAGACTAATGACGTTAATGGTGTTTCTTCAGAAGTTCAAACATGACTTCTGAACTATTTTTTCTGACCCTGGAATCTATGAACATGAATTTCTATATATACCAATAGACTCCTAATGTTTCATCAGTAGTTTAAGGATAATATATTCAGCTTTCTATACATAGGAATAGATTCATCAGTAGTTCAAGAGTGACATTTTGAATACATTGTTGGCAAAAGAGTCTTCAAACTTAAAATGTATAAACAGACTTATGACTTTATGGTGTTTCTTCAGAAGTTCAAACATGACCTTTTTGAACAATTTTTTTCTGACCCTGGAATATATGAACTTGAACTTTAGATGCATACCAATCGACTCCTAATGTTTCATCAGTAGTTAAAGGATGACTTTTTTTGGAAAATAAAATGTCTGACCCTGGATCCTATGAACTTGAACTTTCTTTCCCTTTCAGTCGGTCACGTTCGACGTACGTCAGAACTGAACTGACGAATGGGATCTTACTTTAGAGACCAATCCTACTTCGAGTGTTTAAAAACGAGCCAATGAAATTTGGCATGCGATCCACGCATTCCACGCTCCGCCCCGCAGCGTGGGTATAAAACGGGAAGTGGAATGATAGATCAGCGCTTTCTACTTCGGAGCCGAACAGTTATTGCTGTTTCTACGAAGAGTGTTGACTACGAGTCTTCTAATAGTGAGAACTGCCAGTGCGGGTGATACGGCGCTTCAGCGAGAGACCGAGCAAAAGTGAAACTAAAAGAACTTGTTGGTTCGGTGGGCAGTTTCCATTCACAAAAGAGCAACACGGTTTGACCCTGCGTCTTTTTCAAGATGTCATTCAAACTGTGTATTCCTGGTATGCAACGGTTTCCTGTCCTCTTTGACGGCCACGAGCGCATGTGAGATTGCGATCGTGGGTGATTCATGTTCTCGAAAAAGAACATGGTCACGTCGGCGCGTTGTTCGTCTCCCCCTTCTCATAAAGGGCTTGAGTGTTCAGCGCACCGTGTGCCGTCGAGCGGCCGGCTGACAGCGGTGGTTGTGACAACAACCGGCGCGCGTCAGTCGGCGCTCTAGATGCGCGGTCGAGACTATGAAACCTCAGATGGGGTCGAGTCCCTTCGCCTATCCCCCGATCTAGTTCATTTCTAGTGTTACTGGAAAAGGGCTACTTTGGCTGATAAGCGCTGGTGGCCTGAGGATTACAGTGGGGATTCCCCGCCGGGTAAATCCCCTCGGGCCCCCACTCCAAAGCCTGTCTGTCAGGCTGGCCTCCTCGGCGACGCCATCGAGAACTTTGCCCAGCAGTTCTTGGTGGCCCAGAAGCAGACGGAGGCGTTGCACCAGGGTGCCAACGACCAGCTGCTCGGTCGTCGGTCGCGGCGCCTCTGTTGGCTTGTCGCCAAGGGCATCCCCTCCTGCGTCCTCCACCCTCCTACACAGAGGATCTCTTATCTCTGTATGGAGTTGGACTCGGTCAACCGGACTGCGCGCCTCATCGAGGAGCGAGTCCAGTCGGTGTTGAACTGCTTGAATATGTTCAAGAGCAGGACAGCAGTCCCACTGAAATTCTTTCAGAGGCTCCTGGGGCATATGGCATCTGCAGCTGCGATCACGCCGCTCGGATTGCTTCATATGAGACCGCTTCAACGCTGGCTCAATGGCCGAGTCCCGAGGTGGGCATGGCAGAGCGGTCAGTACCGGGTCCCAGTGACTCCTTACTGCCACCAAACCTTCAGCCCGTGGTCCAACATTTCGTTTCTCCGGGCCGGGGTGCCCCTAAAACAAGTGTGCAGGCATGCTGTGCTATTCACGGATGCCTCCGCCACCGGCTGGGGGGCCACGTACAACGGGCATGCAGTTTCTGGTCTGTGGACGGGGCCGCAATTGCATTGGCACATCAATTGCCTCGAGTTACTGGCAGTACACTTGGCACTCCGCCGCCTCAAGGGGCCGCTGCGTGGCAAGCATGTACTGGTCCGTACGGACAGCACCACGGCCGTTGCGTACATCAACCGTCAGGGTGGTCTACGCTCCCGTCGTCTGCTCCATCTCGCCCGCCACCTCCTTCTGTGGAGTCAGAAGCAGCTGAGGTCGCTTCGGGCCATTCATGTCCCTGGTGCGCTGAACCAGACAGCCGACGAGCTCTCTCGTCAGCCGACACCTCCGGGAGAGTGGCGACTCCACCCCCAGGCGGTCCAGCTGATATGGGACCAGTTCGGAGCCGCACAGGTAGACCTGTTTGCCTCTCCGGACTCGACCCATTGCCAGTGGTACTATTCCCTGACTGGGGGTACCCTCGGCACAGATGCACTGGCGCACAGCTTGCCCTGGGACCTACGCAAGTATGCGTTCCCCCAGTGAGCCTTCTTGCACAGACTCTGTGCAAGGTCAGGGAGGACGAGGAGCAGGCCTTGTTAGTTGCGCCGTATTGGCCCAACCGGACCTGGTTCCCAGAACTTACACTCCTCGCGACAGCCCCTCCTTGGCCGATTCCCCTGAGGAAGGACCTTCTTTCTCAGGGACGGGGCACGCTATGGCACCCGCGTCCAGACCTCTGGAATCTTCATGTCTGGTCCCTGGACGGGACGCGGAGGTTCTAGATGGACTACCACAAGCTGTCGTAGAAAAAGTACCATCGCTTCAGCTAGAGCCCCCTCTACGAGGCGCCTCTATGCTCTGAAGTGGAACCTGTTCGTTGAGTGGTGCGCTTCCCGCTGGGAAGACCCCCGAAGGTGTTCGATTAGTGTCGTGCTTTCATTCCTGCAAGACGGGTTGGAGCGAAAGCTGTCTCCCTCCACCCTCAAGCTATATGCTGCGGCGATAGCAGCGTACCATGATGTAGTAGAAGGTAAGTCCGTGGGGAAGCACGACCTAATCGTCAGGTTCCTCAGAGGTGCGAGGAGACTAAGTCCTCCTCGTCCTACCCTGATACCCTCTTGGGACTTGACTCTAGTGCTCAGAGAAAACACTTCAGAGCCCCCCGTTCGAGCCTTTGGCGTCCTGTGAGCTTAAAATCTTGTCAATGAAGACAGTGCTCCTGACGGCATTGGCCTCGATCAAGAGGGTAGGGGACCTGCATGCACTTTCGGTCAACGAATCGTGCCTAGAGTTCGGGCCCGGTAACTCTCACGTTGTCTTGAGACCCCGGCCCGGATATGTGCCCAAGGTTCCTACCACTCCCTTCCGGGATCAGGTAGTGAACCTGCAAGCGCTGCCTTCGGAGGAGGCAGACCCAGCCATGGCTCTGTTGTGTCTGGTCCGCGCTCTTCGCGCTTACGTTTACCGGACCCAGAGCCTTCGGACCTCAGAGCAACTCTTCGTCTGTTACGGAGGCCAGCAGAAGGGAAAGGCTGTCTCCAAGCAGAGGTTAGCCCACTGGATAGTGGATGCTATAGTCTTGGCTTACCAGTCCCAAGACGTGCCTTGCCCGTTCGGTGTAAGAGCACACTCCACTAGGAGTGTTGCTTCTTCCTGGGCGCTGGCTCAAGGCGCCTCGCTGACAGACATATGTAGAGCTGTGGGCTGGGCGACACCTAACACGTTTGCTAGATTCTATAGCTTACGTGTAGAGCCGGTATCTTCCCGCATCCTCGCCCCCAGTGGCCAGGAGCGTTAAGTGCCCGTTCTAAGTGTCGGCTTGCAAAACGCCACTCCCGCCCTCTGGGCCGGATACGTGCGTCTATTGTCTCTAGTTGTGTTCCCCGGGAAACCAGCTAACCCTGTCGAGCTCCTCCGTCACCCCTCCGGTGTCAGACGTTGCGGACCGTCTGACGGCAGGCCTGCACCCGTATGCTTGTGAAACGTGGCTGTAGGCTGGATTCCATATGTAGCGGTTCCCTCTAGACAACCCCATATGTGTATTCTTCCACGGTACCAGCTACCCTTCGGGCTAGCCCCGTGTCTTTCCCTCGACAGAGCCCGCTCTGTCGTCTCTGGGCGTGTTCTTTCCCCCCTTCAATCAGGCTGGAACCACCCCAGAGACTGCCATATGTTGCACTACCCTGCCAGGTTAGTCCTTATGTGTACTCTGCCACCTCTCCTTCCCTGAAGGACGTGGCCCCGTAGCGTACCCCCTCTCTGAGGTAGGCACGCTTTCCCAGCGTTATAAGCAATAGTCATTCTGAGTGGGTCTTGCAGAAACAGCAGTGACTGTACTCCCTGCTTGGAGCCCTGACTTCCGTACCATACTAGACGGTACAGTGTGCTCAAGCAGGATGCTGGAAGGGCCAGCATCCTGGCGTTTTCCATAGGGATCCCATTCGTCGGTTCAGTTCTGATGTACGTCGAACGTGACCGACTGAAAGGGAACGTCTTGGTTACGTATGTAACCCTCGTTCCCTGATGGAGGGAACGGAGACGTACGTCCTGTCGCCAGGTGGGAGTCCGGTCACCAGTCGGCTCCTCAGCAGGAAAAGCGCTGTTCTACCATTCCACTTCCCGTTTTATACCCGCGCTGCGGGGCGGAGCGTGGACTGAGTGGATCGCATGCCAAATTTCATTGGCTCATTTTTAAACACTTGAAGTAGGATTGGTCTCTAAAGTAAGATCCCATTCGTCGGTTCAGTTCTGACGTACGTCTCCGTTCCCTCCATCAGGGAACGAGGGTTACATACGTAACCGAGACGATACATAGTAATAGATTAATCAGTAGTTCAATTGTGACATTTTGAATACATTTTTTGGCCAAGGAGTATTCAAACTTAAAATGTATAAACAGACTTATAACTTTATGCTATTTCTTCAGAAGTTCAAACATGACTTTTTGAACTATTTTTTCTGACCCTGGAATCTATGAACTTGGACTCTCTATGCATACCAATAGACTGCTAATGTTTCATCAGTAGTTCAATGATAATAGTAATATATTCAACTTTCTATAAATTCAGTGGTTCCAGGACTACTATTCATCAGTAGTTCAAGTGTGACATTTTGAATACATTTTTGGCCAAGGAGACTTAGAACTTAAATCAAATAAACAGACGTATGACTTTATGGTGTTTCTTCAGAAGTTCAAACATGACCTTTTTGAACTATTTTTTTCTGACCCTGGAATATATGAACTTGAACTTTAGATCCATACCAATTGACTCCTAATGTTTCATCAGTAGTTAAAGGATGACTTTTTTGGAAAATAAAATGTCTGACCCTGGATCCTATGAACTTGAAATTTCTATACATAGTAATAGATTAATCAGTAGTTCAATTGTGACATTTTGAATACATTTTTTGGCCAAGCAGTATTCAAACTTTAAATGTATAAACAGACTTATAACTTTATGCTATTTCTTCAGAAGTTCAAACATGACTTTTTGAACTATTTTTTCTGACCCTGGAATCTATGAACTTGGACTTTCTATGCATACCAATTGACTCCTAATGTTTCATCAGTAGTTAAAGGATGACTTTTTTTGGAAAATAAGATGTATGACCCTGGATCCTATGAACTTGAACTTTCTATACATAGTAATAGATCAATCAGTAGTTCAATTGTGACATTTTGAATACATTTTTTTTGGCCAAGGAGTATTCAAACTTAAAATGTATACACGGACTTATAACTTTATGCTATTTCTTCAGAAGTTCAAACATGACTTTTTGAACAATTTTTTCTGACCCTGGAATCTATGAACTTGGACTCTCTATGCATACCAATAGACTGCTAATGTTTCATCAGTAGTTCAATGATGATAGTAATATATTCAACTTTCTATAAAATCAGTGGTTCCAGGACTACTATTCATCAGTAGTTCAAGTGTGACATTTTGAATACATTTTTGGCCAAGGAGACTTAGAACTTAAATCAAATAAACAGACGTATGACTTTATGGTGTTTCTTCAGAAGTTCAAACATGACCTTTTTGAACTATTTTTTTCTGACCCTGGAATATATGAACTTGAACTTTAGATGCATACCAATTGACTCCTAATGCTTCATCAGTAGTTCAAGGATAATAATAATATATTCAACTTTCTATACATAGGAATAGATTCATCAGTAGTTCAAGAGTGAAATTTTGAATACATTGTTGGCAAAAGTCTTCAAACTTAAAATGTATAAACAGACTTATAATTTTATGCGATTTCTTCAGAAGTTCAAACATGACTTTTTGATCTATTTTTTTTCTGCCCCTGGAATATATGAACTTGAACTTTTAATTTATACTAATTGACTCCTAATGTTTCATCAGTAGTTCAAGAATGACTTTTTTTGGAAAATAAAATTTCTGACCCTGGATCCTATGCACTTGAATGTTCTATATATACGAATCTGTTAATTTATCAGTAGTTCAAGGATGACTTTTTTTGAAAAATAAAAAGCCTGACCCTGGATCCTATGAAGTTGAACTTTTTATATGAAAGTTCATCTTAATAGACTCCTTAATAGATTCATCACTAGTTCGAATGGGAAATGTTGAATACATTTTTGGCCAAGTAGTCTTCAAACTTAAAATGTATAAACAGACTTATGATTTTAATTGTGTTTCTTCAGAAGTTCAAACATGACTTTTTGAAGTATTTTTTCTGACCCTGGACAAGTTCATAGGAACTTGGACTCTCTATGCATAGCAATAGACTCCTAATGTTTCATCGGTAGTTCAATGATAATAGTAATATATTCAACTTTCTATAAATTCAGTGGTTCAAGGACTACTATTCAATAGTAGTTCAAGTGTGGCGTTTTGAATACATTTTTGGCAAAGGAGACTTTAAAATTAAAACAAATAAACAGACTAATGACGTTAATGGTGTTTCTTCAGAAGTTCAAACATGACTTTTGAACTATTTTTTCTGACCCTGGAATCTATGAACATGAATTTCTATGCATACCAATAGACTCCTAATGTTTCATCAGTAGTTCAAGGATAATAATAATATATTCAACTTTCTATACATAGGAATACATTCATCAGTAGTTCAAGAGTGAAATTTTGAATACATTGTTGGCAAAAGAGTCTTCAAACTTAAAATGTATAAACAGACTTATGACTTTATGGTGTTTCTTCAGAAGTTCAAACATGACCTTTTTGAACTATTTTTTTCTGACCCTGGAATATATGAACTTGAACTTTAGATGCATACCAATCGACTCCTAATGTTTCATCAGTAGTTAAAGGATGACTTTTTTTGGAAAATAAAATTTCTGACCCTGGATCCTATGAACTTGAACTTTCTATACATAGTAATAGATTAATCAGTAGTTCAATTGTGACATTTTGAATAATTTTTTTGGCCAAGGAGTATTCAAACTTAAAATGTATAAACAGACTTATAACTTTATGCTATTTCTTCGGAAGTTCAAACATGACTTTTTGAACTATTTTTTCTGACCCTGGAATCTATGAACTTGGACTCTCTATGCATACCAATAGACTCCTAATGTTTCATCAGTATTTCAATGATAATAGTGATATATTCAACTTTCTATAAATTCAGTGCTTCCAGGACTACTATTCATCAGTAGTTCAAGTGCGACATTTTGAATACATTTTTGGCCAATGAGACTTAAAACTTAAAACAAATAAACAGACTAATGACGTTAATGGTGTTTCTTCAGAAGTTCAAACATTACCTTTGAACTATTTTTTCTGACCCTGGAATCTATGAACATGAATTTCTATGCATACCAATAGACTCCTAATGTTTCATCAGTAGTTTAAGGATAATAATAATATATTCAACTTTCTATACATAGGAATAGATTCATTAGTAGTTCAAGAGTGAATTTTTGAATACATTGTTGGCAAAAGAGTCTTCAAACTTAAAATGTATAAACAGACTTATGACTTTATGGTGTTTCTTCAGAAGTTCAAACATGGCTTTTTGAACTATTTTTTTCTGACCCTGGAATATATGAAATTGATCTTTAGATGCATACTAATTGACTCCTAATGTTTCATCAGTAGATCAAGAATGACTTTTTTTTGGGAAAATACATTTTCTGACCCTGGATCCTATGAACTTGAACTTTCTATATATATACAAATCTTTTAATTCATCAGTAGTTTAAGGATGACTTTTTTTGAAAAATAAAAAGCCTGACCCTGTCAAGGATCAGGAATGGAGGACCCAGATGCAGAGTGAACAAAAGGACAGTTTATTAAAAAGACAGATCAACAAGACACAAGAGGGTAGTGGATGAGTGACAGTCCAAACACCAGGGCAGGGGACAGACACCACGACGACAGGCAGGGGAGGATGACCACTGAGACCAGTCCAGGCAGCCAATGAACTTGACGACAGCTCGTGAGGCAACACCAGGCAGGGCGATGGTGGACCAATCCAGGCAGGAACCAAGGGCTTAAGGGTCTCACAGAATCAGCTCCCTTCTTGGCTGAGAGGCAGTGGAGACAGCGGCCAGGGAAAAACTTAGGACAGAAAACACAGGACACACACACAAGACACTAGACAAGACAACAAGAAACAACAGACAAACTAAGAACTATGACTAAATTAAACAAAAACTAAAATAATAACTGGAGCTAGAAAACAAGGAAAAATAAAACAAAACCAATCTCTATAAAAAGACTTAACTGAGAAATAAAAGTGGAAAACAGGAAAAATAAAAATGTAAGCTATCGAAACCAAGAAAACTAAACAATAAGGCTAAAGAGAAATGCCAAAATAAAACCTGGAGAAAATTAGCAAAATAAAGACAGAAACTACACTAGACTCAAAAACTCAGGAACAAAGAAAAAACTGAAAATAAATGCAAAGCTAGAAAAACAGGAGACACTAAAACTAGAAAAGACTAGACTAAGCTAGACAAGGAGCTAGAGACATGTACGCACAAGCAAACGCTCACAAACATACACAACGAACCAGCAAAGACATGAGGGAAGGTAGCACAATATAAAGGGACCCAAGCACATGAGGAACAGGTGAGCACAATTAGTGAAACGAGGACTAGACCAGACTAAACAAGGGGGCGTGGTAACAGTAAACAAGGAGGCAGGACAAGAGGAACACATGACAGACACAAAGAGAGACAGATCCATGCACTAAGACACAACACAAACATAGAAACATTAAACAAAGACAAAACAGACAGAGCTGCCAGGGCAGAACCCTGACAGACCCTGGATCCTATGAACTTGAACTTTTTATATGAAAGTTCATCTTAATAGACTCCTTCAAAGATTCATCACTAGTTCAAATGTGAAATGTTGAATACATTTTTGGCCAAGTAGTCTTCAAACTTAAAATGTATAAACAGACATGACTTTATGGTGTTTCTTCAGAAGTTCAAACAGGACTTTTGGAACAATTTTTTCTGACCCTGAAATCTATGAACTTGAATTTCTATGCATACCAATATACTCCTAATGTTTCATCAGTAGTTCAAGGATGAACTTTTGAACTAATTTTTTGCCAAAGAGTCTTCAAACTTAAAATGTATAAACAGACTTATGACTTAATGGTGTTTCTTCAGAAGTTCAAACTTGACTTTTTGAACTATTTTTTTCTGACGCTGACCCTGACTTAAAGACTTTCTGAAGTTTCATCAGTAAATCAAATATGACTTGTTGATTAAAATCTGACCCTAGATTCTATGACCTTGAGCTTTCTATGCAATCCAATAGATTCCTAATGTTTCATTAGGAGTTCAAGGATGATTTTTTTGAAAAAGAAAAAGATAATAGTGATATATTCAACTTTCTATAAATTCAGTGCTTCCAGGCCTACTATTCATCAGTAGTTCAAGTGCGACATTTTGAATACATTTTTGGCCAAGGAGACTTAAAACTTAAAACAAATAAACAGACTAATGACGTTAATGGTGTTTCTTCAGAAGTTCAAACATTACCTTTGAACTATTTTTTCTGACCCTGGAATCTATGAACATGAATTTCTATGCATACCAATAGACTCCTAATGTTTCATCAGTAGTTTAAGGATAATAATAATATATTCAACTTTCTATACATAGGAATAGATTCATTAGTAGTTCAAGAGTGAATTTTTGAATACATTGTTGGCAAAAGAGTCTTCAAACTTAAAATGTATAAACAGACTTATGACTTTATGGTGTTTCTTCAGAAGTTCAAACATGACTTTTTGAACTATTTTTTTCTGACCCTGGAATATATGAAATTGATCTTTAGATGCATACTAATTGACTCCTAATGTTTCATCAGTAGATCAAGAATGACTTTTTTTTGGAAAATAAATTTTCTGACCCTGGATCCTATGAACTTGAACTTTCTATATATATACGAATCTTTTAATTCATCAGTAGTTTAAGGATGACTTTTTTTTTAAAATAAAAAGCCTGACCCTGGATCCTATGAACTTGAACTTTTTATATGAAAGTTCATCTTAATAGACTCCTTCAAAGATTCATCACTAGTTCAAATGTGAAATGTTGAATACATTTTTGGCCAAGTAGTCTTCAAACTTAAAATGTATAAACAGACATGACTTTATGGTGTTTCTTCAGAAGTTCAAACAGGACTTTTGGAACAATTTTTTCTGAACCTGAAATCTATGAAATTGGACTCTCTATGCATACCAATAGACTGCTAATGTTTCATCAGTAGTTCAATGATAATAGTAATATATTCAACTTTCTATAAATTCAGTGGTTCCAGGACTACTATTCATCAGTAGTTCAAGTGTGACATTTTGAATACATTTTTGGCCAAGGAGACTTAGAACTTAAATCAAATAAACAGACGTATGACTTTATGGTGTTTCTTCAGAAGTTCAAACATGACCTTTTTGAACTATTTTTTTCTGACCCTGGAATATATGAACTTGAACTTTAGATGCATACCAATTGACTCCTAATGTTTCATCAGTAGTTAAAGGATGACTTTTTTTGGAAAATAAAATGTCTGACCCTGGATCCTATGAACTTGAACTTTCTATACATAGTAATAGATTAATCAGTAGTTCAATTTTTACATTTTGACTACATTTTTTGGCCAAGGAGTCTTCAAACTCAAAATGTATAAACAGACTTATGGCTTTATGGTGTTTCTTCAGAAGTTCAAACATGACCTTTTTGAACTATTTTTTTCTGACCCTGGAATACATGAACTTGAACTTTAGATGCATACCAATTGACTCCTAATGTTTCATCAGTAGTTAAAGGATGACTTTTTTTGGAAAATAAAATGTATGACCCTGGATCCTATGAACTTGAACTTTCTATACATAGTAATAGATTAATCAGTAGTTCAATTGTGACATTTTGAATACATTTTTTTTTGGCCAAGGAGTATTCAAACTTAAAATGTATACACGGACTTATAACTTTATGCTATTTCTTCAGAAGTTCAAACATGACTTTTTGAACTATTTTTTCTGACCCTGGAATCTATGAACTTGGACTCTCTATGCATACCAATAGACTGCTAATGTTTCATCAGTAGTTCAATGATAAAAGTAATATATTCAACTTTCTATAAATTCAGTGGTTCCAGGACTACTATTCATCAGTAGTTCAAGTGTGACATTTTGAATACATTTTTGGCCAAGGAGACTTAGAACTTAAATCAAATAAACAGACGTATGACTTTATGGTGTTTCTTCAGAAGTTCAAACATGACCTTTTTGAACTATTTTTTTCTGACCCTGGAATATATGAACTTGAACTTTAGATGCATACCAATTGACTCCTAATGTTTCATCAGTAGTTAAAGGATTACTTTTTTTGGAAAATAAAATGTCTGACCCTGGATCCTATGAACTTGAACTTTCTATACATAGTAATAGATTAATCAGTAGTTCAATCTGTACATTTTGACTACATTTTTTGGCCAAGGAGTCTTCAAACTCAAAATGTATAAACAGACTTATGGCTTTATGGTGTTTCTTCAGAAGTTCAAACATGACCTTTTTGAACTATTTTTTTCTGACCCGGGAATACATGAACTTGAACTTTAGATGCATACCAATTGACTCCTAATGTTTCATCAGTAGTTCAAGGATAATAATAATATATTCAACTTTCTATACATAGGAATAGATTCATCAGTAGTTCAAGAGTGAAATTTTGAATACATTTTTTGGCCAAGCAGTATTCAAACTTTAAATGTATAAACAGACTTATAACTTTATGCTAAGTCTTCAGAAGTTCAAACATGACTTTTTGATCTATTTTTTTTCTGACCCTCGAATATATGAACTTGAACTTTTAATTTATACTAATTGACTCCTAATGTTTCATCAGTAGTTCAAGAATGACTTTTTTTGGAAAATAATATTTCTGACCCTGGATCCTATGCACTTGAACGTTCTATATATACGAATCTGTTTATTTATCAGTAGTTCAAGGATGACTTTTTTTGAAAAATAAAAAGCCTGACCCTGGATCCTATAAAGTTGAACTTTTTATATGAAAGTTCATCTTAATAGACTCCTTAATAGATTCATCACTAGTTCAAATGTGAAATGTTGAATACATTTTTGGCCAAGGAGTATTCAAACTTAAAATGTATAAACATACTTGTGACTTTATGGTGTTTCTTCAGAAGTTCAAACAGACTTATTGAACTATTTTTTCTGACCCTGACCCTGGAATGTATGAACTTGAACTTTAGATGCATAACAATTGACTCCTAATGTTTCATCAGTAGTTCAAGGATGAACTTTTGAACTTATTTTTTTTTGCCAAAGAATCTTCAAACTTAAAATGTATAAACAGACTTATGATTTTAATGGTGTTTCTTCAGAAGTTCAAACAGACTTATTGAACTATTTTTTCTGACCCTGGAATATATGAAATTGAACTTTAGATGCATACTAATTGACTCCTAATGTTTCATCAGTAGATCAAGAATGACTTTTTTTGGAAAATACAATTTCTGACCCTGGGTCCTATAAACTAGAACTTTCTATATATACGAATCTGTTAATTCATCAGTAGTTTAAGGATGACTTTTTTTGAAAAATAAAAAGCCTGACCCTGGATCCTATGAACTTGAACTTTTTATATGAAAGTTCATCTTAATAGACTCCATAATAGATTCATCACTAGTTCAAGTTTGAAATGTTGAATACATTTTTGGCCAAGTAGTCTTCAAACTTAAAATGTATAAACAGACTTATGACTTTATGGTGTTTCTTCAGAAGTTCAAACAGGACTTTTGGAACAATATTTTTCTGACCCTGGAATCTATGAACTTGAATTTCTATGCATACCAATATACTCCTAATGTTTCATCGGTAGTTCAAGGATGAACTTTTGCACTTATTTTTTGCCAAAGAGTCTTCAAACTTAAAATGTATAAACAGAATTATAACTTTTTGCTATTTCTTCAGAAGTTCAAACATGACTTTTTAAACTATTTTTTCTGACTCTGGAATATATGAATTTGAACTTTATATGCATACCAATTGACTCCTAATGTTTCAACAGTAGTTAAAAGATGACTTTTTTTGGAGAAAAAAAAATTCTGACCCTGGATCCTATGAACTTGACCTTCATATACATAAGACTAGATTCATCAGTAGTTCAAGTGTGACATTGGGAACTTGTTTTGGCCAAAGAGTCTATGAACTTGAACTTCTATACATAGTAATAGATTCATCAGTAGTTCAAGGATGAACTTTTGAACTTATTTTTTGCCAAGGAGTCTTCAAACTTAAAATGTATAAACAGACTAATGACTTTAATGGTGTTTCTTCAGAAGTTCAAACAGACTTATTGAACTATTTTTTCTGACCCTGGAATATATGAACTTGAACTTTCTATGCATACCACAATACACTCCTAATGTTTTATCAGTAGTTTAAGTAAGAATTTTTGAATACATTTTTGACAAAGAAGTCTTCAAATCTAAAATATATAAACATGCTCATGACTTTATGGTGTTTCTTCAGAAGTTCAAACATGACTTTTTGAACTATTTTTTTCTGACCCTGGAATCTATGAACTTGAAATTCTATGCATACCAATAGACTCCTAATTTTTCATCAGTAGTTCAAGGATGAGCTTTGAACTAATTTTTTTTTCCCTTGAGTCTATAAACTTGCGCTTTCTATGCAAACCAATAAACTTCTAATTTTTCATTAGGAGTTCAAGGATGACTTTTTTGAAAGAAAAAATAATAATAATTCTGACCCTTGATCCATGAACTTGAACTTTCTACGCATACCATGAAAACCTAATGTTTCATCAGTAGTTGAAGGATGAACTTTTAAACTTAATTTTTGCCAAAGAGTCTATGAACTTGAACAATACCAATGAGACGAGCACTAATCTCCTCATTGCACAAGTTTTTTTTGTATGTAATGCAATGCAATGCAAAAGCACTTACTCTCACTGCACCACGACTTAAATGCAATGCAATCCAAAAGCGCTAATTCTTCAATTCACAAAAGGTAATGCAATGCAAGCAATATCTTCAATGCATGAGTCTTTTTCTTATGCAATGTTATGCAATGCAATGCAAAAGCACTAATCTCTTCATTGCACAGAGAAATATGATAAGCAATGGAAAAGCGCTTATTCTTAAATCCACAACAGTTTCTGTGCAATGCAAAGGTATAACCTCCTTACGTATGTCAATGCAAAAGCACTTATGTCTTAATTGCACGACATCTATGCAATGCAAAGGCACTGTCTCTTCGCTGCAAGAAAGTTTTTTTCGTATGCAATACAAAAGCACTCATTAAACAGAAAAATATTATATGCAATGCAAAAACACTCACTTTCAGTGCACAGCGACTTAAATTTACAAAGCAATCCAAAAGCGCTATTCTTCAATAAACAAAAGTTTTTTTGTATGCAATGCATGCAAAAGTATTCAATGCACGAGTTTTTTCGTATGAAATGCAATGCAATGCTAAAGCACTAATCTCATTGCACGAGTTTTTCGTATTCAATGCAATGCAAAAACACTTACTCTCAGTGCACAGCGACTTAAATGCAAAGCAATCCAAAAGCACTAATCTCTTCATTGCCAGCGAAATATTATATGCAATCCACAACGCTCTCTACGCTCTTTTATGCAAAGGCACTGTCTCTTCGGTGCAATGCGAGTTTTTTATGCAATGCAATGCAAAAACACTAATTTGCACAAGTTTTTTTGTATGCAATGCAATACAAAAACACTTACTCAAGTGCACAGCGACCTAAATGCAATGCAATGCAAAAACACTAATTTCTTCATTGCAAAAAAGGTCTTTAATGCACGAGTTTTTTCACATGCAATGCAATGCAAAAGCACTAATCTCTTAATTTTATATGCAATGGAAAAGCGCTAATCTTAAATCCACAACGTTCTTTATGCAATGCAAAGGCACTGTCTCCGGTACAATGCGAGTTTTTTTATGCAATGCAATGCAAAAGCACTAAACTCCCAATGGGTTGCAATGGCACAAGTTTTTTTGTATGCAATGCAATGCAAAAGCGCTAATCTCTTCATTGCACGGCGAACTATTATATGCAATGGAAAAGCGCTCATTCTAAAATCCACAACGCTCTCTATGCAATGCAAAGGCACTGTCTCCGGTACAATGCGAGTTTTTTATGCAATGCAATGCAAAAGCACTAAACTCCTCATTGCACAAGTTTGTTTTGTATGAAATGCAATGCAAAAGCACTAATCTCTTCATTGCACAGCGAAATATTATATGCCATGCGACTTAAATGTAATGCAATGCAAAAAACTAATTTCTTCATTGCACAAAAGGTTTTTGTATGCAATGCATGCAAAAGTCCTCAATGCACGAGTTTTATGCAATGCAATGCAAAAGCACTAATCTCTTCATTGTAGAGCGAAATTGTATATGCAATGGAAAAGCGCTAATTCTTAAATCCACAACGTTCGCTATGAAATGCAAAGGCACTGTCTCCGGTGCAATGCGAGTTTTTTATGCAATGCACTAAAAGCACTAAACTCCCCATTGCACAAGTTTTTTTGTATGCAATGCAATGCAAAAGCTCTAATCTCATCGCACAAGTTTTTTCATATTCAATGCAATGCAAAAACACATACTCAAGTGCACAGCTACTTAAATGAAATGCAATGCAATTGCAAAACATTGCTTCATTGCACAAAAGGTTTTTTTATGCAATGCATGAAAAAGTTCTCAATGCATGAGCTTTTTCATATGCAATGCAATGTAAAAGCACTAATCTCTTCATTGCACAGCGAAATATTATATGCCATGGAAAAGCTCTCATTCTTAAATCCACAACGCTCTCTATGCAAATGCAAAGGCACTGTGTCTTCGTTGCAATGCGAGTTTTTTATGCAATGCAACTATTCTCATTGCACAAGTTTTTTGGTATGCAATGCAATGCAAAAACACTTACTCATGTGCACAGTGACTTAAATTTAATGCAATGCAAAAAACTAATTTCTTCATTGCACAAAAGGTTTTTGTATGCAATTCATGCAAAAGTCCTCAATGCACGAGTTTTTTCATATGCAATGCAATGCAAAAGCACTAATCTCTTCATTGCAGAGCGAAATTTTATATGTAATGGAAAAGTGCTAATTCTTAAATCCACAACGTCCTCTATGCAATGCAAAGACACTGTCTTCGGTGCAATGCGAGCTTTTTATGCAATGCAATGCAAAAGCACTAAACTCCTCATTGCACAAGTTTTTTTTGTATGAAATGCAATGCAATTGCACTAATCTCTTTGCACAAGTTTTTTCATATTCAATGCATGCAAAAACAATTACTCTAAAGTGCACAGCGACTTAAATGCAATGCAATGCAATGCAAAAAAAAAAATTCTTTATTGCACAAAAGGTTTTTGTATGCAATGCATGCAAAAGTCTTGAATGCAAGAGTTTTTCATATGCATTGTAATGCAATGCAAAAGCGCTAATCTCTACATTGCACAGCGAAATATTATATGCAATGGAAAAGCGCTCATTCTTAAATCCACAACGCTCTCTATGCAATGCAAAGGCACTGTGTCTTCGTTGCAATGCGAGTTTTTTATGCAATGCAATGCAAAAGCACTATTCTCATTGCACAAGTTTTTTGGTATGCAATGCAATGCAAAAACACTTACTCAAGTGCACAGCGACTTAAATGCAATGCAATGCAAAAAACTAATTTTTTCATTGCACAAAAGGTTTTTTTATGCAATGCATGCAAAAGTCTTTAATGCACGAGTTTTTTCATATGCAATGCAATGCAAAAGCACTAATCTCTTCATTGCAGAGCGACATTTTATATGCAATGGAAAAGCGCTAATTCTTAAATCCACAACGTTCTCTATGCAATGCAAAGGCACTGTCTCCGAGTTTTTTATGTAATGCAATGTAAAAGTACTAAACTCCCCATTGCACGAGTTTTTTTGTATGCAATGCAACGAAACAGCACTAATCTCATTGCACAAGTTTTTTCATATTCAATGCAGTGCAAAAACAATTACTCTAAAGTGCACAGCGACTTAAATGCAATGCAATGCAAAAACACATTTCTTCATTGCACAAAAGGTTTTTGTATGCAATGCAATGCAAAAGCACTAATCTCGTTGCACACGTTTTTTCATTGTCGATACGATGCAAAAACACTTACTCAAGTGCACAGGGACTTAAATGCAATGCAATGCAATGCAAAAACACTAATTTCTTCTTTGCACAAAAGGTTTTTGTATGCAATATGCACCATGCACCAGTTTTTCCGTATGCAATGCAATACAATGCAAAAGCACATCTCTTCATTGCACAAGTTTTTTTTGTATGCAATGCAATGCAAAAGCACTAATCTAATTGCACGAGTTTTTTCGAATTCATGCAATACAAGAAAACACTTACTCTCAGTGCAAAGCAACTTTAATGAGAGGCAATCCAAAAGCGTCCAAAAGGTTTTTGTATGCAATGCATGCAAAAGTCTTCAAGCAAGAGGTTTTTTCGTATGCAATCCAATGCAAAAGCTCTTTTTTTGCACAGCGAATAATATCACTAATTATTGCATCACCGAAATATTATATATTATGCAATGCAAAGGTACTATCTCGTCGATGCACAGCGAGATTTTTTTTTTGCAACGCAATTCAAAAGTACTTCTCTTCTCATATAGTACGAGTATATGCATTGCCCTCGAAAGAAATCGACATTTGACCTAGAGGATATTTTTCTGTAATATCTGATTGTTTGAATGTTTAGAATATTAGATTTGAGACTCACAGACTTCTTCAATGTTTCATCGCAGTTCAGGATTGAAATTTTGCATATCACTAGCCAAAGAGTTTAAAATTGTTAACAGAACTTATATACATTTATATACTTTGGATGTTTCATCATTAACATTATGCCTTTATTATGAAGAGTCCAAATGTGACTTTTTGAAAAAAAAAAAACCTGACCCTTGATTCTATGAACTTGAACTTTCTGTTCATACAAATAGAGTCCTTTCTGTTGTTTTATAAGTAATTCAAGGATGAACTTTTGAACTTATTTTTTGCCTAAGAGTATTTGAACTTGAACTTTCTATATATACCTATGAAAATATTCCTTACTTCATCTGTAGTTCAAGGATTACTTTTTTTGAAAAATAAAAGTCTGACCCTTGATCCTATGAAACTATGATCCTATGAAATTCATCTCAAGTGCACAGCATATCTCCTTAATACATTATCTATTAAGCATATCTATTAAGCATTAGCATATCTCCTTAATAGATTCATCACAAGTTCAAGTGTGAAATGTTGAATAGATATTTGGCCAAGGAGTCTTCAAACTTAAAATGTATAAACAGACTTATGACTTTAATGGTGTTTCTTCAGAAGTTCAAACATGACTTTTTTAACTATTATTTCTGTCCCTGGAATTGATTAACTTGAAATTTCTATGCATACCAATGTATTCCTAATGTTTCATCAGTTGCTCAAGGATAAACTTTTGAAGTTATTTTTTGCCAAGGAGTCTTCAAACTTAAAAGGTATAAACCTTCTTATGACTTTATGCTGTTTCTTCAGAAGTTCAAACATGACTTCTGAACTTTTTTTTCTGACCCTGGAATATAAGAACTTGAACTTTATATGCATATCAATTGACTCCTAATGTTTTAGCAGTAGTTAAAGGGTGACTTTTTTTGGAAAATAAAATTCTGAACCTGGATCATATGAACTTGAACATTCTATATATACGAATATATTCCTTCTGTTATTTCATCAGTAGTTCAAGGGTGACTTTTTTTGAAAAATAAAAAGTCTGACTCTGGATCCTATGAACTTGAACTTTCTATACGAAACTTCATCTTAATAGTCTGCTTAATAGATTCATCACTAGTTCAAGTGTGAAATGTTGAATACATTTTTGGCCAAGGAGTCTTCAAACTTAAAATGTATAATTAGACTTATGACTTTAATGGTGTTTCTTCAGAAGTTCAAACATGACTTTTTGAACTATTTTTTCTGACCCTGGAATATATGAAACTGAACACTATATGCATACCAATTGACTCCTAACATTTCATTAGTAGATCAAGGATGACTTTTTTTGAAAAATACAATTTCTGACCCTGGATCCTATGAACTTGAACTTTCTATACATAGGAATAGATTCATCAGTAGTTCAAGAGTAAAATTGTGAACTTTTTTTTTTTTTGCCAAAGTGTCTATGAACTTGAACTTCTATACATAGTAATAGATTCATCAGTAGTTCAAGGATGAACTTTTGAACTTATTTTTTGCCAAGCAGTCTTCAAACTTAAAATGTATACACATACTAATGACTTTAATGGTGTTTCTTCAGAAGTTCAAACATGACTTTTTGAACTATTTTTTCTGACCCTGGAATCTATGAACATTAATTTATATGCATACCAATACACTCCTAATGTTTCATCACTAGTTCAAGGATGAACTTTTGAACTTATTTTTTGGTCAAAGAATCTTCAAACCTAAAATGTATAAACAGACTATTCAGACTAATATTCAACTTTCTATAAATTCAGTGGTTCAAGGACTACTATTCAATAGTAGTTCAAGTGTGACGTTTTGAATACATTTTTGGCCAAGGAGACTAAAAACTTAAAACAAATAAACAGACTAATGACTTTAATGGTGTTTCTTCAGAAGTTCTAACATGACTTTTGAACTATTTTTTCTGACCCTGGAATCTATGAACATGAATTTCTATGCATACCAATAGACTCCTAATGTTTCATCAGTAGTTCAAGGATGACTTTTTTTGGAAAATAAAATGTCTGACTCTGGATCCTATGAACTTGAACATTCTATACATAGTAATAGATTAATCAGTAGTTCAATTGTGACATTTTGAATACATTGTTGGCAAAAGAGTCTTCAAACTTAAAATGTATAAACAGACTTATGACTTTATGGTGTTTCTTCAGAAGTTCAAACATTACCTTTTTGAACTATTTTTTTCTGACCATGGAATATATGAACTTAAACCTTAGATGCATACCAATCGACGCCTAATGTTTCATCAGTAGTTAAAGGATGAATTTTTTTGGAAAATAAAATGTCTGACTCTGGATCCTATGAACTTGAACTTTCTATACATAGTAATAGATTAATCAGTAGTTCAATTGTGACATTTTTAATACATTTTTTTTGGCCAAGGAGTATTCAAACTTAAAATGTATAAACAGACTTATAACTTTATGCTATTTCTTCAGAAGTTCAAACATGACTTTTTGAACTATTTTTTCTGACCCTGGAATCTATGAACTTGAACTCTCTATGCATACCAATAGACTCCTAATGTTTTATCAGTAGTTCAATGATAATAGTAATACATTCAACTTTCTATAAATTCAGTGGTTCAAGGACTACTATTCATCAGTAGTTCAAGTGTGACATTTTGAATACATTTTTGGCCAAGGAGACTTAAAACTTAAAACAAATAAACAGACGTATGACTTTATGGTGTTTCTTCGGAAGTTCAAACATGACTTTTTTGAACTATTTTTTTCTGACCCTGGAATATATGACCTTGAACTTTTAATTTATACTAATTGACTCCTAATGTTTCATCAGTAGTTCAAGAATGACTTTTTTTGGAAAATAACATTTCTGAACCTGGATCCTATGAACTTGAAAGTTCTATATATACGAATCTGTTAATTCATCAGTAGTTCAAGGATGACTTTTTTAGAAAAATAAAAAGCCTGACCCTGGATCCTATGAAGTTGAACTTTTTATATGAAAGTTCATCTTAATAGACTCCTTAATAGATTCATCACTATTTCAAATGTGAAATGTTGAATACATTTTTGGCCAAGTAGTCTTCAAACGTAAAATGAATAAACACACTTATGACTTCATGGTTTTTCTTCAGAAGTTCAAACATGACTTTTGGATCTATTTTTTCTGACCCTGGAATCTATGAACTTGGAATTTACGATTTTATGGTGTTTCTTCAGAAGTTCAAACATGACTTTTTGAACTATTTGTTCTGACCCTGGAATTTATGAACTTGAAATTTCTATGCATACCAATATACTCCTAATGTTTCAATAGTAGTTCAAGGATGAACTTTTGAACTTATTTTTTGCCAAGTAGTCTTCAAACTTAAAATGTATAAACAGACTTATGACTTTATGGTGTTTCTTCAGAAGTTCAAACATGACTTTTGAAACTATTTTTTCTGACCCTGGAATATATGAACTTGAACTTTATATGCATACCAATTGACTCCTAACGTTTCATCAGTAGATCAAGGATGACTTTTTTTGAAAAATACAATTTCTGACCCTGGATCCTATGAACTTGAACTTTCTATAAATAGGGATAGAATCATCAGTAGTTCAAGTGTGAAATTTTGGATAAATTTTTTTGGCCAAGGAGTCTTCAAACTTAAAAGGTATAAACAGACTTTTGACATTATGGTGTTTCTTCAGAAGTTCAAAATTACTTTTGAACTATTTTTTCTGACCCTGGAATTAATGAATTTGGTCTTTCTATGCATACCAATAGACTCCTAATGTTTCATCTGTAGTTCAAGGATAATAATAATATATATTCAACTTTCTATACATAGGAATAGATTCATCAGTAGTTCAAGAGTGAAATTTTGAATACATTGTTGGCAAAAGAGTCTTCAAACTTAAAATGTATAAACAGACTTATGACTTTATGGTGTTTCTTCAGAAGTTCAAACATGACCTTTTTGAACTATTTTTTCTGACCCTGGAATCTATGAACTTGGACTCTCTATGCATACCAATAGACTCCTAATATTTCATCAGTAGTTCAATGATAATAGTAATATATTCAACTTTCTATAAATTCAGTGGTTCAAGGACAGTAGTTCATATACTACGGCAAGTGTCAAAATGATTGATGGTGACCTTTGACCTACCACGCCCCCTTCGTTCCCCTCCCCCCACGGACCACCCAGGTTGTTCCCCTCCCCCACCGACCACCCACGTTGTCATCACCTTTGACCTTATGTATACTCTGGGGGTCAATATGACCTTTGAGGTTACATGTTTGAAATTCCGGTGATGACTTCTGACCTGTGATTGTTTTCGGTAGTGATCAAATGAAAGACTGATGGTTTTGAACTTTGACTCTGCAATTTGAGCTTTGATTTCAGGGAGGTCCAGACCACGTGAGGTGCTTTTGCATTCCATGGCAAGTGACAATACGATTGTATCATTATAGGACGACAGGCTTTTCCTCTCTCTCTCTCTTCCTGACACACACACACACACACACACACACACACACACACACACACACACACACACACACACGAAATTGGTTTTATAAAGGGAAATACATTTCTATTTTAAATGTAATGGAAACAAAATATATATTATTTATAATACCATTTATTTTACTAAAATATAAAACAACTTTCAGAGCGCGGACAAAAACTGGTCCTTTTACATTCATGTATATACATTAGATGTTTTACAAGAGAAAAACAAACATTATTTTACTAAAATGTGCTGAAACATTGTGAATCAAATATTAGTGTAGCTGTATGAATATATAAAAAAAAATTCAGAGAGCGGACAAAAGTGGTACTTTTACATTGATGTACATTAAATGATTGTATTACAAAGAAAAAATACAGGTTGTAAAGTTGAAAATTATTCTCTCCCTCTCACTGACCAAGACACCAACACTCACACCCAGGGAGGTGTCACAGCCACAGCAGACGGGGGAGGTAGCATTCTATGGACAAGACAAAGTCTAAGACTTTTGCCAGTAAATGCTTGTTTCAGTCAAAGCATTCTATGGCCACAGTCTATGTAAGGCTTTAACTTTAAAATTCAGCATATTTTCATGACAGTTTAAATATGTTCTTTTAAAATGAAACGTTTTAAATAAATTCATATTTTTAATCTAACAGTTGTAATCATTTAGATGATTACATTCATTATGCATACAGACACCTGTATAAAGAAATACAACCCTTTATAAATGGTTTTATAAAGCTTAAACCTAAAGTCTATCGATTACACCGTTTGTTCCATTTTTACTTTAACATTTATACAAAACCTCCAAGCAAGATTTTAAATACATCTTTATGTATGGTTTTAGATCAAATATCTTTGACAACAACATTGCTTTAGTCTAGGAAAATCATCACACTCAATAACAATGATAAACACATCACTAAAATTCACTGAAACATTGTGAATCAAATATTGATTCTATATATATTTTGTGTACAAAAGTGGTCCTTTTACATACATGTACATTGAATGAATATTGTAGTAAGTTCGATAATGGAAGGAAGGAAGAGGACACGGGGGTCGGCTGGACGGTTGATACTTTCTTTATTTATAACTCAAAACTTGTAATAAACTTCACAACACACACTGCGGTGTGGATTCTCATAGACGCTCGATTACTTCCGGGTCGGCACTTCCGGCTTCCGGTAACTCAGTCTCTGTGCGCTCGTATCAACCGTCCGATCTCTCTCTCTCCTTGATCTCCGGTTCCACCGAGGTTTTATTCCCTCTCCGCGCTCATTACTAGAACAAGAGACAGGTGTTATTAATCTGCTTCCAATCCACTCACTTACCGCTTGTCCCGCGGCTCTCTCTCCCGCTGCAGACCTCGCTGAACCACGCCCCCCTTGCCACATACCCCCACCGCCCGACTCAGGCCGGGGAGCCGTCCGGCCTGCAGCCCCCCCCCCCCCCCCCCCCCATTTCTGGAGAGGAAATCGGCCACAGCCATCTGAGCACCCGGCCCGTGGACCACCTGGAACTTAAAAGGCTGAAGAGCTAGATACCAACGGGTGATCCGCGCGTTGGTATCCTTCATGCGGTGGAGCCATTGGAGAGGAGCGTGGTCCGAACAGAGGGTGAACTCCCGCCCCAGAAGGTAGTAGCGGAGGGTGAGAACGGCCCACCTGATGGCAAGGCACTCCTTTTCGATGGTGCTGTACTTAGCCTCTCTCTTCGAGAGCTTACGGCTAATGTACAGCACCGGCCGCTCTCCCCCCTCCACCTCCTGGGCCAGGACTGCGCCCAGCCCCCTGTCCGACGCGTCAGTCTGCAACAGAAAAGGGAGAGAAAAGTCAGGGGAGTGTAAAAGCGGCCCGCCACATAGAGCAGCCTTAACTCGGGTGAAGGCCTGCTGGCACGGCTCCGTCCATTGGACCGTATCTGGTAGCCCCTTTTTAGTAAGGTCAGTCAGGGGGCTGGTGAGGTCCGAATAATTTGGTATAAACCGTCTATAATATCCCGCCAGCCCCAAGAACTGCCTTACCTCCTTTTTGGTCTTGGGCCTCGGGCAGGTCGCAATTGCGGCGGTCTTATCAATTTGGGGACGCACCTGTCCATGACCCAAGTGGAAGCCCAGATACCTTACCTCCACCCGCCCAATTGCACACTTCTTCGGGTTGGCCGTGAGCCCCGCTCCCCTCAACGACCTCAAGACCGCCCGGACATGTTGCATATGCCGCTGCCAATCGTGACTGTAAATCACGATGTCGTCCAGGTAGGCAGCAGCATATGCGGCATGGGGACGCAAAATCCTGTCCATGAGGCGCTGAAAGGTAGCGGGTGCCCCGAACAAACCGAAGGGAAGCGTGACGAATTGGTGCAATCCGAACGGCGTGGTGAAGGCTGTTTTTTCTTTGGACAATGGAGACAAGGGGATCTGCCAATAGCCCTTCGTTAAGTCCAATGTCGAATAAAATCGAGCCGTGCCCAGCCGATCAAGCAACTCGTCAACCCGCGGCATTGGATACGCGTCGAATTTCGACACTGCGTTCACCTTGCGGTAGTCCACACAGAACCTGACCGAGCCGTCGGTTTTAGGGACCAAAACGATCGGGCTCGCCCAGTCACTGTTGGACTCCTCTATTACTCCCATATCGAGCATTGCCCCTAATTCTTCCTGAACTACTTTTTTTTTGTGTTCAGGTAAACGATACGGCCGGCTGCGAACTACCACGCCCGGCTCGGTCTCGATATGGTGCTGAATTAAGTCGGTACGGCCCGGTAGTGGCGAGAACACGTCGGCGAATTCCGCCTGTAGTTTTGAAAGATCAGTGAGTTGGGACGGTGAGAGGTGATCTCCCCCAGGGGCCAGTGCGACCGATTGTGCTTTGATGCTCGCCTCTGGCCCGAGATCATCCTCTCCCCCGATCACCGTCGCCAACAACACTGATTCGACCTCATTCCATTTCTTCAGGAGATTGAGGTGATATATTTGCCGTGCTCCGTTCCTATCGGACCGTATCACTTCATAATCGAGATCTCCAACCTGTCGAGCGACCTCAAACGGCCCCTGCCATTTCGACATTAATTTAGAGCTCGATGTCGGGAGTAATACAAGCACTTTCTCTCCCGGTGTGAATTTGCGTAGTCTCGTACCCCTGTTATACGACCGGCTTTGGCGGTCCTGGGCTTGCAACAAATTCTCCCTAGATAGCCGCCCCAAGGTGTGGAGTTTTGTTCGCAAGTCCAGTACATATTGAATTTCGTTTTTGGCCAAAGAAGGCCCCTCCTCCCAAGTTTCTCGTAGGACGTCCAGCACCCCACGGGGCTGTCGTCCGTAGAGAAGCTCGAAGGGGGAAAACCCCGTGGAGGCTTGCGGGACCTCTCGCACAGCGAATAAGAGGGGTTCTAACCACCGATCCCAATTTTTGGCGTCTTCCTGTACGAATTTACGGATCATGGATTTAAGAGTGCGATTAAATCGTTCGACCAAGCCGTCTGTTTGTGGGTGATAGACGCTTGTCCGAATCGATTTGATGCCCAATAACCCGTATAATTCGCTTAACGTGCGTGACATAAACGCCGTGCCTTGATCAGTGAGGATTTCCTTCGGAATCCCCACTCGGGAGATTAAACGAAACAGTGCGTCCGCAACACTCTTCGCCGAGATGTTGCGGAGAGCCACTGCTTCCGGATATCGTGTTGCGTAGTCCACGATAACTAGCGCAAAACGATGTCCGCGTGCGGATCGCTCTAATGGCCCGATGAGGTCCATCGCAATTCTCTCGAAGGGGACCTGCATTAATGGAAGGGGGCGCAATGGCGCTTTTGGGGAGGCCAGGGGATTCACCAACTGACATTCAGGACAAGACGCGCACCACCTGCGCACATTGTCGTGAATGCCTGGCCAAAAAAATCGGGTCATTAAACGATTCAGCGTGGCCGCCTGTCCCAGGTGGCCCGCCATTGGGTTAGAGTGAGCCGCCTGGAAAAGCATTTCCCGGCGGCTCTTTGGTACTAACAACTGGGTTGTATCCACTTTTGTCTGAGCGTCTTGGGTCACTCGATACAACCTATCCTTAATTATGGCAAAATAAGGATACGTGACGGGCAAGGCGGGTTGAAGGGACTGACCGTCGATAGTGCGGACCTGTTGGAAAGCATGTTTTAGAGTCTCATCTTGGGACTGCTCCAGAGGGAAGTCATCGCGGTCCGAGAGAATCAGTCTCTCGACCCCGCTCGTTTCCTCTGAAGCGGTTCCCGAGGGCCCCGCATCAGTCTCGCCAACCTGCACTCGCATCGCCCCGTTCCTAGCCTTGTTCTCCCAAGCGGCATCCGCGCATAACGACCCCAATAATGCCGGAAAGGCGGGCCAATTTGTCCCCAGAATTAGCGGATGCCGGAGGTGGGGACTCACCGCCACCTCAACACTATGATTTTCTCCCCTAAACTGTATCGTGACTGGGACAACCGGATATTCCACCACATCCCCGTGCACACACCGCACCTTAACCATGCGGCTTGTATCCAATGCCCCCGGTTGCATCAGGCTTTGATGGATCGAGGTTTGGTTACAGCCGGAATCCACCAAGGCCTGATATGTACCCCCCTTGATACTCACAGGAATTTGGTACTCTCCTGCTTGATCAGGGGTGGTCCGCTGGAAGTCCGGGACCCGGATCATTGTCCCGACGTCCATCATCGGACATCGGTCCACAAAATGGTCCGGGTCGCCGCACCGCCAGCAGGCCAGCCCAGGCCTGCCCGCCGCCCCTGCGGCGGGGAGTGGATTGGAAAATGAGCGCGGAGGGGGGGTGGAACCGGAACCGTTATCCCCGCCCGACCCCAGCAGCCCCGCCCCCCTGGGCGGGGCCCTCGAACTCCCGTATTGCCCTGGGCCCATTCCACCCCGACCTCTGGGGGGAATACGAGGGGGCCCTGGAGGGCGGGACCTAGGGAGAGGGACAGGGCGAGAAGGAGAGACAGAGGGGGGAGAGAGAGAGGGAGAAGTTAGTAGGGGCTCGCCGACCCCCGGGCACGCCACCAGATGGTCCTCCGCCAGGTTGATGGCCGTCGTCAGCGACGTGGGCCGGTGGCACTGGACCCACTCGGCGGTCTTCCTGGGGAGCCGAGCGATGAACTGCTCCAGTACCACCAGATCGACGATGTGGTCCACGTCGCTTCCACCGGCCAATAGCCATTTGCGGCACTCGTCCCGGAGCTGTTGGGCCATCGCGAAGGGCCGACCGGCCTCACCCCACGCCAGCGAGCGGAACCGCTGTCGATGCTGCTCGGGGGTCCGGCCGACCCGCTGGATGATGGCCCTCTTTAGGTCTTCATAATCCAGGAGGTTCGCCACCGGCAGTTGTTGAGCGGCCGCCTGGGCTTCTCCCGTGAGCAGTGGTATGAGGCGCACCGGCCACTGTGCCCGGGGCCACCCGCAGGCCTCCGCTGCCTTCTGGAACAGTTCGATGAAGGCCTCAGGATCGTCCTGTGGCCCCATCTTATGTAGGGGCACGTGGACCGGTGCGCTGGCGAGCCCGGCGGCTTCGGTGCAAACCTCCCGGGCTGTCCAGCTCCGGAACCTCTCGCGGTCCTCTTGCTGGCCGCGGACGATGGCCTCGAAACGGCGCTCCTGGTCCGCCCGCAGGTCCAGCATGGACTGGTGTTGTTCCTGGTGGAGGGCCGCGAGAGCGGTGATGATGTCCGCAAACGGCGTGGCGGAGGGCGTTGGTGTTGTCATGGCGGCGGCGCGGTCCTACTTCCTTCCCGGGTTTCGGCACCACTGTAGTAAGTTCGATAATGGAAGGAAGGAAGAGGACACGGGGGTCGGCTGGACGGTTGATACTTTCTTTATTTATAACTCAAAACTTGTAATAAACTTCACAACACACACTGCGGTGTGGATTCTCATAGACGCTCGATTACTTCCGGGTCGGCACTTCCGGCTTCCGGTAACTCAGTCTCTGTGCGCTCGTATCAACCGTCCGATCTCTCTCTCTCCTTGATCTCCGGTTCCACCGAGGTTTTATTCCCTCTCCGCGCTCATTACTAGAACAAGAGACAGGTGTTATTAATCTGCTTCCAATCCACTCACTTACCGCTTGTCCCGCGGCTCTCTCTCCCGCTGCAGACCTCGCTGAACCACGCCCCCCTTGCCACAAATATATTACAAAGAAAAAATACAGTTTAAAGTTGAAAATCATTCTCTCTCGTAAAACGCTGGTGAAATTGGAGCAAACTCTGGGGACACTTCCACATGTTTGGTTTCCTACATGTTTTATGGAGGCTTTCCATGGACATGATGACTTTTGTACTGTAACTGTGCATCCCAGACATCTAAACACGGGGCATTTTTGACATTTTCAAAAATGTAATAATAAATCATTTCATGTAATTTATAAGCTGTTTTGTACATGGGTCAAATTTTATTAGGGGAATACCTGAACCACACACACACACGCACACACACGCACACACGCGCACACGGTAATTGGTTCTAAAAAAGGAACTTATCTCTATTTTAAATGAATTGTTTATAAATAAAATTAAATACACAATGAATAATAACAAATATGTTACTACAATTATTTGAACACTTTATAGTTCTAGTTTTAGCTAAATATAAAAATAAAAATACCTTACATTTTCAAAGAGTTGAAGAAGATAAAAAGCAAATAGTTTAAGTTGAAACCCCCTGAGATCCTCCAGGGTACTCCAGTATGAAATGAATGCTTCAGACCCTCTCTGGACGGGAGGGGTTACAGCTGAGACTCTGAGCATCTTGTCACAGCACATGTTAAGTTAGTCGGCCAATGCCTTTCCAGAGCCATTATTTTGTTCATACTCATTTTTTTTTTTCAAAGTATAATCTTCAAAGTTTAAATTACATCTAAATCAAATCTTAAAAGTTTGAATAAAGTCTTCTAAAGTAATCTTCTTAACCTTCCTATAAGACAACTGTGTAACATCTGATGCCACATTGTAGGGATGATTTCCTTAAATTCCACCTAAAGTATATTCTTACTAAAATCGTCTGTTCTAAAACTTTAGCTCGTTTAAAATTTAAAATCTTAGATCTTATTTTTACAAATATTCAAGTATGTCTTGATTAATAACCATTAACAATGGATGAACCCGTGCAATGAAACATGTTTGTCACAAATCTGTTGTTTAAATATAAAAATAAAGTAGAAATATGTCATTTGTTTTAAATAGATTCCTATTATGAAGGAATTTGAATGACACACAGTCATTAATGGCAGCTTCAGGCTGTAGGTGATGTGGTGATTTGAAGACCAGATGTTTCTCTTTGGTCAATGGAAACTTGAGTAAAGTCCGTCTTGAGTAAATATTTGACTCTAGTGCTTTTGCAGGGTGTTAAAGACCCTACAAGGTTTGTTTTGTTGTTGTTTTTTGTTTTCAACCAGAATGATTCAAAAATGTGAGGTCTTCAGAAATCGTGACTTCTGGGGTCAATGGGTCTCCTGGGAATACTTATTTGACCTTAAAACCAAATATTTAGCTGGTGGCTTCTGACACAGTTATTCGGTACTTTTATAAATGTCATAGGTTCATGCTACTTTTATCAGCCTGATAAACCTGCAGTCAATACATTATGACTATCATGCTACCAAATACGTTTGACTCAATGATTTTAAGAAAAAGCGATGTTTTAAAAATACAACTAAACCAGATTATTTTCTCTGTCGACATTTTAGAAAATCAAGAATAAGATCTGTTAAGAAAAAATATTTTCTCTGTGGTGTTGGAATAGGCCTAGGTATTTTTAACTATCATATCAGGCATGTTACAATCATGCAGTACAAGGATTCAGATGAAGCTTCTTATCAAACAAAGAAAATAATATTTATTTTTCACTTGTGAATATGTTTCAACATGAGTTATACATTTGCACGCTAGTATCACACTTGCCGTTTTAATAGTCTTTACTATAATTGCCTTATGCATCCCAATCCCGCTAAGTTATCAGTTGTTTCAGCTGTTTATCACCAATGTCTTTTTACTTAGTTTTCCTTTATTATTATCGTCTCAATTAAATAGATATCGATTAAAGCTCATTGGCATTGCTTCTTCCCTATACAGACACAATCCAAACATGTTCTTTGTAGGAATTATGTGGGCACACAACTCTGCGTAAATTCAAGGAAGAAAGCATTGACATTGGATAAGAAAAAGTGTCCACTTTATTGTTATATGCATTTTCCTCCCATTGCCTATTCTTAGTCGTATGATCAAGATTAATGTTTACATTTTATTCATCCGTCTGTATATTTTTTGAGGTAAAGAGTCCTATCTGGTTCTTGTCAGTGCAAGTCTGTGCAAATCATTTTAAGCTTCTTTATTAAATGTAAGACCAAACTTATTTGATTTATTTTGAAAAACCTACATTTCAAACGATTTACCTCCAATGTTCCACAAACACAGGGAAAACACATTGTTTGTAGTACTCATGAAGCCTAGTCGTGGTGAATTTTTCTCACCTAGAAAACAAAACTTTGTGCTTACCAAACAAGTGCTGTTTTTCTACATTTTGACTATTTTTGTAAGTATCATGTAATTTTAAAGGATTTACTAAAATATAATACACAATGTTTGTAATTATGTATATAACAAAAGTATATTTTACTACTCCAGATTGTTCGTATTTAGTCAGATTTCAGATGACCATACTGTTTGTTGGACTTTTGTTTGAGAACCATCAACATTATAGGAATAAATGAAACTTAAGAAATGACATGACAGTCTTTCTATTTGAGAGTGTTTGACTAAAGTAATATTTCTTTTAGTGTCACTACAGTTTTGGTCTCATCTGCGATGAGGAATCACATGACCCATCAACATGAAAAGTAAGTCTTGCTGTTCTACACTAACAAACACACTTGGGGACACTAAAATTATGATCCAAGTTATTCAACTTAATATACAAACAAAATTTATGAATTAGTTCTTCTTTAATTCTATAAACTACAGTATAATACTGATCTGCCAACATCGTCGCTATATGATAAATTAAAATAAGCTGATAACATCACTGTTTTCTCCAGAACGACTGTACAGCCAAATCTAATTTTGTCGCAATATTGTCCTGTTTGACACTGTGAAGCTGCTTTGACACAATCGTGATTGTAAAAGCGCTATATAAATAAAGTTGATTGATTGATTGTTCTGCAGCTGAACCATATACGCTTGTTACATTCATTAAAGTTTGCTCTTGTTAAACCAAGTTACACTCCTCTCGTGCAGGTTATAAATACATTTTGAACATTAGCCTTATACTTAGAATATTATCTAGGCAAAAAAATCAAGAAGTACATTTACGAAAGTACCTTTTTATAATCAATTCAGGAAAAACATTCACAAGCAACTGTGAAAATGTGCCAATTTTGGATTTGTAAAAAATGATTTTTACTACTCCACTGGATAGTCAACAAATTTAGATGATTTCAAATGTGTGACCAAACTCTTCTTTTGACAAACCAACATTTAACAAATCGTTTCTTTCAACAGCCCACCTGACATTAAAGATTGTGACATGTTGTCAACTATCATCAACAACTGAGCCTGACGTACTACACATCGGTTGTAATAAACAAGATCTGTCCGATTTGTTAGTGGGATTGTACCACATCAACATAACCTGTTCCTTGTTTTAGGTTATAGGTAAATTCAAGTATAATCTTTATGCAACAATTAGTACACGTGTACAATTTACAACAAATGTTTACCGCGGATAAGATAAGAGACATTTAGCTATAATGAAATCATAATACAGAAATCCTTTCTTCTGATCTATTGTAAAAGTTTGTAAAGTCGATTTTTTCCCTGCCAGTTTTATATGTTGTTTCTTTGTACAGTTTTTAGATGAAGACTCTTTGAGCACAGTCAAACAGAAATATGATGATCGCAAGCCTCATAATGCCTCAACATGAAAAGCGAGTCTTGATGTTTTTTCTGACATTTACACTTATTGCACTTAAATCATGTCCATCTATTACACTGTTACAACATGTTGCATTTGATAATGCGTCTCTAAATGCATTTCTGATAAAAAATAAACAATTTTAGTAGTTATTTTAAGTGAGTAGTTGGTTGATTCAGGCCGTTTTATTTTCCCCCGTGCCAGTCTTTTAGGCATCTGCCTTTTCGTTTGAATCCATGAAACAATATGTCGTCATGTTTTTATCAATAATTTGTTCTACATTTAGGAAACGGTTTTTGTCCTTCATCACCATCTCTTAATTTATGTATTTTTATTATTATTTTATTTTTTACAATTTTAAATATTTGTTCAACTTAAATATTAGTCATTTAAAATGCTGTCAGGCAGGATATCTTATTATGATACTGGTACACGTCCTTGGTAGTCGGGTATCTGTAAAAACAGTAAATGAGCGACGTGATTAGATCGTTGTCCATTAATAAAACACTTCATCGTCATTAGGACAAACTCAGTTTGTTTTCATAGTATTCATAAATACTGTCAAACAGATGTAGCCATGCAAAACTTTATGGTAATGAACAGGCTAAATAAACACAAATGATCATTCTAACTCTTTCAAACACCAGACTGATCCCAGGTTAGTAAACTTCAAATCGCACAATAGTTATCTTGACTTTAACGGCGCTACTGTTTTTGTTCTTGTGCACACATGCACCGCAAAAATTTTCATCGCGGTAGACTGACCAAACCAATTTTATGCTTCTTTGATTTTGTTAAAAGTGTTTCACCATGGTTACAGTTTTTTTAAATATCGCCATTCTTTTTCGTCTGTAATTTTAATTATGTGCATGTTTGTTTTTCCTTTTGTTTTTCCCCCTTTCCACTTTGTCTGAACACCAAGCGAACGCTATGTGCTCACGACATCTCTTTGTTCGCATACAGCATTTGGTTGATTTAATAAAACAATGCATTATACCACATTATTCACTTGAATAATTTACAATGTATATTATCCTATTTTATACTACCATAATTATGTTTTTTGGAGGGGGAAAGAATGCGCCTCAAGGTTATTTTAAACATTTTATTTTACACGTTTTACCATTAAAAATACTAAAAACTGTGACATGATTAATCTCATGTTTTTATGACTATTGAAGGCGTCACATTATCTTTAGTCACCTCAAAGCTACAGGCCCTACCTACTGAATTTGGTATTTAACCTTTTGCCTGTCACCCCAATTTTGGCAAGTTGGGCCCAAAAAAGGCTGCTGCTCGCAAGTTATTCTGAATAGACGCATGTCCAATATATTTCTAAAAAGCCATTAATGTGTTATAAACAACAGAGTTGAGTTTAATTAATTTTAAGTCGTGGTGATATGCCTCAATATGTGTTGAATAGGAACATAGCGAAAACTAACTCTATTTGCGTAATATCGTAATGAGCCCTTCTGTTTTCATCTTACTAGACATTATCATTATTTTGTTTAATACGAACTGCATCTGAAAACTAGAATCTGTATGTTACCGCCATTATTTTGATGGTAGAATATTGTTTGTATATTTAGGAAAATTATTATTAATGTGTTGTGTGCAATACGTTGTATTTTAATCATACATAAGATATTGACATCAACTTTATCTAAACATCTTAACATTATCTTAAGTATAGAAGTTACCTTTAAATCATTTTATTATCAAGAATGACAATAAAATCAAATCTACTCTCTATATGTTATGGAACTTATGGAATTCATTTCATTATGAACAATTCACCCGTTTTTGTTTTTGATCTCGTAAGCTTTCATGACAAAGTCACCAACTGGATTGAGTGATAATATATATATTAAATAATAATAAATAATATGTATGTAAAATAATAGTGTTGACATATGCAGACGTATTCATGTAGCTTCTGGTTCATTGTGAGTATTAGTTATTTAGAGATTGGAAAAGGAGAGCAGTGTGCTTAACTTCATTCCACTTGTGAAGAGTGAGGCATAATTATTCTAAGGGTTAATGGTACAAGTCGTCGCTGACAGCGTCGCAACGTGCTAAAGGCATGGGTAAAATGGTAGCAGACCGTGTAAAGAAGCGGACTCAAGAAAGAGGAAGCCCTGCAGGCATAGGTCATATCCCCTACTGGAGGCCGTCCTTGACCGTAAGGTCCAGGAGACATTGCGAACTTGCTCCACCTCAGATAGGGGTACCCTGACTTTAGAGAATCTACTATCATCATTTTATATATATATATATATATTAATTCTTACACACGCTATTCTTATTTCTTATGCATATGTTATCATTATTTTAATTGATTTCTATGTAAAGCACTTTGAATTAACATTGTGTATGAAATGTGCTATATAAATAAACATGCTTTGCCTTGATTTTATTACTTTCTGAAGAGTATCCCATACACCCACACAGCAGGGGGTGGGGGCGGTCCCCAATCGGTCGTCTTGATAAACTCTGCGCAGAGCTCAGTTATGGCAACAAACCTGGGTACCTAACCGAAGGGATCTAGAGCAACTCTCATATCAGGTTGGACGACTGCATCGGTGCGAGCGGTTGAGCTACTGCAATGTCAAAAGTTGAAGGAATACAATCAACTGACCTACAAAGTCAACATTCCTGTTTGTCTGAGCCTGATGAATACTGTTCTTCTTCGATTTTACAGTTTGAGGAATCAGACCCAGAACCCAAACTTGAGAGCATTGAAGCGCAAGGCCTGGACAATTGTGGACAGAAGACTCAATCACAGGAGATTCCAGGAACTATTAAAATCTTTCAGCATCAAATAGGGAACAAAGTTTATACCGTGCACAAAGTTGAATTCTAAAGAGGGCGTCTACAACACAGTGGATTTCTGAAATGGCTGCACAAAAGCTTTTGGACTGTAACCAAGACCCCAATAATATGGGGGCTGTATGCAGTCAAAAGAACTCCATTGATTCAATGTTTAAAGACCTTTACAGAGGCCAGATGGTCGGATTGATGCAAAAGATTATCGAATCCGTACGTGAACCGGATAATGACTGCTCAAGGTACACTAAACGTGTAAAAAATCTCAAACATTAAATGGACAACATAAGAGACCTGACAAATTCATGGCCTGATATGACTTGTGTGTGTCATAATACTAAAGAGCCTCTCTGTGTATTCCTCAGAAAAGTTTTCGATGTGATGTGTGATTGTAGCGACGAGCTAGGAGTAACAGAAATACTCTGTATGTGTACATATGTATCAGATGTATGTATGTCACTGGTGTTAAAAAATGAGAAAACTGTCATTGATGAAATAGTTGAAATGATGGTCAACTACATACTAGACCAAAACATGATAGCGTGCAGAGATTTTCTTTTCTGGTTGGACCACCTGTAATGGCATATTTATTGTTTTGCTTTATGGATGCTATGTCATTTTATCATTTTCTTCACTACTTCAATATTTAACAACATATTGATGAAATAAAAGGCTGAATCACTTAACCTGATGTTGTTTTATTGTTGTGTCCGAGCTAGTTAAAAATAGTATTACTACCCAAAATAAAATGTTTAAAAGAACCTTGAGGCGCATTCTTTCCCCCTCCAAAAACATAATTATTGTAGTATAAAATAAGATAATATAGATTGTAAATTATTCAAGTGAATAATGTGGTATAATGCATTGTTTTATTAAATCAACCAAATGCTGTATGCGAACAAAGAGATGTCGTGAGCACATAGCGTTCGCTTGGTGTTCAGACAAAGTGGAAAGGGGGAAAAACAAAAGAAAAACAAACATCCACATAATTAAAATTACAGACGAAAAAGAATGGTGATGTTTTAAAAAAATTGTAACCATGGTGAAACACTTTTAACAAAATCAAGCATAAAATTGGTTTGGTCAGTCTACCGCGATGAAAATTTTTACGGTGCATGTGTGCACAAGAACAAAAACAGTAGCGCCGTTAAAGTCAAGATAACTATTGTGTGATTTGAAGTTTACTAACCTGGGATCAGTCTGGTGTTTGAAAGAGTTAGAATGATCATTTGTGTTTATTTAGCCTATTCATTACCATAAAGTTTTGCATGGCTACATCTGTTTGACAGTATGAAAACAAACTGAGTTTGTCCCAATGACGATGTAATGTTTTATTAACAGACAACGATCTAATCACGTTGCTCATTTACTGTTTTTACAGATACCCGACTACAAAGGACGTGTACCAGTATCATAATAAGATATCCTGCCTGACAGCATTTTAAATGACTTATATTTAAGTTGAACAAATATTTAAAATTGTAAAAAAATAAAATAAAAATACATAAATTAAGAGATTGTGATGAAGGACAAAAACTGTTTCCTAAATGTAGAACAAATTATTGAGACAAACATGAAGACACATTCATTCACGTTTCATGGATTCAAACGAAAAGGCAGATGCCTAAAAGACACAGTACTGGCACGGGGGAAAATAAAACGGCCTGAATCAACCAACTACTCACTTAAAATAACTACTAAAATTGTTTTTTTTTTTATCAGAATTGTGTTTAGAGACGCATTATCAAATAAAACATGTTGTAACAGTGTAATAGATGGACATGATTTAAGTGCAATAAGTGTAAATGTCAGAAAAAACATCAAGACTCGCTTTTCATGTTGACGTATTATGAGTCTTGCGATCATCATATTTCTGTTTGACTGTGCTCAAAGAGTCTTCATCTAAAAACTGTACAAAGAAACAACATATAAAACTGGCAGGGAAAAAAATCTACTTTACAAACTTTTACAATAGATCAGAAGAAAGGATTTCTGTATTATGATTTCATTATAGCTAAATGTCTCTTATCTTATCCGCGGTAAACATTTGTTGTAAATTGTACACGTGTACTAATTGTTGCATAAAGATTATGCTTGAATGTACCTATAACCTAAAACAAGGAGCAGGTTATGTTGATGTGGTACAATCCCACTAACAAATCGGACAGATCTTGTTTATTACAACCGATGTGTAGTACGTCAGGCTCAGTTGTTGATGATAGTTGACAACATGTCACAATCTTTAATGTCAGGTGGGGTATTGAAAGAAACGATTCGTTAAATGTTGGTTTGTCAAAAGAAGAGTTTGGTCACACATTTGAAATCATCTAAATTTGTTGACTATCCAGTGGAGTAGTAAAAATAATTTTTTACAAATCCAAAATTGGCACATTTTCACAGTTGCTTGTGAATGTTTTTCCTGAATTGATTATAAAAAGGTACTTTCGTAAATGTACTTCTTGATTTTTTTGCCTAGATAATAGGCTGAGTATAAGGCTAATGTTCAAAATTTATTTATAACCTGTACGAGAGGAGTGTAACTTGGTTTAATGAATGTAACAAGCGTATATGGTTCAGCTGCAGAACAATCAATCAAACCACTTTATATAGCGCTTTTACAATCACGATTGTGTCAAAGCAGCTCCACAGTGTCAAACAGGACAGTATTGCGACAAAATTAGATTTGGCTGTACAATCGTTCTGGAGAAAAAGTGATGTTATCAGCTTATTTTAATTTATCATATAGCGACAACGTTGGCAGATCAGTATTATACTGTAGTTTATAGAATTAAAGAAGAACTAATTAATACATTTTGTTTGTATATTAAGTTGAATAACTTGGATCATAATTTTAGTGTCCCCAAGTGTGTTTGTAAGTCTAGAACAGCAAGACTTACTTTTCATGTTGATGGTTCATGTGATTCCTCATCGCAGAGGATGAGACCAAAACTGTAGTGACACTAAAAGAAATATTACTTTAGTCAAACACTCTCAAATAGAAAGACTGTCATGTCATTTCTTACGTTTCATTTATTCCTATAATGTTGATGGTTCTCAAACAAAAGTCCAACAAACAGTATGGTCATCTGAAATCTGACTAAATACGAACAATCTGGAGTAGTAAAATATACTTTTGTTATATACATAATTACAAACATTGTGATTCTGGTGTATTATATTTTAGTAAATCCTTTAAAATTACATGATACTTACAAAAATAGTCAAAATGTAGAAAAACAGCACTTGTTTGGTAAGCACAAAGTTTTGTTTTCTAGGTGAGAAAAATTCACCACGATTAGGCTTCATGAGTTCTACAAACAATATGTTTTCCCTGTGGTTGTGGAACATTGGAGGTAAATCGTTTGAAATGTAGGTTTTTCAAAATAAATCAAATAAGTTTGGTCTTACATTTAATAAAGAAGCTTAAAATGATTTGCACAGACTTGCACTGACAAGAACCAGATAGGACTCTTTACCTCAAAACATATACAGATGGATGAATAAAATGTAAACATTAATCTTGATCATACGACTAAGAATAGGCAATGGGAGGAAAATGCATATAACAATAAAGTGGACACTTTTTCTTATCCAATGTCACTGCTTTCTTCCTTGAATTTACGCAGAGTTGTGTGCCCACATAATTCCTACAAAGAACATGTTTGGATTGTGTCTGTATAGGGAAGAAGCAATGCCAATGAGCTTTAATCGATATCTATTTAATTGAGACGATAATAATAAAGGAAAACTAAGTAAAAAGACATTGTTGATAAACAGCTGAAACGACTGATAACTTAGCTGGATTGGGATGCATAAGGCAATTATAGTAAAGACTATTAAAACGGCAAGTGTGATACTAGCGTGCAAATGTATAACTCATGTTGAAACATATTCACAAGTGAAAAATTTATATTATTTTCTTTGTTTGATAAGAAGCTTCATCTGAATCCTTGTACTGCATGATTGTAACATGCCTGATATGATAGTTAAAAAATACCTAGGCCTATTCCAACACCACAGAGAAAATATTTTTTCTTAACAGATCTTATTCTTGATTTTCTAAAATGTCGAAAGAGAAAATAA
The DNA here is from genome assembly GCF_024679245.1 of Pseudorasbora parva. Lineage (NCBI taxonomy): Eukaryota > Metazoa > Chordata > Actinopteri > Cypriniformes > Gobionidae > Pseudorasbora > Pseudorasbora parva. The sequence goes on along the minus strand of NC_090176.1, from coordinate 14,748,282 downwards.
TCTGGTTTAGTTGTATTTTTAAAACATCGCTTTTTCTTAAAATCATTGAGTCAAACGTATTTGGTAGCATGATAGTCATAATGTATTAACTGCAGGTTTATCAGGCTGATAAAAGTAGCATGAACCTATGACATTTATAAAAGTACCGAATAACTGTGTCAGAAGCCGCCAGCTAAATATTTGGTTTTAAGGTCAAATAAGTATTCCCAGGAGACCCATTGACCCCAGAAGTCACGATTTCTGAAGACCTCACATATTTGAATCATTCTGGTTGAAAACAAAAAACAACAACAAAACAAACCTTGTAGGGTCTTTAACACCCTGCAAAAGCACTAGAGTCAAATATTTACTCAAGACGGACTTTACTCAAGTTTCCATTGACCAAAGAGAAACATCTGGTCTTCAAATCACCACATCACCTACAGCCTGAAGCTGCCATTAATGACTGTGTGTCGTTCAAATTCCTTCATAATAGGAATCTATTTAAAACAAATGACATATTTCTACTTTATTTTTATCTTTAAACAACAGATTTGTGACAAACATGTTTCATTGCACGGGTTCATCCATTGTTAATGGTTATTAATCAAGACCTGCTTGAATATTTGTAAAAATAAGATCTAAGATTTTAAATTTTAAACGAGCTAAAGTTTTAGAACAGACGATTTTAGTAAGAATATACTTTAGGTGGAATTTAAGGAAATCATCCCTACAATGTGGCATCAGATGTTACACAGTTGTCTTATAGGAAGGTTAAGAAGATTACTTTAGAAGACTTTATTCAAACTTTTAAGATTTGATTTAGATGTAATTTAAACTTTGAAGATTATACTTTGAAAAAAAAAATGAGTATGAACAAAATAATGGCTCTGGAAAGGCATTGGCAGACTAACTTAACATGATGCTCAGAGTCTCAGCTGTAACCCCTCCCGTCCAGAGAGGGTCTGAAGCATTCATTTCATACTGGAGTACCCTGGAGGATCTCAGGGGGTTTCAACTTAAACTATTTGCTTTTTATCTTCTTCAACTCTTTGAAAATGTAAGGTATTTTTATTTTTATATTTAGCTAAAACTAGAACTATAAAGTGTTCAAATAATTGTAGTAACATATTTGTTATTATTCATTGTGTATTTAATTTTATTTATAAACAATTCATTTAAAATAGAGATAAGTTCCTTTTTTAGAACCAATTACCGTGTGTGTGTGTGTGCGCGTGTGCGTGTGTGCGTGTGTGTGCGTGTGTGTGTGGTTCAGGTATTCCCCTAATAAAATTTGACCCATGTACAAAACAGCTTATAAATTACATGAAATCATTTATTATTACATTTTTGAAAATGTCAAAAATGCCCCGTGTTTAGATGTCTGGGATGCACAGTTACAGTACAAAAGTCATCATGTCCATGGAAAGCCTCCATAAAACATGTAGGAAACCAAACATGTGGAAGTGCCCCAGAGTTTGCTCCAATTTCACCAGCGTTTTTAACACTACGAGAGAGAATGATTTTTAACTTTCACCTGTATTTTTCTTTGTAATATATATTTATTCAATTTACATGTATGTAAAAGTATCACTTTTGTACACAAAATGTATATAGAATCAATATTTGTAATGTTTATAAATATTCACAATGTTTCAGTGAATTTTAGTGATGTGTTTATCATTGTTATTGAGTTTGATGATTTTCCTAGACTAAAGCAATGTTGTTGTCAAAGATATTTGATCTCAAACCATATATAAAGATGTATTTAAAATCTTGCTTGGAGGTTTTGTATAAATGTAAAAGTAAAAAATGGAACAGACGGTGTAATTGATAGACTTTAGGTTTAAGCTTTATAAACCCATTTATAAAGGGTTGTATTTCTTTATAAAGGTGTCTGTATCCATAATGAATGTAATCATCTAAATGATTACAACTGTGAGATGAAAAATATGAATTTATTTAAAACTTTTCATTTTAAAGATCTAATGTAAACTGTCATGAAAATATGCTGAATTTTAAAGTTAAAGCCTTACATAGACTGTGGCCATATAATGCTTTGACTGAAACAAGCATTTCTGGCAAAAGTCTTAGACTTTGTCTTGTCCATAGAATGCTATCTCCCCCGTCTGCTGTGGCTGTGACACCTCCCTCAACACGTCTTGGTCAGTGAGAGGGAGAGAATGATTTTGCGCTCTGAAAGTTGTTTTATATTTTAGTAAAATAAATGGTATTATAAATAATATATATTTTGTTTCCATTACATTTAAAATAGAAATGTATTTCCCTTTATAAAACCAATTTTGTGTGTGTGTGTGTGTGTGTGTGTGTGTGTGTGTGTGTGTGTGTGTGTGTGTGTGTGTGTGTGTGTGTGTGTGTGTGTGTGTGTGTGTGTGTGTGTGTGTGTGTGTGTGTGTGTGTGTGTGTGTGTGTGTGTGTGTGTGTGTGTGTGTGTGTGTGTGTGTGTGTGTGTGTGTGTGTGTGTGTGTGTGTGTGTGTGTGTCAGAAAGAGAGACAAGGCATATTGGCCTATACAATCGTATTGTCACTTGCCATGGAATGCAAAAGCACCTCACGTGGTCTGGACCTCCCTGAAATCACAGCTCAAATTGCCGAGTCAAAGTTCAAAACCATCAGTCTTTCATTTGATCACTACCGAAAACAATCACAGGTCAGAAGTCATCACCGGAATTTCAAACATTTAACCTCAAAGGTCATATTGACCCCCAGAGTATACATAAGGTCAAAGGTGACAACAACGTGGGTGGTCGGTGGGGGAGGGGAACAACCTGGGTGGTCCGTGGGGGGAGGGGAACGAAGGGGGCGTGGTAGGTCAAAGGTCACCATCAATCATTTTGACACTTGCCGTAGTATATGAACTACTAAGGACTACTATTCATCAGTAGTTCAAGTGTGACATTTTGAATACATTTTTGGCCAAGGAGACTTAAAACTTAAAACAAATAAACAGACATATGACTTTATGGTGTTTCTTCAGAAGTTCAAACATGACCTTTTCAAACTATTTTTTTTCTGACTCTGGAATATATGAACTTGAACTTTAGATGCATACCAATTGACTCCTAATGTTTCATCAGTAGTTAAAGGATGACTTTTTTGGGAAATAAAATGTCTGACCCTGGATGCTATGAACTTGAACTTTCTATACATTGTTAATAGATTAATCAGTAGTTCAATTGTGACATTTTGAATACATTTTTTGGCCAAGGAGTATTCAAACTTAGAATGTATAAACAGACTTATAACTTTATGCTATTTCTTCAGAAGTTCAAACATGACTTTTTGAACTATTTTTTCTGACCCTGGAATCTACGATCTTGGACTTTCTATGCATACCAATTGACTCCTAATGTTTCATCAGTAGTTAAAGGATGACTTTTTTTGGAAAATAAAATGTCTGACCCTGGATCCTATGAACTTGAACTTTCTATACATAGGAATATATTCATCAGTAGTTCAAGAGTAAAATTTTGAACTTTTTTTGGCCAAAGTGTCTATGAACTTGAACTTCTATACATAGAAATAGATTCATCAGTAGTTCAAGGATGAACTTTTGAACTTATTTTTTGCCACGGAGTCTTCAAACTTAAAATGTAAAAAATATACTTATGACTTTATGGTGTTACTTCAAAAGTTCAAACAAGACTTATTGAACTATTTTTTCTGTCCCTGGAATTGATTAACTTGAAATTTCTATGCATACCAATATACTCCTAATGTTTCATCAGTAGTTCAAGGATAAACTTTTGAACTTATTTTTTTGCCAAGGAGTCTTCAAACTTAAAATGTATAAACAGACTTATGACTTTAATGGTGTTTCTTCAGAAGTTCAAACATGACTTTTTGAACTATTTTTTTCTGACCCTGGAATATATGAACTTGAACTTTATATGCATACCAGTTGAATCCTAACGTTTCATCAGAAGATCAAGGATGACTTTTTTTGACAAATACAATTTCTGATCCTGGATCCTATGAACTTGAACTTTCTATACATAGGGATAGAATCATCAGTAGTTCAAGTGTGAAATTTTGAATACATTTTTTTGCCAAGGAGTCTTCAAACTTAAAAGGTATAAACCGACTTATGACTTTGTGCTGTTTCTTCAGAAGTTCAAACATGACTTCTGAACTGTTTTTTCTGACCCTGGAATATGAGAACTTGAACTTTATATGCATACCAATTGACTCCTAAAGTTTTAGCAGTAGTTAAAGGGTGACTTTTTTTGGAAAATAAAATTCTGAACCTGGATCATATGAACTTGAACGTTCTATATATACGAATATATTCCTTTTGTTATTTCATCAGTAGTTCAAGGGTGACTTTTTTTGAAAAACTCTGGATCCTATGAACTTGATTTTTCTATACGAAACTTCATCTTAATAGTCTGCTCAATAGATTCATCACTAGTTCAAGTGTGAAATGTTGAATACATTTTTGGCCAAGGAGTCTTCAAACTAAAAATGTATAAACAGACTTATGGCTTTAATGGTGTTTATTCAGAAGTTCAAACATGACTTTTTGAACTATTTTTTCTGACCCTGGAATATATGAACCTGAACACTATATGCATACCAATTGACTCCTAGCGTTTCATTAGTAGATCAAGGATGACTTTTTTTGAAAAATAAAATGTCTGACCCTGGATCCTATGAACTTGAACTTTCTATACATAGTAATAGATTAATCAGTAGTTCAATTGTGACATTTTGAATACATTTTTTGGCCAAGGAGTATTCAAACTTAAAATGTATAAACAGACTTATAACTTTATGCTATTTCTTCAGAACTTCAAACATGACTTTTTGAACCATTTTTTCTGACCCTGGAATCTATGAACTTGGAACTATGCATACCAATAGACTCCTAATGTTTCATCAGTATTTCAATGATAATAGTGATATATTCAACTTTCTATAAATTCAGTGCTTCCAGGACTACTATTCATCAGTAGTTCAAGTGTGACATTTTGAATACATTTTTGGCCAAGGAGACTTAAAACAAATAAACAGACGTATGACTTTATCGTGTTTCTTCAGAAGTTCAAACATGACCTTTTTGAACTATTTTTTTCTGACCCTGGAATATATGAACTTGAATTTTAGATGCATACCAATTGACTCCTAATGTTTCATCAGTTGTTCAAGGATAATAGTAATATATTCAACTTTCTATACATAGGAATATATTCATCAGTAGTTCAAGTGTGACATTTTGAATACATTTTTTGGCCAAGGATTCTTCGAACTTAAAATAAATAGACAGAATAATGACTTTATGGTGTTTCTTCAGAAGTTAAAACATGAATTTTGAACTATTTTTTCTGACCCTGGATCCTATGAACTTGAACGTTCTATATATATACGAATCTGTTAATTCATCAGTAGTACAAGAATGACTTTTTTGAAAAATAAAAAGCCTGACCCTTTATCCTATGAACTTGAACTTTCTATACATAGGAATAGATTCATCAGTAGTTCTTAGTTCTTATTCAGACTTATAACTTTATGCGATTTCTTCAGAAGTTCAAACATGACTTTTTGAACTATTTTTTTTTCTGACCCAGGAATATGTGAACTTGAACTTTTAATTTATACTAATTGACTCCTAATGTTTCATCAGTAGTTCAAGAATGACTTTTTTTGGAAAATAAAATTTCTGACCCTGGATCCTATGAACTTGAACGTTCTATATATACAAATCTGTTAATTTATCAGTAGTTCAAGGATGACTTTTTTTGAAAAATAAAAAGCCTGACCCTGGATCCTATGAAGTTGAACTTTTTATATGAAAGTTCATCTTAATAGACTCCTTAATAGATTCATCACTAGTTCAAATGTGAAATTTTGAATACATTTTTGGCCAAGTAGTCTTCAAACTTAAAATGTATAAACAGACTTATGATTTTAATGGTGTTTCGTCAGAAGTTCAAACATGACTTTTTGAAGTATTTTTTCTGACCCTGGAATCTATGAACTTGAACTCTCTATGCATACGAATAGACTCCTAATGTTTCATCAGTAGTTCAATGATAATAGTAATATATTCAACTTTCTATAAATTCAGTGGTTCAAGGACTACTGTTCAAAAGTAGTTCAAGTGTGACGTTTTCAATACATTTTTTGACAAGGAGACTTAAAACTTAAAACAAATAAACAGACTAATGACGTTAATGGTGTTTCTTCAGAAGCTCAAACATGACTTCTGAACAATTTTTTCTGACCCTGGAATCTATGAACATGAATTTCTATGTATACCAATAGACTCCTAATGTTTCATCAGTAGTTCAAGGATAATAATAATATATTCAGCTTTCTATACATAGGAATAGATTCATCAGTAGTTCAAGAGTGAAATTTTGAATACATTGTTGGCAAAAGAGTCTTCAAACTTAAAATGTATAAACAGACTTATGACTTTACTGTGTTTCTTCAGAAGTTCAAACATGACCTTTTTGAACTATTTTTTTCTGACCCTGGAATATATGAACTTGAACTTTAGATGCATACCAATCGACTCCTAATGTTTCATCAGTAGTTAAAGGATGACTTTTTTTTGAAAATAAAATGTCTGACCCTGGATCCTATGAACTTGAACTTTCTTTCCCTTTCAGTCGGTCACGTTCGACGTACGTCAGAACTGAACCGACGAATGGGATCTTACTTTAGAGAACAATCCTACTTCGAGTATTTAAAAACGATGCCAATGAAATTTGGCATGCGATCCACGCATTCCACGCTCCGCCCCACAGCGCGGGTATAAAACGGGAAGTGGAATGGTAGATCAGCGCTTTCTACTTCGGAGCCGAACAGTTATTGCTGTTTCTACGAAGAGTGTTGACTACGAGTCTTCTAATAGTGATCTGAGAACTGCCAGTGCGGGTGATACGGCGGTTCAGCGAGAGACCGAGCAAAAGTGAAACTAAAAGAGCTTGTTGGTTCAGTGGGCAGTTTCCATTCACAAAAGAGCAACACGGTTTGACCCTGTGTATTTTTCAAGATGTCATTCAAACCGTGTATTCCTGGTATGCATCGGTTTCCTGTCCTCTTTGACGGCCACGAGCGCATGTGAGATTGCGATCGTGGGTGATTCATGTTCTCGAAAAAGAACATGGTCACGTCGGCGCGTTGTTCGTCTCCCCCTTCTCATAAAGGGCTTGAGTGTTCAGCGCGCCGTGTGCCGTCGAGCGGCCGGCTGACAGCGGTGGTTGTGACAACAACCGGCGCGCGTCAGTCGGCGCTCTAGATGCGCGGTCGAGACTATGAAACCTCAGATCGGGTCGAGTCCCTTCGCCTATCCCCCGATCTAGTTCATTTCTATTGTTACTGGAAAAGGGCTACTTTGGCTGATAAGCGCTGGTGGCCTAAGGATTACAGTGGGGATTCCCCGCTGGGTAAATCCCCTCGGGCCCCCACTCCTCTATCGCATCAAAAGCATGCTGAGACTCTGTTCGTGGGTGGTACGGATTCTCTCATGAGAACACGACCACGTCAGGGCATTGTTCGCCTTGCCTTCTTCATAGAGGCTTGAGCGTTCAGTGTGCTGTGTGCCGTTCTGACGTCTCGCATGCCTGCTGGTAGTTGAAGATGGAATCGCTGGTCCTAAGAGAAAAGGTCTTAACGTTTCATTTTTGGCTCTGGCAGAGGACAGATGTCTATTGCTGCATCGGAGAGAGGGGAATATGGAGCGCAATAAGGGCCAAAAAAAAAAAAATTGAATTGAATTTTGTTTTCCCTCTCTCACTGCCCTCTGTCCTGCACGCACGGGGGTAGTCCCAGCCCAGGGGTTGTGCAATAACTGCGTGCGGTGTTGGACCTCGCCCTATGGGCGACGAAAATCACTGCATGCTCCCTGGGTCAGGCGATGTCCACACTAGTGGTCCAGGAACAGGGGGCTAACCTGGCAGATATGCGCAAGAAAAGCCTGTCTGTCAGGCTGGCCTCCTCGGCGACGCCATCGAGAACTTTGCCCAGCAGTTCTTGGTGGCCCAGAAGCAGACGGAGGCGTTGCACCAGGGTGCCAACGACCAGCTGCTCGGTCGTCGGTCGCGGCGCCTCTGTCAAGGGCATCCCCTCCTGCGTCCTCCACCCTGCTAGAGCCGAGCAGCAGCCTCCACTGGAGGAGCAGGGTTCCGGACGCGGGCGAGGCGCCCAACCCATCCAGTGCCCGCTTACCGGCAGGCAAGCGCAAGGGGACGCGGTCCTGAGACGGGCCGGCTAGGGAGAACAGGAGCTGCTCGGGGGAGACGATGTTCGCATCCCTCCCCCACCCCCCCGGAGGAGGACTGGGGGGCCCTGACTGGTTACGGTTCTGCCACTGGCTCTCTGGAGTCCAGCGGTACCCACATTTTTAAGAGCAGTTTCCTCTCTCTCTGGGCCCCAAGAGGGTCAGGTTGGCAGTGTGCGACGCCCACGGGCCTTGTCACTCCTTTCCTACCCTCCCGTCGCCAGGGGGCAGTTGTGTGGGCCTCGAGGACGCCCCCGGGCCTTCTCACCCACACGCTGCCTCTCTCGTGAGCACTCAGTCAACACTCCGGGCCGCCCACGGGCCTCCCGGGTTGGGGCTGGGTGCTTCACTTCCCTGCCTCCGGGCCGTGGGCAGCAGAGTGGGCTCCGAGGATGCCTCCGGGCCTTCTCACCCACTCTCTGTCCAAACCAGGAGTGCTCAGGCAACACTTCGGGCCGCCTCCGGGCCTCCCGAGTCGGGCCAGAGTACTCCGCTTCGCTGCCCCACCCCGGGCACGTCTGTGGTGCCGTTGGTCCCGCTTGCACGGTCTCTGGGGGCCTGGCTAGGTCTCCCCAGGCCGTCTCGCTGGCTCATCCGTACCATCAGACTCGGCTACGCGATTCAGTTCGCGCGCCGGCCGCCCAAGTACAGGGGCATCCTCTTCACCTCCGTGCGAAGTAGCGATGCTCATGTCTTGAGGTCGGAGATCGAGGTCCTACTGGCGAAGGACGCGATCGAGCCGGTTCCTCCAGCCGATATGAAGACGGGGTTCTACAGCCCCTACTTCATTGTGCCCAAGAAAGGGGGTGGGTTACGACCAATCCTGGACCTGCGAGTTCTGAATCGGGCCCTGCACAAGCTCCCGTTCAGAATGTTGACGCAGAAACGCATTTTTCAATGCATCCGTCCCCAGGATTGGTTTGCAGCGATCGACCTGAAGGACGCGTACTCCATGTGTCTATTCTCCCTCGACACAGACCGTTCCTGTGCTTTGCGTTCGAGGGGAAAGCATATCAGTACAAGGTCCTGCCCTTCGGGCTGTCTCTGTCGCCCCGCGTCTTTACGAAGGTCGCGGAGGCAGCCATTGTTCCACTCAGAGAACGCGGCGTTCGGATGCTCAACTACCTCGACGATTGGCTGATTCTAGCCCAGTCGAAGGACCAGTTCGACCAGAAGGACCTCAGCCAGTTGGGCCTTCGGGTCAACCGAGAGAAGAGCAAACTCAGTCCTACACAGAGGATCTCTTATCTCGGTATGGAGTTGGACTCGGTCAACCGGACTGCGCGCCTCATCGAGGAGCGAGTCCAGTTGGTGTTGAACTGCTTGAATATGTTCAAGAGCAGGACAGCGGTCCCACTGAAATCCTTTCAGAGGCTCCTGGGGCATATGGCATCTGCAGCCGCGGTCACGCCGCTCGGATTGCTTCATATGAGACCGCTTCAACGCTGGCTCAATGGCCGAGTCCCGAGATGGGCATGGCAGAGCGGTCAGTACCGGGTCCCAGTGACTCCTTACTGCCACCAAACCTTCAGCCCGTGGTCCAACACCTCGTTTCTCCGGGCCGGGGTGCCCCTAGAACAAGTGTCCAGGCATGCTGTGCTATTCACGGATGCCTCCGCCACCGGCTGGGGGGCCACGTACAACGGGCATGCAGTTGCTGGTCTGTGGACGGGGCCGCAATTGCATTGGCACATCAATTGCCTCGAGTTACTGGCAGTACACTTGGCACTCCGCCGCCTCAAGGGGCCGCTGCGTGGCAAGCATGTATTGGTCCGTACGGACAGCACCACGGTCGTTGCGTACATCAACCGTCAGGGTGGTCTACGCTCCCGTCGTCTGCTCCAACTCGCCCGCCACCTCCTTCTGTGGAGTCAGAAGCAGCTGAGGTCGCTTCGGGCCATTCATGTCCCTGGTGCGCTGAACCAGACAGCCGACGAGCTCTCTCGTCAGCCGACACCTCCCGGAGAGTGGCGACTCCACCCCCAGGCGGTCCAGCTGATATGGGACCAGTTCGGAGCTGCACAGGTAGACCTGTTTGCCTCTCCGGACTCGACCCATTGCCAGTGGTACTATTCCCTGACCGGGGGTACCCTCGGCACAGATGCACTGGCGCACAGCTTGCCCTGGGACCTACGCAAGTATGCGTTCCCCCAGTGAGCCTTCTTGCACAGACTCTGTGCAAGGTCAGGGAGGACGAGGAGCAGGTCTTGTTAGTTGCGCCGTATTGGCCCAACCGGACCTGGTTCCCAGAACTTACACTCCTCTTCGAGCCTTTGGCGTACTGTGAGCTTAAAATCTTGTCAATGAAGACAGTGCTCCTGACGGCATTGGCCTCGATCAAGAGGGTAGGGGACCTGCATGCACTTTCGGTCAACGAATCGTGCCTAGAGTTCGGGCCCGGTAACTCTCACGTTGTCTTGAGACCCCGGCCCGGATATGTGCCCAAGGTTCCTACCACTCCCTTCCGGGATAAGGTAGTGAACCTGCAAGTGCTGCCTTCGGAGGAGGCAGACCCAGCCATGGCTCTGTTGTGTCCGGTCCACGCTCTTCGCGCTTACGTTTACCGGACCCAGAGCCTTCGGACCTCAGAGCAACTCTTCGTCTGTTACGGAGGCCAGCAGAAGGGAAAGGCTGTCTCCAAGCAGAGGTTAGCCCACTGGATAGTGGATGCTATAGTCTTGGCTTACCAGTCCCAAGACGTGCCTTGCCCGTTCGGTGTAAGAGCACACTCCACTAGGAGTGTTGCTTCTTCCTGGGCGCTGGCTCAAGGCGCCTCGCTGACAGACATATGTAGAGCTGCGGGCTGGGCGACACCTAACACGTTTGCTAGATTCTATAGCTTACGTGTAGAGCCGGTATCTTCCCGCATCCTCGCCCCCAGTGGCCAGGAGCGTTAAGTGCCCGTTCTAAGTGTCGGCTTGCAAAACGCCACTCCCGCCCTCTGGGCCGGATACGTGCGTCTATTGTCTCCAGTTGTGTTCCCCGGGAAACCGGCTAACCCTGTCGAGCTCCTCCGTCACCCCTCCGGTGTCAGACGTTGCGGACCGTCTGACGCCAGGCCTGCACCCGTCTGCTTGTGAAACGTGGCTGTAGGCTGGATTCCATATGTAGCGGTTCCCTCACGGCAACCCCATATGTGTATTCTTCCACGGTACCAGCTACCCTTCGGGCTAGCCCCGTGTCTTTCCCTCGACAGAGCCTGCTCTGTCGTCTCTGGGCGTGTTCTTTCCCCCCTTCAATCAGGCTGGAACCACCCCAGAGACTGCCATATGTTGCACTACCCTGCCAGGTTAGTCCTTATGTGTACTCTGCCACCTCTCCTTCCCTGAAGGACGTGGCCCCGCAGCGTACCCACTCTCTGAGGTAGGCACGCTTTCCCAGCGTTATAAGCAATAGTCATTCTGAGTGGGTCTTGCAGAAACAGCAGTGACTGTACTCCCTGCTTGGAGCCCTGACTTCCGTACCGTACTAGACGGTACAGTGTGCTCAAGCAGGACGCTGGAAGGGCCAGCATCCTGGCGTTTTCCATAGGGATCCCATTCGTCGGTTCAGTTCTGACGTACGTCGAACGTGACCGACTGAAAGGGAACGTCTCGGTTACGTATGTAACCCTCGTTCCCTGATGGAGGGAACGGAGACGTACGTCCCGTCACCAGGAGTCCGGTCACCAGTCGGCTCCTCAGCAGGAAAAGCGCTGATCTACCATTCCACTTCCCGTTTTATACCCGCGCTGCGGGGCGGAGTGTGGAATGCGTGGATCGCATGCCAAATTTCATTGGCTCGTTTTTAAACACTCGAAGTAGGATTGCTCTCTAAAGTAAGATCCCATTCGTCGGTTCAGTTCTGACGTACGTCTCCGTTCCCTCCATCAGGGAAGAGGGTTACATACGTAACCGAGACGATACATAGTAATAGATTAATCAGTAGTTCAATTGTGACATTTTGAATACATTTTTTGGCCAAGGAGTATTCAAACTTAAAATGTATAAACAGACTTATAACTTTATGCAATTTCTTCAGAAGTTCAAACATGACTTTTGGAACTATTTTTTCTGACCCTGGAATCTATGAACTTGGACTCTCTATGCATACCAATAGACTCCTAATGTTTCTTCAGTAGTTCAATGATAATAGAAATATATTCAACTTTCTATAAATTCAGTGGTTCCAGGACTACTATTCATCAGTAGTTCAAGTGTGACATTTTGAATACATTTTTGGCCAAGGAAACTTAAAACTTAAAACAAATAAACAGACATATGACTTTATGGTGTTTCTTCAGAAGTTCAAACATGACTTTTTCGAACTCTTTTTTTCTGACCCTGGAATATATGAACTTGAACTTTAGATGCATACCAATTGACTCCTAATGTTTCATCAGTAGTTAAAGGATGACTTTTTTTGGAAAATAAAATGTCTGACCCTGGATCCTATGAACTTGAACTTTCTATACATAGTAATAGATTAATCAGTAGTTCAATTGTGACATTTTGAATACATTATTTGGCCAAGCAGAATTCAAACTTTAAATGTATAAACAGACTTATAACTTTATGCTATTTCTTCAGAAGTTCAAACATGACTTTTTGAACTTTTTTTCCTACCCTGGAATATATGAACTTGAACTTTTAATTTATACTAATTGACTCCTAATGTTTCATCAGTAGTTCAAGAATGACTTTTTTTGGAAAATAAAATTTCTGACCCTGGATCCTATGAACTTGAACGTTCTATATATACGAATCTGTTAATTCATCAGTAGTTCAAGGATGACTTTTTTTGAAAAATAAAAAGCCTGACCCTGGATCCTATGAAGTTGAACTTTTTATATGAAAGTTCATCTTAATAGACTCCTTAATAGATTCATCACTAGTTCAAATGTGGAATGTTGAATACATTTTTGGCCAAGTAGTCTTCAAACTTAAAATGTATAAACAGACTTATGACTTCATGGTGTTTCTTCAGAAGTTCAAACATGACTTTTGAACTATTTGTTCTGACCCTGGAATCTATGAACATGAATTTCTATGCATACCAATAGACTCCTAATGTTTCATCAGTAGTTAAAGGATGACTTTTTTTGGAAAATAAAATGTATGACCCTGGATCCTATGAACTTGAACTTTCTATACATAGGAATAGATTCATCAGTAGTTCAAGAGTGAAATTTTGAATACATTGTTGGCAAAAGAGTCTTCAAACTTAAAATGTATAAACAGACTTATGACTTTATGGTGTTTCTTCAGAAGTTCAAACATGACCTTTTTGAACTATTTTTTCTGACCCTGGAATCTATGAACTTGGACTCTCTATGCATACCAATAGACTCCTAATATTTCATCAGTAGTTCAATGATAATAGTAATATATTCAACTTTCTATAAATTCAGTGGTTCAAGGACTACTATTCATCAGTAGTTCAAGTGTGACATTTTGAATACATTTTTGGCCAAGGAGACTTAAAACTTAAAACAAATAAACAGACATATGACTTTATGGTGTTTCTTCAGAAGTTCAAACATGACCTTTTCAAACTATTTTTTTTCTGACTCTGGAATATATGAACTTGAACTTTAGATGCATACCAATTGACTCCTAATGTTTCATCAGTAGTTAAAGGATGACTTTTTTGGGAAATAAAATGTCTGACCCTGGATGCTATGAACTTGAACTTTCTATACATTGTTAATAGATTAATCAGTAGTTCAATTGTGACATTTTGAATACATTTTTTGGCCAAGGAGTATTCAAACTTAGAATGTATAAACAGACTTATAACTTTATGCTATTTCTTCAGAAGTTCAAACATGACTTTTTGAACTATTTTTTCTGACCCTGGAATCTACGATCTTGGACTTTCTATGCATACCAATTGTCTCCTAATGTTTCATAAGTAGTTCAAGGATAATAATAATATATTCAACTTTCAATATATAGGAATAGATTCATCAGTAGTTCAAGAGTGAAATTTTGAATACATTGTTGGCAAAAGTCTTCAAACTTAAAATGTATAAACAAACTTATAACTTTATGCTATTTCTTCAGAAGTTCAAACATGATTTTTTGAACAATTTTTTCTGACCCTGGAATCTATGAACTTGGACTTTCTATGCATACCAATTGACTCCTAATGTTTCATCAGTAGTTAAAGGATGACTTTTTTTGGAAAATAAAATGTCTGACCCTGGATCCTATGAACTTGAACTTTCTATACATAGGAATATATTCATCAGTAGTTCAAGAGTAAAATTTTGAACTTTTTTTGGCCAAAGTGTCTATGAACTTGAACTTCTATACATAGAAATAGATTCATCAGTAGTTCAAGGATGAACTTTTGAACTTATTTTTTGCCACGGAGTCTTCAAACTTAAAATGTAAAAAATATACTTATGACTTTATGGTGTTACTTCAAAAGTTCAAACAAGACTTATTGAACTATTTTTTCTGTCCCTGGAATTGATTAACTTGAAATTTCTATGCATACCAATATACTCCTAATGTTTCATCAGTAGTTCAAGGATAAACTTTTGAACTTATTTTTTTGCCAAGGAGTCTTCAAACTTAAAATGTATAAACAGACTTATGACTTTAATGGTGTTTCTTCAGAAGTTCAAACATGACTTTTTGAACTATTTTTTTCTGACCCTGGAATATATGAACTTGAACTTTATATGCATACCAGTTGAATCCTAACGTTTCATCAGAAGATCAAGGATGACTTTTTTTGACAAATACAATTTCTGATCCTGGATCCTATGAACTTGAACTTTCTATACATAGGGATAGAATCATCAGTAGTTCAAGTGTGAAATTTTGAATACATTTTTTTGCCAAGGAGTCTTCAAACTTAAAAGGTATAAACCGACTTATGACTTTGTGCTGTTTCTTCAGAAGTTCAAACATGACTTCTGAACTGTTTTTTCTGACCCTGGAATATGAGAACTTGAACTTTATATGCATACCAATTGACTCCTAAAGTTTTAGCAGTAGTTAAAGGGTGACTTTTTTTGGAAAATAAAATTCTGAACCTGGATCATATGAACTTGAACGTTCTATATATACGAATATATTCCTTTTGTTATTTCATCAGTAGTTCAAGGGTGACTTTTTTTGAAAAACTCTGGATCCTATGAACTTGATTTTTCTATACGAAACTTCATCTTAATAGTCTGCTCAATAGATTCATCACTAGTTCAAGTGTGAAATGTTGAATACATTTTTGGCCAAGGAGTCTTCAAACTAAAAATGTATAAACAGACTTATGGCTTTAATGGTGTTTATTCAGAAGTTCAAACATGACTTTTTGAACTATTTTTTCTGACCCTGGAATATATGAACCTGAACACTATATGCATACCAATTGACTCCTAGCGTTTCATTAGTAGATCAAGGATGACTTTTTTTGAAAAATACAATTTCTGACCCTGGATCCTATGAACTTGAACTTTCTATACATGGGAATAGATTCATCAGTAGTTCAAGAGTGAAATTTTGAACTTTTTTTTTTTTGCCAAAGTGTCTATGAACTTGAACTTCTATACATAGTAATAGATTAATCAGTAGTTCAATTGTGACATTTTGAATACATTTTTTGGCCAAGGAGTATTCAAACTTAAAATGTATAAAAAGACTTATAACTTTATGCTATTTCTTCAGAAGTTCAAACATGACTTTTTGAACTATTTTTTCTGACCCTGGAATCTATGAAATTGGACTCTCTATGCATACCAATAGATTCCTAATGTTTCATTAGTAGTTCAGTGATAATAGTAATATATTCAACTTTCTATAAATTCAGTGGTTCCAGGACTACTATTCATCAGTAGTTCAAGTGTGACATTTTGAATACATTTTTGGCCAAGGAGACTTAAAACTTAAAACAAATAAACAGACGTATGACTTTATGGTGTTTCTTCAGAAGTTCAAACATTACCTTTTTGAACTATTTTTTTCTGACCCTGGACTATATGAACTTGAACTTTAGATACATACCAATTGACTCCTAATGTTTCATCAGTAGTTAAAGGATGACTTTTTTTGGAAAATAAAATGTCTGACCCTGGATCCTATGAACTTGAACTTTCTATACATAGTAATAGATTAATCAGTAGTTCAATTGTGACATTTTGAATACATTTTTTGGCCAAGGAGTATTCAAACTTTAAATGTATAAACAGACTTATAACTTTATGCTATTTCTTCAGAAGTTCAAACATGACGTTTGAACTATTTTTTCTGACCCTGGAATCTATGAACTTGGACTTTCTATGCATACCAATTGACTGCTAATGTTTCATCAGTAGTTCAAGGATAATAATAATATATTCAACTTTCTATACATAGGAATAGATTCATCAGTAGTTGAAGAGTGAAATTTTGAATACATTGTTGGCAAAAGTCTTCAAACTTAAAATGTATAAACAGACTTATAATTTTATGCGATTTCTTCAGAAGTTCAAACATGACTTTTTGATCTTTTTTTTTCTGACCCTGGAATATATGAACTTGAACTTTTAATTTATACTAATTGACTCCTAATGTTTCATCACTAGTTCAAGGATGAACTTTTGAACTTCTTTTTTGGCCAAAGAATCTTCAAACCTAAATGATTTTAATGTTGTTTCTTCAGAAGTTCAAACATGACTTTTTGGACTATTTTTTCTGACCCTGGAATCTATGAACTTGAACTCTCTATGCATACCAATAAACTCCTAATGTTTCATCAGGAGTTCAATGATAATAGCAATATATTCAACTTTCTATAAATTCAGTGGTTCAAGGACTACTATTTAATAGTAGTTCAAGTGTGACGTTTTGAATACATTTTTGGCCAAGGAGACTTAAAACTTAAAACAAATAAACAGACTAATGACTTTAATGGTGTTTCTTCAGAAGTTCTAACATGACTTTTGAACTATTTTTTCTGACCCTGGAATCTATGAACATGAATTTCTATGCATACCAATAGACTCCTAATGTTTCATCAGTAGTTCAAGGATAATAATAATATATTCAACTTTCTATACATAGGAATAGATTCATCAGTAGTTCAAGAGTGAAATTTTGAATACATTGTTGGCAAAAGAGTCTTCAAACTTAAAATGTATAAACAGACTTATGACTTTATGGTGTTTCTTCAGAAGTTCAAACATGACCTTTTTGAACTATTTTTTTCTGACCATGGAATATATGAACTTAAACTTTAGATGCATACCAATCGACTCCTAATGTTTCATCAGTAGTTAAAGGATGACTTTTTTTGGAAAATAAAATGTCTGACTCTGGATCCTATGAACTTGAACTTTCTATACATAGTAATAGATTAATCAGTAGTTCAATTGTGACATTTTGAATACATTTTTTTGGCCAAGGAGTATTCAAACTTAAAATGTATAAACAGACTTATAACTTTATGCTATTTGTTCAGAAATTCAAACATGACTTTTTGAACTATTTTTTCTGATCCTGGAATCTATGAACTTGAAATATCTATGCATACCAATAGACTCCTAATGTTACATCAGTAGTTCATTCATAATAGTAATATATTCAACTTTCTATAAATTCAGTGGTTCAAGGACTACTATCAGTAGGTCAAGTGTGACATTTTGAATACATTTTGGGCCAAGGAGACTTAAAACTTAAAACAAATAAACATACGTATGACTTTATGGTGTTTCTTCAGAAGTTCAAACATGACTTTTTTAACAATTTTTTTCTGACCCTGGAATATATGAACTTGAACTTTAGATACATACCAATTGACTCCTAATGTTTCATCAGTAGTTAAAGGATGACTTTTTTTGGAAAATAAAATGTCTGACCCTGGATCCTATGAACTTGAACTTTCTATACATAGTAATAGATTAATCAGTAGTTCAATTGTGACATTTTGAATACATTTTTTGGCCAAGGAGTATTCAAACTTTAAATGTATAAACAGACTTATAACTTTATGCTATTTCTTCAGAAGTTCAAACATGACGTTTGAACTATTTTTTCTGACCCTGGAATCTATGAACTTGGACTTTCTATGCATACCAATTGACTGCTAATGTTTCATCAGTAGTTCAAGGATAATAATAATATATTCAACTTTCTATACATAGGAATAGATTCATCAGTAGTTGAAGAGTGAAATTTTGAATACATTGTTGGCAAAAGTCTTCAAACTTAAAATGTATAAACAGACTTATAACTTTATGCGATTTCTTCAGAAGTTCAAACATGACTTTTTGAATTATTTTTTTTCTGACCCTGGAATATATGAACTTGAACTTTTAATTTATACTAATTGACTCCTAATGTTTCATCAGTAGTTCAAGAATGACTTTTTTTGGAAAATAAATTTTCTGACCCTGGATCCTATGAACTTGAACGTTCTATATATACGAATCTGTTAATTCATCAGTAGTTCAAGGATGACTTTTTTTGAAAAATAAAAAGCCTGACCCTGGATCCTATGAAGTTGAACTTTTTATATGAAAGTTCATCTTAATAGACTCCTTAATAGATTCATCACTAGTTTAAATGTGAAATGTTGAATACATTTTTTGCCAAGTAGTCTTCAAACTTAAAATGTATAAACAGACTTATGATTTTAATGGTGTTTCTTCAGAAGTTCAAACATGACTTTTTGAACTATTTTTTCTGACCCTGGAATCTATGAACTTGAACTCTCTATGCATACCAATAGACTCCTAATGTTTCATCAGGAGTTCAATGATAATAGTAATATATTCAACTTTCTATAAATTCAGTGGTTCAAGGACTACTATTCAATAGTAGTTCAAGTGTGACGTTTTGAATACATTTTTGGCCAAGGAGACTTAAAACTTAAAACAAATAAACAGACTAATGACGTTAATGGTGTTTCTTCGGAAGTTCAAACATGACTTTTGAACTATTTTTTCTGACCCTGGAATCTATGAACTTGAACTCTCTATGCATACCAATAGACTCCTAATGTTTCATCAGGAGTTCAATGATAATAGTAATATATTCAACTTTCTATAAATTCAGTGGTTCAAGGACTACTATTCAATAGTAGTTCAAGTGGGACGTTTTGAATACATTTTTGGCCAAGGAGACTTAAAACTTAAAACAAATAAACAGACTAATGACGTTAATGGTGTTTCTTCGGAAGTTCAAACATGACTTTTGAACTATTTTTTCTGACCCTGGAATCTATGAACATGAATTTCTATGCATACCAATAGACTCCTAATGTTTCATCATTAGTTCAAGGATAATAATAATATATTCAACTTTCTATACATAGGAATAGATTCATTAGTAGTTCAAGAGTGAATTTTTGAATACATTGTTGGCAAAAGAGTCTTCAAACTTAAAATGTATAAACAGACTTATGACTTTATGGTGTTTCTTCAGAAGTTCAAACATGACTTTTTGAACTATTTTTTTTCTGCCCCTGGAATATATGAACTTGAACTTTAGATGCATACTAATTGACTCCTAATGTTTCATCAGTAGATCAAGAATGACTTTTTTTTTGGAAAATACATTTTCTGACCCTGGATCCTATGAACTTGAACTTTCTATATATATACGAATCTTTTAATTCATCAGTAGTTTAAGGATGACTTTTTTTGAAAAATAAAAAGCCTGACCCTGGATCCTATGAACTTGAACTTTTTATATGAAAGTTCATCTTAATAGACTCCTTAATAGATTCATCACTAGTTCAAATGTGAAATGTTGAATACATTTTTGGCCAAGTAGTCTTCAAACTTAAAATGTATAAACAGACATTACTTTATGGTGTTTCTTCAGAAGTTCAAACAGGACTTTTGGAACAATTTTTTCTGACCCTGAAATCTATGAACTTGAATTTCGTCTCGGTTACGTATGTAACCCTCGTTCCCTGAGGAGGGAACGGAGACGTAACGTCAGTGACTGACGAATGGGGGTTTCGCTTAGAAGCCTGTCATCTCCGAGACTAGAAAGCGCCCAATGGCAGTGCCAATGCCATGGGCATGCGAGATTTGCATGCGTAACTCCGCCTACCCACGTGGGTATATAAGGAAGTAGCTGGCATCATCGCATTATGTTTTACCTGCTGAGGAGCCAAGTTGAACTCCGTTCCAGCGGTACAGCGGATGTGGCAACGGGACGTTACGTCTCCGTTCCCTCCTCAGGGAACGAGGGTTACATACGTAACCGAGACGTTCCCTTTCGTTCAGTCACTCCGACGTAACGTCAGTGACTGACGAATGGGGGTCCCAATGCAATAACGCCACTCGGCTGTCTTCCAGTGCTCTGCGCAAGCGTGAGAGCCCTGATGCAAGAATGGACGGTCAAAGGCCTCTACTTAACGCAGGAATACCAAGGTACACTGGGAGGCATATTCCAGGAGGAGATATGCGCCAAGATGCCTACCCGTAGGTAGGACTTAGGAATACACGTATGACCCCGGAGGGCTGCATACGGAAGATCACTGGGGTACCAGCCGAAGGTGGATTTTTAACCCCAGGGGGTGGCAAGGTTGCCAAGGGAATACACCCGCTCAGGGAGGCTTACGGTGAAAATACACATGTGGGGGTCGCCGGAGGGGAACCATGCACATGGGGCACCTGGCCGGACACGAGTGTCTGGGCTAAGGGCAGACTTACTGGCGTCGGCGTCGTCAGTGCTGGAGGAGCTCAGGGCTCTCGGGGAACTCACCTGAGAAGAATATCGCACGTATCCAGTCCGTGGAGTGGAATGGCGAGCAAGCGAAGACACCTGAGCCAATCCATTACCGGCCACTTGTAGAGGCGAGTACATAGTCGGATACAGGCTCCACTCGGAGGTTATAAAACCTGGCGAATGTGTTTGGTGTCGCCCAGCCTGCAGCTCTGCAGATGTCTGTCAGCGGAGCGCCATGTGCTAAAGCCCAAGAGGAGGCCACACTC
This sequence comes from Pseudorasbora parva, assembly GCF_024679245.1. NCBI lineage: Eukaryota > Metazoa > Chordata > Actinopteri > Cypriniformes > Gobionidae > Pseudorasbora > Pseudorasbora parva. The sequence continues at coordinate 14,727,142 of NC_090176.1, read as the reverse complement.
CGGGTGGAATGGGCCCTGACCCCAAGGGGACATGGGCGTCCCTGCTGCTGGTAAGCCAAAACAATGGTGTCCACTATCCAGTGAGACAGCCTTTGCTTTGAGAGAGCCTTCCCTTTCAGCTTCCCACCATAACAGACAAAGAGCTGGTCTGAGGTCCTGAAACACTGCGTCCTGTCTACGTAAGCGCGAAGGGCGCGTACTGGACAGAGCAGTGCCAAGGCTGGGTCTGCCTCCTCCAAAGGCAGCGCTTGCAGGTTCACCACCTGGTCTCTGAACGGAGTGGTGGGAACCTTGGGCACATATCCAGGCCGGGGTCTCAGGATCACGTGAGAGTCGGCCGGCCCGAATTCCAGGCACGCTTCGTCAACCGAAAATGCCTGCAGGTCCCCTACCCTCTTGATGGAGGCCAGTGCGGTCAGGAGCGCTGTCTTCATAGACAAGAACTTAACATCTACTGACCGCAAAGGCTCAAATGGGGCCCTCTGCAGAGCACTTAGAACTACTGAGAGGTCCCAAGAGGGTACAAGAGGAGCACGAGGAGGATGTAGTCTCCTCGCACCCCTCAGGAACCTGATGACCAGGTCGTGCTTACTTACCGTTTTCCCGTCCAGGAGGTCATGGTAGGTGGCGATAGCGGCCACATAAACCTTCAGGGTGGATGGAGACAGCCTTCGATCCAACCCTTCCTGGAGGAAAGAGAGCACAGACCCGATCGGGCATTTCCAGGGGTCTTCTTGGCGAGAAGAGCACCAATTGACGAAGAGGTTCCACTTCAACGCATAGGCCTGTCTCGTGGACTCGGCCCGAGCGGAAGTGATGGTAGCCACCACCGGAGGTGGTAGGGTACTCAAACCTGCCGCGTCCCGTCCAGGAGCCACACGTGGAGGTTCCAAAGATCGGGACGCGGGTGCCACAGGGTGCCCCGTCTCTGAGAGAGTAGGTCTTGTCTCAGAGGAATTGGCCAGGGAGGGGCTGTCGCAAGGAGCACTAGTTCTGGGAACCAGGTCCGGCCGTGCCAGTACGGGGCGACCAAAATGACCTGCTCCTTGTCCTCCCTGACCTTGCACAGAACACGTGCAAGAAGGCTCACTGGGGGAAACGCATACTTGCGTAGGCCCCGCGGCCAGCTGTGCGCCAGTGCATCCGTGCCGAGGGTGCCCTCGGTCAGGGAATAGTACAGGCTGCAGTGGGACGAGTCGTGGGAGGCAAACAGATCTACCTGTGCGTCCCCGAACTGATCCCAAATCAGCTGGACCGACTGGGGATGGAGTCTCCACTCCCCAGGGATTGGCTGAACCCGTGAGAGCTCGTCGGCTGCACGGTTCAGGATCCCTGGGATATGGACAGCACGAAGGGACCTCAGGCGCTTCTGACTCCATAAAACGAGATGGCGGGCGAGTTGAGACATGCGGCGGGAGCGTAGACCGCCCTGGTGGTTGATGTACGCTACTACGGCCGTGTTGTCCGATCTGACTAGTACGTGTTGACCCTTCAGCAACGCTCGGAAGCGGTGCAGGGCGAAACGTACTGCCAGCAACTCGAGGCAATTAATATGCAGGCGGCTCTGGCTCTCTGACCAAGAGCCGGCGGCTGCATGTCCATTGCACATGGCACCCCAACCCGTGGTGGACGCATCTGTTGACACAACAACATGCCGGGAAACTCGTTCTAAAGGCACTCCTGCCCGTAGAAAACTGAGGTTCGACCACTGGGTGAGTGTCTGTCTGCAGGCCTGAGTCACTGGGACCCGGAGCATGCCAGACCGCCATGCCCATCTCGGGACTCGATCGCGAAGCCAGTGCTGAAGCGGTCTCATATGAAGCAATCCGAGCGGCGTTACCGCGGCTGCAGATGCCATATGCCCCAGGAGCCTCTGAAACAGTTTCAGTGGAACTGCCCTCTTGCTCTCTATCTGCTTGAGGCAAGTCAGCAGCGACTGCGCGCGCAAGCCGGTAAGCTGCGCGCACATGGCGACAGAGTCGATCTCCATACCGAGAAAAGAGATCCTCTGCACGGGGCAGAGTTTGCTCTTCTCCCAGTTGACCCGAAGGCCCAAACGAGCTAAGTGGTGGAGAACCAGGTCTCTGTGTTCGCACACCCGGTCCCGAGAGTGGCCTAGTATGAGCCAGTCGTCGAGATAGTTCAGGATGCGAACCCCTTGTTGCCTGAGTGGCGCAAGGGCTGCCTCGACAATCTTCGTGAAGACGCGAGGGGACAGAGCTAGCCCGAATGGTAGTACAGCATACTGATATGCCTGCCCCTCGAACGCAAACCGTAGGAATGGTCTGTGTCGCGGAAGGATGGACACATGGAAGTACGCGTCCTTCAGGTCGATCGCTGCAAACCAATCGCATGGACGAACGCATTCGAAAAGGCGTTTCGCAGTCAACATCCTGAACGGAAGCCTGTAAAGGGATCGGTTCAGGACGCGAAGGTCCAGGATCGGTCGTAACCCGCCGGATTTCTTCGGTACAATGAAGTAAGGGCTGTAGAAGCCGGACTTCATCTCGGCTGGAGGGACGAGCTCGACCGCACCCTTCGCCAGTAGGGTTGCGATCTCCGCACGCATGACTGGGGCATTGGACCCCACCATGGTGTACCGGACACCCCGGAAGCGGGGAGGAGCTCGCGCGAACTGAATCGCGTAGCCGAGCCGGATGGTCCGTGCGACCCAGCGGGACAGTCCCGGCAGCTGTAGCCACGCTCCCAGGGAGTGTACCAACGGGGTCATGCGGAGCACCGGCGTACCCTCGGTGGGGCAGCGAGGCAGCGTTACCGGCCCGGACTCGGGTGGCGTAGCTGTAACGGTAACGGCTGCACCCTGACAGAGGAGACCAGGGAAGGACTCGCGTTCCACTGGGGTCTGCTCTGAGAGGGGGCTGGCGACAGAGAGGGACGAGAGCGGCGTGGCCCGGGGGCGGCGCACACTGCCGTCACCGGTCTCTGGGTGCTCAGATATGGGTTTGTCAGTTCTTTCTTTAACCACATTAGGGTGCTGCCACCCCGGGGGGCGGGGGGGCGGCAGCGGGGGGCGGCAGCGGAACGAAAGATTCTCCCCCGGCCCTCCACCGGGGGAAGGAGCGGCCCTGCTGCCGTCTCCTGGAAAGAACTGCCCATCTCTGAGCTGTCCGCGTCAGGAGCGCCGCTTGGCCTGGCGCTTTTCAGCGGAACGAAAGATTCTCCCCCGGCCCTCCACCGGGGGAAGGAGCGGCCCTGCTGCCGTCTCCTGGAAAGAACTGCCCATCTCTGAGCTGTCCGCGTCAGGAGCGCCGCTTGGCCTGGCGTTTAGCGGACCGCGGGGCTGGCGCGGACTGGGGCGGCTTCTTGCGGCGCGCTCCGCGGCGCGGCCCGGGTGAAGGCTGCTGCTGTGGCCGCGCGGGAGCGGGGGGGGACCGCAGGAGGCCGCCCTCGGCGGCGAGGCAGCTGAGGCGACTGTGCCGGCGGCGCTTGGGGTGCAGCAGCGGGCCGCCGGGGCAGTATATGCTTTATAGCCTCAGTCTGCTTCTGGGCGGCCGAGAACTGTTGGGCGAAGCTCTCGACCGCACCGCCGAATAGCCCAGCCTGGGATATGGGGGAGTCGAGGAAACGAGTCCGCTCGGCGTCCCGCATATCGGCCAGGTTGAGCCATAAGTGTCTCTCCTGGACCACACAAGTGGACATCACCCGGCCCAGGGAGCGTGCGGTAACCTTCGTCGCTCGGAGAGCGAGGTCGGTCGCGGCACGCAGCTCATCTCTGAGCCCTGGGTCGGCTCCACCCTCGTGCATGTCGCACAGCAACTTGAAGACTCTGAAGACCACTGAAGGCCTGGAGGGTTGCCATGGCATGCAGAGAAGCGGCGGCCTGCCCCGCAGCTCTGTAGGTCTTCGACACCATTGAAGATGTGAATCTACAGGCCTTGGAGGGGTGCTTAGGGTCGCCACGCCAGGAGGAGGCGCTCTGGGGACACAGTTGCATCGCCACAGAACGCTCCACCGGGGGGACCCCAGTGTACCCTCTAGCCGCCGCCCCATCGAGGGCGGAGAAGGCGGAAGAGGTTGCCAAACGCTCGCGAGAAGACACGGGGGCCCTCCACGAGTGCGCAACCTCCTCATGCACTTCCGGGAAGAAAGGAATTGGGGGCACGGCAGGACGGCTGTCCTGTCGTGGCGCACCCAAAAACCAATCATCTAACCGCGAACGCTCCGGCCGGGGTGGAGGGTTCCACTCCAGACCGAGCGCCGCGGCAGCCCGGGCAAGCATGGCTGTCAACTCCGGGTCCGACTCGGACAATGCTGGCGCGCCCGGAGGCGGCAGCACAGCCGAATCCTCATCCTCGGAGGACTCTAGCCCACCTTGCGATGCGGTTACCGACATCTCGTCCTCCTCTGGAGCGCCGAACGAAACCCGCGGACCGGCCGAGACCGAGGCCGCGGGCTCCATCACAACGCTCGCGGGTACCGGTGCAACAGAGGGGGGTGTGGGCCGAGGCATGAGCGTCGGAGCTGTATTCCACACCATCACCCTCAGGTCACCCTGGCCACCAGCCGAAGAGACGCCCCGCGGACCGGATGAGACCGAGGCCGCGGACACGTCAGATCGGGGGGTGACGGAGGGGACTCTCACTCCGGCGGCCGCACGGAGATCATTGAGTCTCGACCGCAACACGGAGATGGCCATGTTCCCGCAGTGAGAACATGACTCATCCACAAGCGCCGCCTGAGCATGCTGGAAGCCCAAGCATGCCAGACAGTGCGAGTGCCCATCAGTGGAGTGTAAAGACCGGCCACACCGGCCAATCGTATGACCAGCAGGCAGGAAGTATGTGACCGCTGGAACGCGCCGAACACCAACACCGACTGGAAGATCCTGATCGTCTCGAAGAACTGACTTAACTCAGAAGGCTTATAGGAGTGAAAGGTATGTAACCCTTGGCTCCGAAGCATTAAAACATAATGCGATGATGCCAGCTACTTCCTTATATACCCACGTGGGTAGGCGGAGTTACGCATGCAAATCTCGCATGCCCATGGCATTGGCACTGCCATTGGGCGCTTTCTAGTCTCGGAGATGACAGGCTTCTAAGCGAAACCCCCATTCGTCAGTCACTGACGTTACGTCGGAGTGACTGAACGAAAGGGAACTATGCATACCAATATACTCCTAATGTTTCATCAGTAGTTCAAGGATGAACTTTTGAACTTATTTTTTGCCAAAGAGTCTTCAAACTTAAAATGTATAAACAGACTTATGACTTAATGGTGTTTCTTTAGAAGTTCAAACTTGACTTTTTGAACTATTTTTTTCTGACCCTGACCCTGACTTAAAGACTTTCTGAAGTTTCATCAGTAAATCAAATATGACTTGTTGAATAAAATCTGACCCTAGATTCTATGACCTTGAGCTTTCTATGCAATCCAATAGATTCCTAATGTTTCATTAGGAGTTCAAGGATGATTTTTTTGAAAAAGAAAAAAAAATTCTGACCCTGGATCCTATGAACTTGAACATTCTATATATAGTAGTAGATTCATCAGTAGTTCAAGTGTGAAATGTTAAATATATTTTTGGCCAGTCTTTGAACTTAAAATGCATAAACAGACTTATGATTTCATGCTGTTTCTTCAGAAGTTCAAACATGACTTTTTGTAAAAACAAATACTGACCCTGGATTCTGTGAACTTGAACTTTCTATGCATACCAAGAATAAGCTTTTGAACTTTTTTTGTCATATAGTCTTTGAACTTTATATTTATATATATAGGCTTATAGCACTTTCTGAACTTTCAACAGTAAATCAAATATGAATTGTTGAAAAAAAATCTGACCCTAGATTCTATGCACTTGAAATTTCTATGCATAACAATAGATTCCTTATCTTACATCAGTAGTTCAAGGATGAGCTTTGAACTTATTTTTTTCCCTTGAGTCTATGAACTTGCGCTTTCTATGCAAACCAATGAACTTCTAATTTTTCATTTGGAGTTCAAGGATGACTTTTTTTGAAAGAAAAAAATAATAATTCTGACCCTTGATCCTATGAACTTGAATACCTTGAATAACTTGAAACCTAATGTTTCATCAGTAGTTGAAGGATGAACTTTTAAACTTATTTTTTGCCAAAGAGTCTATGAACTTGAACTTTCTATGCAATACCAATGAGACAAGCACTAATCTCCTCATTGCACAAGCTTTTTTGTATGCAATGCAATGCAAAAGCACTTACTCTCAGTGCACCGTGACTTAAATGCAATGCAATCCAAAAGCGCTAATTCTTCATTTCACAAAAGGTATGCAATGTAAGCAATATCTCCAATGCACGAGTTTTTTTCGATACATTTTTGAATACATTTTTTGGCCAAGGAGTATTCAAACTTAAAATGTATAAACAGACTTATGACTTTATGGTAGTTCTTCAGAAGTTCAAACATGACTTTTGGAACTATTATTTCTGACCCTGGAATTTATGAACTTGAAATTTCTATGCATACCAATATACTCCTAATAATTCAATAGTAGTTCAAATATGAACTTTTGAACTTATTTTTTGCAAAGTAGTCTTCAAACTTAAAATGTATAAACAGACTTATGACTTTATGGTGGTTCTTCAGAAGTTCAAACATAACTTTTTGAACTATTTTTTCTGACCCTGGAATCTATAAACTTGGACTTTCTATGCATACCAATTGACTCCTAACGTTTCATCAGTAGATCAAGGATGACTTTTTTTGAAAAATACAATTTCTGACCCTGGATCCTATGAACTTGAACTTTCTATACATAGGGATAGAATCATCAGTAGTTCAAGTGTGAAATTTTGAATAAATTTTTTGGCCAAGGAGTCTTCAAACTTAAAAGGTATAAACAGACTTTTGACATTATGGTGTTTCTTCAGAAGTTCAAAATGACTTTTGAACAATTTTTTCTGACCCTGGAATTTATGAATTTGATCTTTCTATGCATACCAATAGACTCCTAATGTTTCATCAGGAGTTCAAGGATGAACATTTGAACACATTTTTGACAAAGAAGTCTTCAAATTTAAAATATATAAACATGCTCATGACTTTATGGTGTTTCTTCAGAAGTTCAAACATGACTTTTTGAACTATTTTTTTCTGACCCTGGAATCTATGAACTTGAAATTCTATGCATACCAATAGACTCCTAATGTTTCATCAGGAGTTCAAGGATGAACATTTGAACACATTTTTTGTCATATAATCAAAATAGTTTTTTTGTCAAATAGTTTGAACTTTATATTTATATAAAGACTTAAAGACTTTCTGAAGTTTCATCAGTAAATCAAATATGATTTGTTGAATAAAATCTGACCTTAGATTCTATGACCTTGAGCTTTCTAGCAATCCAATAGACTCCTAATGTTTCATTAGGAGTTCAAGGATGATTTTTTTGAAAAAAAAAAAAAAAATCTGTCCCTGGATCCTATGAACATGAACGTTATATGTATAGTGGTAGATTCAGAGTGAAATGTTAAATATATTTTTGGCCAGTCTTTGAACTTAAAATGCATAAACAGAAATATGATTTTATGCTGTTTCTTCAGAAGTTCAAACATGACTTTTTGTAAAAACAAACACTGACCCTGGATTCTGTGAACTTGAACTTTCTATGCATACCAAGAATAAGCTTTTGAACTTTTTTTTTGTCATATAGTCTTTGAACATTATATTTCTATATATATAGTCTTAAAGCACTTTCTGAAGTTTCAACAGTAAATCAAATATGAATTGTTGAAAAAAAAATCTGACCCTAGATTCTATGAACTTGAAATTTCTATGCATAACAATAGATTCCTTATCAGTAGTTCAAGGATGAGCTTTGAACTTATTTTTTTCCCTTGAGTCTATAAACTTGCGTTTTCTATGCAAACCAATAAACTTCTAATTTTTCATTAGGAGTTCAAGGATGACTTTTTTTGAAAGAAAAAATAATAATAATTCTGACCCTTGATCCTATGAACTTGAACTTTCTATGCATACCATGAAAACCTAATGTTTCTTCAGTAGTTGAAGGATGAACTTTTTTTTTTTTTTAATATATATTTTATTTATAACAGTTTTTACATAAACATAAAACAAATAAAAATCTTACAAAATGTATTAAAAAAATATTATGCACAAAATAATAACAATAAAAATAGATTAAAAAAAAAAGGACCACCCGCCCACCCCCCACGAACAAGCACCAGAAATAATGACAAATATACACCTTAAACAAAGACACAAAGTATTCAGACGTAAACAAAACGTTTAAGATGGAGAGAAGAAATAAAACAGTAAAGCTATCCGTATTACAATAAATTCTCATGCAAATTTCAATTCGAAAAAAGATACCTAAGGAAGGGGCCCCAGATTTTATCAAATTTTTTAGAGGCATCAATCTTGGCGAAACAAATCCTTTCGAGTTTGAGGGCGGCAACCATCTCCATCAACCATTTCTGAAAACTGGGTGTTAAAGTGGACTTCCAATCCATCAAAATCACCCTTTTAGCCACCACCATACCGAACATAAGAGATAATTGCTGAAAATGTGTTAATGCTAATGTTGGGTCAGAACATCCAAGCAAAGCTAATTCAATATCTGGACTAATTTCTTCTCCAAAAACATTTGAATACCACTGAAAAATACTCTTCCAAAACTCAGAGATCACAGGGCAAAACCAAAAAGTATGAGCATGCGTGCCATCTGAGCTCCTGCATCTATCACATAATGGGGATACTGAAGGGTAAATTTTATTGAGTTTAATTTTAGTGTAGTGTAACCTATGCAATACTTTAAACTGAATAAGTTGTAATCTAGCGTTGATAGAGCAGGAATGGATTCGTTTCAGTCCCTCCTCCCAAATCCTGTTTGAAATATTAATTCCGGTATCATTTTCCCATGCTACTTTGAGGTGATCTGAAGACACTGCAAAATGAGAAACAAACAAAGAGACAAACTGTGTCACCAAATGTTTGTCCACAGGAGGATGACCCAAAAGAGTATACATATAATGATCCTGAGGCAAATCCTGAAACTCAGAAAAAGAATGTTTTATGTAGTGGCGCACCTGTAAATATCTGAAAAAATGTGAATGGGAAAGATTGAAAGTTTTATACAGATGTTCAAAAGTGGCAAATTTTCCATCTGTATAAAAATCCTTAATCGTGGTTAGTCCTTTGCCCCTCCACAGTGAAAATACCTTATCCGACTGGCCGGGCAAAAAAATTGGATTATTGCAGATGGGCAGATGCACAGACGGATACGTAATATTCAACGCGGTTTTCATTTGTTTTAGAATTCTAATGGAATTGAGCACAACAAAATTCTTACATTGTAACTTCTTTAAAGATTTAGGATTAGAGAAAAGAATAGCTGCAAGAGAGCTACCAACAAGTGACCGAGCCTCAATATACAGCCACTTTGGATGGCTCTACTAGCCTGAGCACCCTTCAATTGCATGGCAAGAAGCTTATCTGCCTTGTCTCCCAATTCAAACTGTTTCTGTTTAAGTTTAATTAACAAATTAGAAACCTGATTGCTCAAAATCAAGTTGTATTCATATTTCAACTTCAGAATAGCGTTAAGGTCACTCTGAGCTTTAGATGATCGAAATGCTTGTTCTAAAGACGGAAGTAAAGATTCTATCTCGGACAAACGCCTCCGCTTCTCTCTCCTTGATGAAGACTCATAAGCAATAATATGACCTCTTAACACTACTTTGCAGGTTTCCCACAGACAAGAATCTGAAACATCACCCTTGTCATTGGTCTCCAGAAAATGGCTTAAACACTCAGACAAATAAGACTGAAACTGTTTATCCAATAATAATTGAGGATTAAACCGCCAACAATACTGAGCTCTTGGTAGCGACATTTTCAAACCCATAGAAATAGGGCTATGATCAGAAATGAGAATATTATGATATTTGGACTGTGTCACCCCCTGAATGAGTTTAGAATCAATAATAAAGTAATCAATACGAGTGTATGATTTATGTACACGAGAAAAAAAAGAATAATCACGAGCAGTTGGATTAAGTATTCTCCAAATATCCACAAGATTCATGTTTTTTATCAAGTTATTTAGGAACACCTACAGACTGAATAGGAGGAGGAACTTGTGAAGAGAGACGATCAAGATGGGAATCCAAATAGCAATTAAAGTCTCCAGCAATTATTAAATTAGTCGAGTTAGTGTCTGGAATGAGCTTGAATAATTTCCTAAAAAAAACAGGATCGTCTGTATTTGGCCCATACACGTTAACACATGTAATCGGGAAATTATTAATGGATCCGGATACAATAATATATCTTCCGGATGAACTTTTAAACTTAATTTTTGCCAAAGAGTCTATGAACTTGAACTTTCTATGCAATACCAATGAGACGAGCACTAATCTCCTCGTTGCACAATTTTTTGTATGCAATGCAATGCAATGCAAAAGCACTTACTCTCACTGCACCGCGACTTAAATGCAATGCAATCCAAAAGCGCTAATTCTTCAATTCACAAAAGGTATGCAATGCAAGCAATATCTTCAATGCATGAGTCTTTTTCGTATGCAATGTTATGCAATGCAAAAGCACTAATCTCTTCATTGCACAGAGAAATATAATATGCAATGGAAAAGCGCTTATTCTTAAATCCACAACAGTTTCTGTGCAATGCAAAGGTATAACCTCCTTACGTATGTCAATGCAAAAGCACTTATGTCTTGATTGCACGACATCTATGCAATGCAAAGGCACTGTCTCTTCGCTGCAAGAAAGTTTTTTTCGTATGCAATACAAAAGCACTCATTAAACAGAAAAATATTATATGCAATGCAAAAACACTCACTTTCAGTGCACAGCGACTTAAATTTACAAAGCAATCCAAAAGCGCTATTCTTCAATAAACAAAAGTTTTTTTGTATGCAATGCATGCAAAAGTATTCAATGCACGAGTTTTTTCGTATGCAATGCAAGCAATGCAAAAGCACTAATCTCATTGCACGAGTTTTTCGTATTCAATGCAATGCAAAAACACTTACTCCAGTGCACAGCGACTGAAATGCAAAGCAGTCCAAAAGCACTAAGATTATTCTTCATTGCCAGCGAAATATTATATGCAATCCACAACGCTCTCTATGCAATGCAATGGCACTGCCTCGTCGGTGCAATGCGAGTTTTTTATGCAATGCAAAAACACTAATCTCATTGCACAAGTTTTTTTTGTATGCAATGCAATACAAAAACACTTACTCAAGTGCACAGCGAATTAAATTGCAATGCAATGCAAAAACACTAATTTCTTCATTGCAAAAAAGGTCTTTATTGCACGAGTTTTTTCACATGCAATGCAATGCAAAAGCACTAATCTCTTCATTGCAGAGTAAAATTTTATGCAATGGAAAAGCGCTAATCTTAAATCCACAACGTTCTCTATGCAATGCAAAGTCACCTTCTCCGGTGCAATGCGAGTTTTTTATGCATTGCAATGCAAAAGCACTAAACTCCTCATTGCACAAGTTTTTTTGTACGCAATGCAATGCAAAAGCACTAATCTCATTGCACAAGTTTTTTCATATTCAATGCAATGCAAAAACAATTACTCTAAAGTGCAGCGACTTAAATGCAATGCAAAAACACTAATTTCTTAAAAGCACAATAGGTGTTTGTATGCAATGCATGCAAAAGTCTTCATTGCACGAGTTTTTTCATATGCAATGCAATGCAATGCAAAGCACTAGCTTCATTGCACAGCGAAATATTATATGCAATGGAAAAGCGCTCATTCTTAAATCCACAACGCTCTCTATGCAATGCAATGGCACTGTGTCTTCGGTGCAATGCGAGTTTTTTATGCAATGCAATGCAAAAGCACTAAACTCCCCATTGCACAAGTTTTTTTGTATGCAATGCAATGCAACAGCACTAATCTCATTGCACAAGTTTTTTCATATTCAATGCAATGCAAAAACACGTACTCAAGTGCACAGCTACTTAAATGTAATGCAATGCAAAAACACATTTCTTCATTGCACAAAAGGTTTTTGTATGCAATGCATGCAAAGCACTACTCTCTTCATTGCACAGCGAAATATTATATGCAATGGAAAAGCGCTAATTCTTAAATCCACAACGTTCTCTATGCAATGCAAAGGCACTGTCTCCGGTACAATGCGAGTTTTTTATGCAATGCAATGCAAAAGCACTAAACTCCCCATTGCACAAGTTTTTTTGTATGCAATGCAATGCAACAGCACTAATCTCATTGCACAAGTTTTTTCATATTCAATGCAATGCAAAAACACGTACTCAAGTGCACAGCTACTTAAATGTAATGCAATGCAAAAACACATTTCTTCATTGCACAAAAGGTTTTTGTATGCAATGCATGAAAAAGTTCTCAACGCAAGAGTTTTTTCATATGCAATGCAATGCAATGCAAAAGCACTAATCTCTTCATTGCACAGCGAAATATTATATGCCATGGAAAAGCTCTCATTCTTAAATCCATAACGCTCTCTATGCAATGCAAAGGCACTGTGTCTTCGTTGCAATGCGATTTTTTTATGCACTATTTTTTTTTTTTTTATGCACTATTTTTTTTTTTATGCACTTTTATGCACTATTCTCATTGCACAAGTTTTTTGCAATGCAATGCAAAAACACTTAATCATGTGCACAGCGACTTAAATGTAATGCAATGCAAAAAACTAATTTCTTCATTGCACAAAAGGTTTTTGTATGCAATGCATGCAAAAGTCCTCAATGCACGAGTTTTATGCAATGCAAAAGCACTAATCTCTTCATTGTAGAGCGAAATTTTATATGCAATGGAAAAGCGCTAATTCTTAAATCCACAACGTTCTCAATGCAATGCAAAGGCACTGTCTCCGGTGCAATGCGAGTTTTTTATGCAATGCAATGCAAAAGCACTAAACTCCTCATTGCACAAGTTTTTTTTTTTGTATGAAATGCAATGCAAATGCACTAATCTCATTGCAAAAGTTTTTTCATTTTCAATGCATGCAAAAACAATTACTCTAAAGTGCACAGCGAGTAAATGCAATGCAATGCAAAAAATTTTTTAAAAACATTTCTTTATTGCACAAAAGGTTTTTGTATGCAATGCATGCAAAAGTCTTGAATGCAAGAGTTTTTCATATGCAATGCAATGCAAAAGCGCTAATCTCTACATTGCACAGCGAAATATTATATGCAATGGAAAAGCGTTCATTCTTAAATACACAACGCTCTCTATGCAATGCAAAAGGCACTGTCTCCGGTACAATGCGAGTTTTTTATGCAATGCACTAAAAGCACTAAACTCCCCATTGCACAAGTTTTTTTGTATGCAATGCAATGCAAAAGCGCTAATCTCTTCATTGCACAGCGAACTATTATATGCAATGGAAAAGCGCTCATTCTAAAATCCCCTACGTTCTATATGCAATGCAAAGACACTGTCTCTTCGGTGCAATGCGAGATTTTTATGCAATGCAATGCAAAAGCACTAAACTCCTCAATGCACAAGTGTTTTGTATGCAATGTAATGCAAAAGCTCTTATCTCATTGCACAAGTTTTTTCATATTCAATGCAATGCAAAAACACGTACTCAAGTGCACAGCTACTTAAATGTAATGCAACGCAAAAACACATTTTTTCATTGCACAAAAGGTTTTTGTATGCAATGCATGAAAAAGTTCTCAATGCATGAGTATTTTCATATGCAATGCAATGTAAAAGCACTAATCTCTTCATTTGCACAGCGAAATATATCACATGGAAAAGCTTTCATTCTTAAATCCACAACGCTCTCTATGCAATGCAAAGGCACTGTGTCTTCGTTGCAATGCGAGTTTTTTATGCAATGCAATGCTAAACACTATTCTCATTGCACAAGTTTTTTGGTATGCAATGCAATGCAAAAACACTTACTCATGTGCACAGCGACTTAAATGTAATGCAATGCAAAAAACTAATTTCTTCATTGCTCAAAAGGTTTTTGTATGCAATGCATGCAAAAGTCCTCAATGCACGAGTTTTTTCATATGCAATGCAATGCAAAAGCACTAATCTCTTCATTGCAGAACGAAATTTTATATGCAATGGAAAAGCGCTGATTCTTAAATCCACAACGTTCTCTATGCAATGCAAAGGCACTGTCTCCGGTGCAATGCGAGTTTTTTATGCAATGCAAAAGCACTAAACTCCTCATTGCACAAGTTTTTTTTTTTTGTATGAAATGCAATGCAAATGCACTAATCTCATTGCAAAAGTTTTTTCATATTCAATGCATGCAAAAACAATTACTTAAAGTGCACAGCGACTAAATGCAATGCAATGCAAAAAAAATGTAAAAACATTTCTTTATTGCACAAAAGGTTTTTGTATGCAATGCATGCAAAAGTCTTGAATGCAAGAGTTTTTCATATGCAATGCAATGCAAAAGCGCTAATCTCTACATTGCACAGCGAAATATTATATGCAATGGAAAAGCGTTCATTCTTAAATCCACAACGCTCTCTATGCAATGCAAAGGCACTGTCTCCGGTACAATGCGAGTTTTTTATGCAATGCACTAAAAGCACCAAACTCCCCATTGCACAAGTTTTTTTGTATGCAATGCAATGCAAAAGCGCTAATCTCTTCATTGCACAGCGAACTATTATATGCAATGGAAAAGCGCTCATTCTAAAATCCACTACGTTCTATATGCAATGCAAAGACACTGTCTCTTCGGTGCAATGCGAGATTTTTATGCAATGCAATGCAAAAGCACTATGCACAAGTTTTTTGTATGCAATGCAATGCTAAACACTATTCTCATTGCACAAGTTTTTTGGCATGCAATGCAATGCAAAAACACTTACTCATGTGCACAGCGACTTAAATGTAATGCAATGCAAAAAACTAATTTCTTCATTGCTCAAAAGGTTTTTGTATGTAATGCATGCAAAAGTCCTCAATGCACGAGTTTTTTCATATGCAATGCAATGCAAAAGCACTAATCTCTTCATTGCAGATCGAAATTTTATATGCAATGGAAAAGCGCTGATTCTTAAATCCACAACGTTCTCTATGCAATGCAAAGGCACTGTCTCCGGTGCAATGCGAGTTTTTTATGCAATGCAAAAGCACTAAACTCCTCATTGCACAAGTTTTTTTTTTTGTATGAAATGCAATGCAAATGCACTTGCACTCATTGCACAATGCAATGCAAATGCACTCATTGCACAAGTTTTTTCATATTCAATGCATGCAAAAACAATTACTCTAAAGTGCACAGCGACTTAAATGCAATGCAATGCAAAAAAAATTAAAAAAAATTCTTTATTGCACAAAAGGTTTTTGTATGCAATGCATGCAAAAGTCTTGAATGCAAGAGTTTTTGATATGCAATGCAATGCAATGCAAAAGCGCTAATCTCTACATTGCAAAGCGAAATATTATATGCAATGAAAAAGTGCTCATTCTTAAATCCACAACGCTCTCTATGCAATGCAAAGGCACTGTGTCTTCGTTGCAATGCGAGGTTTTTATGCAATGCAATGCAAAAGCACTATTCTCATTGCACAAGTTTTTTGGTATGCAATGCAATGCAAAAACACTTACTCAAGTGCATAGCGACTTAAAGCAATGCAATGCAAAAAACTAATTTCTTCATTGCACAAAAGGTTTTTGTATGCAATGCATGCAAAAGTCCTCAATGCACGAGTTTTATGCAATGCAAAAGCACTAATCTCTTCATTGTAGAGCGAAATTTTATATGCAATGGAAAAGCGCTAATTCTTAAATCCACAACGTTCTCAATGCAATGCAAAGGCACTGTCTCCGGTGCAATGCGAGTTTTTTATGCAATGCAATGCAAAAGCACTAAACTCCTCATTGCACAAGTTTTTTTTTGTATGAAATGCAATGCAAATGCACTAATCTCATTGCAAAAGTTTTTTCATTTTCAATGCATGCAAAAACAATTACTCTAAAGTGCACAGCGAGTAAATGCAATGCAATGCAAAAAATTTTTTAAAAACATTTCTTTATTGCACAAAAGGTTTTTGTATGCAATGCATGCAAAAGTCTTGAATGCAAGAGTTTTTCATATGCAATGCAATGCAAAAGCGCTAATCTCTACATTGCACAGCGATATATTATATGCAATGGAAAAGCGTTCATTCTTAAATACACAACGCTCTCTATGCAATGCAAAAGGCACTGTCTCCGGTACAATGCGAGTTTTTTATGCAATGCACTAAAAGCACTAAACTCCCCATTGCACAAGTTTTTTTGTATGCAATGCAATGCAAAAGCGCTAATCTCTTCATTGCACAGCGAACTATTATATGCAATGGAAAAGCGCTCATTCTAAAATCCACTACGTTCTATATGCAATGCAAAGACACTGTCTCTTCGGTGCAATGCGAGATTTTTATGCAATGCAATGCAAAAGCACTAAACTCCTCAATGCACAAGTGTTTTGTATGCAATGTAATGCAAAAGCTCTTATCTCATTGCACAAGTTTTTTCATATTCAATGCAATGCAAAAACACGTACTCAAGTGCACAGCTACTTAAATGTAATGCAACGCAAAAACACATTTTTTCATTGCACAAAAGGTTTTTGTATGCAATGCATGAAAAAGTTCTCAATGCATGAGTATTTTCATATGCAATGCAATGTAAAAGCACTAATCTCTTCATTTGCACAGCGAAATATATGCCATGGAAAAGCTTTCATTCTTAAATCCACAACGCTCTCTATGCAATGCAAAGGCACTGTGTCTTCGTTGCAATGCGAGTTTTTTATGCAATGCAATGCTAAACACTATTCTCATTGCACAAGTTTTTTGGTATGCAATGCAATGCAAAAACACTTACTCATGTGCACAGCGACTTAAATGTAATGCAATGCAAAAAACTAATTTCTTCATTGCTCAAAAGGTTTTTGTATGCAATGCATGCAAAAGTCCTCAATGCACGAGTTTTTTCATATGCAATGCAATGCAAAAGCACTAATCTCTTCATTGCAAAACGAAATTTTATATGCAATGGAAAAGCGCTGATTCTAAAATCCACAACGTTCTCTATGCAATGCAAAGGCACTGTCTCCGGTGCAATGCGAGTTTTTTATGCAATGCAATGCAAAAGCACTAAACTCCTCATTGCACAAGTGTTTTTTTTTTTGTATGAAATGCAATGCAAATGCACTTGCACTCATTGCACAATGCAATGCAAATGCACTCATTGCACAAGTTTTTTCATATTCAATGCATGCAAAAACAATTACTCTAAAGTGCACAGCGACTTAAATGCAATGCAATGCAAAAAAAAATTTAAAAAAATTCTTTATTGCACAAAAGGTTTTTGTATGCAATGCATGCAAAAGTCTTGAATGCAAGAGTTTTTGATATGCAATGCAATGCAAAAGCGCTAATCTCTACATTGCAAAGCGAAATATTATATGCAATGGAAAAGTGCTCATTCTTAAATCCACAACGCTCTCTATGCAATGCAAAGGCACTGTGTCTTCGTTGCAATGCGAGGTTTTTATGCAATGCAATGCAAAAGCACTATTCTCATTGCACAAGTTTTTTGGTATGCAATGCAATGCAAAAACACTTACTCAAGTGCATAGCGACTTAAAGCAATGCAATGCAAAAAACTAATTTTTTCATTGCACAAAAGGTTTTTTTATGCAATGCATGAAAAAGTCTTTAATGCACGAGTTTTTTCATATGCAATGCAATGCAAAAGCACTAATCTCTTCATTGCAGAGCGATATTTTATATGCAATGGAAAAGCGCTAATTCTTAAATCCACAACGTTCTCTATGCAATGCAAAGGCACTGTCTCCGGTACAATGCGAGTTTTTTATGTAATGCAATGTAAAAGTACTAAACTCCTCATTGCACAAGTTTTTTTGTATGCAATGCAATGCAACAGCACTAATCTCATTGCACAAGTTTTTTCATATTCAATGCAGTGCAAAAACAATTACTCTAAATTGCACAGCGACTTAAATGCAATGCAATGCAAAAACACATTTCTTCATTGCACAAAAGGTTTTTGTATGCAATATGCATGTAAAGGTCTTCAATGCACCAGTTTTTCGTATGCAATGCAATACAATGCAAAAGCACTAATCTCTTCATTGCACAAGTTTTTTTTGTATGCAATGCAATGCAAAAGCACTAATCTAATTGCACGAGTTTTTTCGAATTCATGCAATACAAGAAAACACTTTACTCTCAGTGCAAAGCAACTTTAATGCAAGGCAATCCAAAAGCGTCCAAAAGGTTTTTGTATGCAATGCATGCAAGAGGTTTTTTCGTATGCAATCCAATGCAAAAGCTCTTTTTTTGCACAGCGAATAATATCACTAATTATTGCATCACCGAAATATTATATATTATGCAATGCAAAGGTACTATCTCGTCGATGCACAGCGAGATTTTTTTTTTTGCAACGCAATTCAAAAGTACTTCTCTTCTCTTAAGTACGAGTATATGCATTGCCCTCGAAAGAAATCCACATTTGACCTAGAGGATATTTTTCTGAAATGTCTGATTGTTTGAATGTTTAGAATATTAGATTTGAGACTCACAGACTTCTTCAATGTTTCATCGCAGTTCAGGATTGAAATTTTGCATATCACTAGCCAAAGAGTTTAAAAATGTTAACAGAACTTATATACATTTATATACTTTGGATGTTTCATCATTAAAATTATGACTTTATTATGAAGAGTCCAAATGTGACTTTTTGAAAAAAAAAAAACCTGACCCTTGATTCTATGAACTTGAACTTTCTGTTCATACAAATAGAGTCCTTTCTGTTGTTTCATAAGTAATTCAAGGATGAACTTTTGAACTTATTTTTTGCCTAAGAGTATTTGAACTTGAACTTTCTATATATACGTATGAAAATATTCCTTACTTCATCTGTAGTTCAAGGATTACTTTTTTTGAAAAATAAAAGTCTGACCCTTGATCCTATGAAACTATGATCCTATGAAATTCATCTCAAGTGCACAGCATATCTCCTTAATAGATTATCTATTAAGCATATCTATTAAGCATTAGCATATCTCCTTAATAGATTCATCACAAGTTCAAGTGTGAAATGTTGAATAGATATTTGGCCAAGGAGTCTTCAAACTTAAAATGTATAAACAGACTTATGACTTTAATGGTGTTTCTTCAGAAGTTCAAACATGACTTTTTTAACTATTTTTTCTGTCCCTGGAATTGATTAACTTGAAATTTCTATGCATACCAATGTATTCCTAATGTTTCAACAGTAGTTCAAGGATAAAACTTTTGAAGTTATTTTTTGCCAAGGAGTCTTCAAACTTAAAAGGTATAAACCGACTTATGACTTTATGCTGTTTCTTCAGAAGTTCAAACATGACTTCTGAACTGTTTTTTCTGACCCTGGAATATAAGAACTTGAACTTTATATGCATACCAATTGACTCCTAAAGTTTTAGCAGTAGTTAAAGGGTGACTTTTTTTGGAAAATAAAATTCTGAACCTGGATCATATGAACTTGAACGTTCTATATATACGAATATATTCCTTTTGTTAATTCATCAGTAGTTCAAGGGTGACTTTTTAAAAATAAATAAAAAGTCTGACTCTGGATCCTATGAACTTGATTTTTCTATACGAAACTTCATCTTAATAGTCTGCTCAATAGATTCATCACTAGTTCAAGTGTGAAAGGTTGAATACATTTTTGGCCAAGGAGTCTTCAAACTAAAAATGTATAAACAGACTTATGGCTTTAATGGTGTTTATTCAGAAGTTCAAACATGACTTTTTGAACTATTTTTTCTGACCCTGGAATATATGAACCTGAACACTATATGCATACCAATTGACTCCTAGCGTTTCATTAGTAGATCAAGGATGACTTTTTTTGAAAAATACAATTTCTGACCCTGGATCCTATGAACTTGAACTTTCTATACATAGGAATAGATTCATCAGTAGTTCAAGAGTGAAATTTTGAACTTTTTTTTTTTGCCAAAGTGTCTATGAACTTGAACTTCTATACATAATAGATTAATCAGTAGTTCAATTGTGACATTTTGAATACATTTTTTGGCCAAGGAGTATTCAAACTTAAAATGTATAAAAAGACTTATAACTTTATGCTATTTCTTCAGAAGTTCAAACATGACTTTTTGAACTATTTTTTCTGACCCTGGAATCTATGAACTTGGACTCTCTATGCATACCAATAGATTCCTAATGTTTCATTAGTAGTTCAGTGATAAGAGTAATATATTCAACTTTCTATAAATTCAGTGGTTCCAGGACTACTATTCATCAGTAGTTCAAGTGTGACATTTTGAAAACATTTTTGGCCAAGGAGACTTAAAACTTAAAACAAATAAACAGACGTATGACTTTATGGTGTTTCTTCAGAAGTTCAAACATGACCTTTTTGAACTATTTTTTTCTGACCCTGGACTATATGAACTTGACCTTTAGATGCATACCAATTGACTCCTAATGTTTCATCAGTAGAAAAAGGATGACCTTTTTTGGAAAATAAAATGTCTGACCCTGGATCCTATGAACTTGAACTTTCTATACATAGTAATAGATTAATCAGTAGTTCAATTGTGAAATTTTGAATACATTTTTTGGCCAAGGAGTATTCAAACTTTAAATGTATAAACAGACTTATAACTTTATGCTATTTCTTCAGAAGTTCAAACATGACTTTTTGAACTATTTTTTCTAACCCTGGAATCTATGAACTTGGACTTTCTATGCATACCAATTGACTGCTAATGTTTCATCACTAGTTCAAGGATGAACTTTTGAACTTCTTTTTTGGCCAAAGAATCTTCAAACCTAAATGATTTTAATGTTGTTTCTTCAGAAGTTCAAACATGACTTTTTGGACTATTTTTTCTGACCCTGGAATCTATGAACTTGAACTCTCTATGCATACCAATAAACTCCTAATGTTTCATCAGGAGTTCAATGATAATAGCAATATATTCAAGTTTCTATAAATTCAGTGGTTCAAGGACTGCTATTTAATAGTAGTTCAAGTGTGACGTTTTGAATACATTTTTGGCCAAGGAGACTTAAAACTTAAAACAAATAAACAGACTAATGACTTTAATGGTGTTTCTTCAGAAGTTCTAACATGACTTTTGAACTATTTTTTTCTGACCCTGTAATCTATGAACATGAATTTCTTTGCATACCAATAGACTCCTAATGTTTCATCCTTAGTTCAAGGATAATAATAATATATTCAACTTTCTATACATAGGAATAGATTCATCAGTAGTTCAAGAGTGAAATTTTGAATACATTGTTGGCAAAAGAGTCTTCAAACTTAAAATGAATAAACAGACTTATGACTTCATGGTGTTTCTTCAGAAGTTCAAACATGACTTTTGGAACTATTTTTTCTGACCCTGGAATCTATGAACTTGGAATTTACGATTTTATGGTGTTTCTTCAGAAGTTCAAACATGACTTTTTGAACTGTTTTTTCTGACCCTGGAATTTATGAACTTGAAATTTCTATGCATACCAATATACTCCTAATGTTTCAATAGTAGTTCAAGGATTAACTTTTGAACTTATTTTTTGCCAAGTAGTCTTCAAACTTAAAATGTATAAACAGACTTATGACTTTATGGTGTTTCTTCAGAAGTTCAAACATGACTTTTGAAAATATTTTTTCTGACCCTGGAATATATGAACTTGAACTTTATATGCATACCAATTGACTCCTAACGTTTCATCAGTAGATCAAGGATGACTTTTTTTGAAAAATACAATTTCTGACCCTGGATCCTATGAACTTGAACTTTCTATAAATAGGGATAGAATCATCAGTAGTTCAATTGTGACATTTTGAATACATTTTTTGGCCAAGGAGTATTCAAACTTAAAATGTATAAACAGACTTATAACTTTATGCTATTTCTTCAGAAGTTCAAACATGACTTTTTGAACTATTTTTTCTGACCCTGGAATCTCTGAACTTGGACTCTCTATGCATACCAATAGACTCCTAATATTTCATCAGTAGTTCAAGGATAATAATAATATATTCAACTTTCTATAAATTCAGTGGTTCATGGACTACTATTCAATAGTAGTTCAAGTGTGACGTTTTGAATACATTTTTGGCAAAGGAGACTTAAAACTTAAAACAAATAAACAGACTAATGACGTTAATGGTGTTTCTTCAGAAGTTCAAACATGACTTTTGAACTATTTTTTCTGACCCTGGAATCTATGAACATGAATTTCTATGCATACCAATAGACTCCTAATGTTTCATCAGTAGTTCAAGGATAATAATAATATATTCAACTTTGTATACATAGGAATAGATTCATCAGTAGTTCAAGAGTGAAATTTTGAATACATTGTTGGCAAAAGAGTCTTCAAACTTAAAATGTATAAACAGACTTATGACTTTATGGTGTTTCTTCAGAAGTTCAAACATGACCTTTTTGAACTCTTTTTTTCTGACCCTGGAATATATGAACTTGAACTTTAGATGCATACCAATCGATTCCTAATGTTTCATCAGTAGTTAAAGGATGACTTTTTTTGGAAAATAAAATGTCTGACCCTGGATCCTATGAACTTGAACTTTCTATATATATATATACGAATCTTTTAATTCATCAGTAGTTTAAGGATGACTTTTTTTGAAAAATAAAAAGCCTGACCCTGGATCCTATGAACTTGAACTTTTTATATGAAAGTTCATCTTAATAGACTCCTTAATAGATTCATCACTAGTTCAAATGTGAAATGTTGAATACATTTTTGGCCAAGTAGTCTTCAAACTTAAAATTTATAAACAGACATGACTTTATGGTATTTCTTCAGAAGTTCAAACAGGACTTTTGGAACAATTTTTTCTGACCCTGAAATCTATGAACTTGAATTTCTATGCATACCAATATACTCCTAATGTTTCATCAGTAGTTCAAGGATGAACTTTTGAACTTATTTTTTGCCAAAGAGTCTTCAAACTTAAAATGTATAAACAGACCTATGGTGTTTCTTTAGAAGTTCAAACTTGACTTTTTGAACTATTTTTTTCTGACCCTGACCCTGACTTAAAGACTTTCTGAAGTTTCATCAGTAAATCAAATATGACTTGTTGAATAAAATCTGACCCTAGATCCTATGACCTTGAGCTTTCTATGCAATCAAATAGATTCCTAATGTTTCATTAGGAGTTCAAGGATGATTTTTTTGAAAAAGAAAAAAAATTCTGACCCTGGATCCTATGACCTTGAACATTCTATATATAGTAGTAGATTCATCAGTAGTTCAAGTGTGAAATGTTAAATATATTTTTGGCCAGTCTTTGAACTTAAAATGCATAAACAGACTTATGATTTCATGCTGTTTCTTCAGAAGTTCAAACATGACTTTTTGTAAAAACAAATACTGACCCTGGATTCTGTGAACTTGAACTTTCTATGCATACCAAGAATAAGCTTTTGAACTTTTTTTTTTGTCATATAGTCTTTGAACTTTATATTTATATATATAGGCTTATAGCACTTTCTGAAGTTTCAACAGTAAATCAAATATGAATTGTTGAAAAAAAAATCTGACCCTAGATTCTATGCACTTGAAATTTCTATGCATAACAATAGATTCCTTATATTACATCAGTAGTTCAAGGATGAGCTTTGAACTTATTTTTTTCCCTTGAGTCTATGAACTTGCGCTTTCTATGCAAACCAATGAACTTCTAATTTTTCATTAGGAGTTCAAGGATGACTTTTTTTGAAAGAAAAAATAATAATAATTCTGACCCTTGATCCTATGAACTTGAATACCTTGAATAACTTGAAACCTAATGTTTCATCAGTAGTTGAAGGATGAACTTTTAAACTTATTTTTTGCCAAAGAGTCTATGAACTTGAACTTTCTATGCAATACCAATGAGACAAGCACTAATCTCCTCATTGCACAAGCTTTTTTGTATGCAATGCAATGCAAAAGCACTTACTCTCAGTGCACCGCGACTTAAATGCAATGCAATCCAAAAGCGCTAATTCTTCAATTCACAAAAGGTATGCAATGTAAGCATTATCTCCAATGCACGAGTTTTCGATACATTTTTGAATACATTTTTTGGCCAAGGAGTATTCAAACTTAAAATGTATAAACAGACTTATGACTTTATGCTATTTCTTCAGAAGTTCAAACATGACTTTTGGAACTATTATTTCTGACCCTGGAATTTATGATCTTGAAATTTCTATGCATACCAATATACTCCTAATGTTTCAATAGTAGTTCAAAGATGGACTTTTGAACTTATTTTTTGCAAAGTAGTCTTCAAACTTAAAATGTATAAACAGACTTATGACTTTATGGTGGTTCTCCAGAAGTTCAAACATAACTTTTTGAACTATTTTTTCTGACCCTGGAATCTATAAACTTGGACTTTCTATGCATACCAATTGACTCCTAACGTTTCATCAGTAGATTATGGATGACTTTTTTTGAAAAATACAATTTCTGACCCTGGATCCTATGAACTTGAACTTTCTATACATAGGGATAGAATCATCAGTAGTTCAAGTGTGAAATTTTGAATAAATTTTTTGGCCAAGGAGTCTTCAAACTTAAAAGGTATAAAAAGACTTTTGACATTATGGTGTTTCTTCAGAAGTTCAAAATGACTTTTGAACAATTTTTTCTGACCCTGGAATTTATGAATTTGATCTTTCTATGCATACCAATAGACTCCTAATGTTCTATCAATAGTTAAAGGGTGACTTTTTTTGGAAAATAAAAATTCTGACCCTGGATCCTATGAACTTGAACGTTCTATATACACGAATCTGTTAATTCATCAGTAGTTCCCTATATCGAGGGAACTTCGCACTGCGTCGGAACGACGATTTGGGGATACTCCCTTAGCATGAACGCGTCTGAAGTATGAATGAAACTAGTCCAATCCTTATTGGTCCTACATCATGACGTAGATGTGACGGCATACCCGGAAGCTATAAAGGGGAGCCCGGCGCATAGTAGCGTCAGTTATCGCTCTTCAGCATAACGCTCTGTGTGTGTTTGAACATTGTCTGTCTATTTATTGTTGTCTGTCCCATATATATATATATATATATATATTTTTTTTTTTTTTTTCAGTAAAGAGACCAAGAACATGTCTAGTTCTGAGTTTAAGAGGTGCGTGCATCCGTGTCCCCGCTACATCTCGGGAACGGACACGCACTCTCTTTGTGTTCAGTGCCTGGGCGTTCAGCATGCTCAGGCGGCTCTCGAGGGAGCCGCCTGCAGCCACTGCGAGCTGCTGACGCTCAGGGTGCTAAGGTCTCGGTTGGCGGTCTTTGATGAGGCCGGCCAACCACGCGAGCCCCGTGGTTCTGGGCCTGCGTCCGCCGAGGCGGCGCGGCGTCGCAGATCATGGGGCTCGCAGCTGGACTTATCAGCGGAGATTGAGACTGCCGAGGCACTTTCTCAATCTTCCTCTGATAGTTCAGAGGTTCTCTCACCCCGTGTGGAAGCCCGCGAAGCGTCTTCTTCCCCCGGGGTGGAGAATCAGATGTTGATTCTCTCCGGATCTGAGGATCTGGAAGATATCAACATCGAGGCGGGTGGGGCCGCATATATGTCACCACCGCACCCACCCGCCCAAAAGGATCTTATTGAGGTACTGACTCGTGCCGTGGCCAAGTTAAATATCGATTGGCCACAAGAGAGGCAGGAAGTTCAGCCATCCAGCAGGCTGGACGACCGGTTTCTCTCGCGCCGGGCTCAGTCGCCTCGCCGGGGCTTGCCATTTTTTCCGGCCCTGCACAACGAGTTGTGTAGGTCCTGGAATAGACCATACTCCGCGCGTATTTCCAATCCCCCAGTATTAGATTATGCTAATGTCATGGGTGCGCGCGAGGCCGGCTACGGGACGATGCCGCGGGTGGAAGATGCTCTCGCGAGCTATCTGACACCCGAATCGGCATCGTCCCTAAAAGCCCCGGTACTGCCCACCAAGCCATGCAGGGCATATATGGCGGCGGGTCGGGCTGGTAGCGCTCTGCACACACTCTCGATCTTGCAGGCGTACCAGGCCGACCTTTTAAAAGAGCTGGACGAGGGAGAGGGTCCCTCCCCGGAGGATGTATTAGAGCTTAGGAAGGCTGCTGATCTGTCTCTCCGCGTCACCAAGGAGACGGCCCGTGCCCGCTCCATGCCCTCTATGGTGACGGTGGAGAGACACCTCTGGCTAAATCTGTCGGGGATGAAGGAGAAAGATAAGACTTTTCTCCTAGACTCCCCGATCTCGCCTTCTGGCCTGTTTGGCGACGCCATTAATTCGGTCGTCGACAGGTTTCAGGAGGCGAGAAAACAGTCAGCGGCCTTCCGACAGTTTCTCCCTCATCGGCCAAAACCAGCAAAGGCTGCCACTAGTGGGCAGCCACAGCCGTCAGCCAGCTCCTCGCACCGTCAGGTGCAAAAAGAGAGCGTCGCCTCTAGAGCCCCTCCTCCGGGAGCCTGGCAACAGAGGCGGCGCTCTCACCAGCAGGCTTCCGTGCAGAAGGGCGATCTAAGGAACGTCCTTCTCGCTAAGAAGGCTGCTGGGAAGAAGTCCTAGCTGCGGTAGGGCTTCGGAGAGCGGTCCCCTTCGCGCGGGAACAACCGAGGTTGTCTCTCGCGCGACGCTCTCGAGGGGAAAACGATGTGGTAATCCCGCCGTCACAGACGCTTCGGGCCACATCGTTTTTCCTAGGACACGTTTCGTTCCAGTCGCCTCGAGTGAGACCTGCGACTGGGCGGGACGAGTGTCCAAATATCGAAAATCGTATTTCGTCCCCTGCCGGGCATCCGCTTCAGGGGACGAAAAACGAGACTCAAATAACACCCGAGACCAGCCTCGAGAGGCTGATTCCCTTAGTAGATTATCTCGGCGCATGGAAATGCCTTCCGAATATATCCACATGGGTCCTGCGTACTGTAGAAATAGGGTACAGACTGCAGTTCGATCACCCCCCGCCAAAGTTCAATGGGGTGACGTGGACTGCAGTGGTGCCAGAGCGGGTTCGGGTAATGGAACAAGAAGTAAAATCCTTGCTGGCAAAGGGGGCCATAGAGTGGGTCCCGCCGTCGGAGAGGGAGGCCGGGTTCTACAGCCGGTACTTTATAGTTCCAAAAAAGGATGGAGGGCTTCGGCCGATTTTAGATCTGAGGTATCTGAACCGGTCTCTGAGGAGATTCAGGTTCAAGATGTTAACCATTCCCACAATCGTGAGTCAGATCCAGCCCAAGGACTGGTTCGTCACGATAGATTTAAAAGACGCCTATTTTCATGTCTCCATCCTTCCATGCCACAGGAAGTTTCTGAGGTTCGCTTTCGGGGGCGAAGCGTACCAATATCGAGTGCTTCCCTTCGGTCTAGCTCTTTCCCCTCGCACGTTTACCAAATGTATGGATGCAGCTCTGGCTCCATTGAGACTTCAGGGCATCCGGGTACTAAATTACATCGACGACTGGCTCATACTGGCCCAGTCGTTCGAGATGGCAGTTCAACATCGAGATGTAGTTCTAGCACATATCCAACGCTTGGGGTTGAGGCTCAACACAAAAAAGAGCGTGTTGGCGCCAGCCCAGAAAACGACCTTTCTGGGGGTATTATGGGATTCGGTTTTGATGCGGGCGCAACTCTCCCCCGCACGAATCAAGACCATTCTGGCGGTAGTCTCAAGAATAAAGCTAGGCCAGAGTATCACTGTGAAACACTTTCAGATAGTGTTAGGGCATCTAGCGGCACCGTCCAACATTATTCCGTTCGGCCTGCTACACATGAGAGCTCTACAGTGGTGGCTGAAAACCAAGGGGTTTTCCCCCAGAGGGAACCCATTCCGTATGATCAGAGTCACGCGCAAATGCCTTCGGGCTCTAGGTATATGGAAGAAAGCTTGGTTTCTGTCCCAAGGGCCAGTCATGTTGCAGGAAAACCGTTTCAACAGATGCTTCCCTTACTGGTTGGGGCGCGGTCATGGAAGGCCGCTTTGCGAGGGGTCCATGGGAGGACCATCATTCGACCTGGCACATAAACTGCCTGGAAATGATGGCGGTTTACAGGGCTCTCAGGAGTTTCCTCCCAGAGCTTCGCGGGTACCACGTTCTAGTCCGAATAGACAATACGGCAGTCGTGGCATATCTGAACCACCAGGGGGGGTTGAGGTCGCGCCCGCTATGCAAACTGGCGCATCTCATCCTTCGCTGGTCACAAGACAAACTGTTATCCCTCAGGGCAATGTATATCCCGGGGATACAGAATCAGGGGGCAGATATACTATCGAGGCAAGGGCTGAGGCCCGGGGAATGGCGGCTCCACCCAGAGGGGGTGGAGGCGATTGTCAGGAGGTTCGGCCCAGTGGAAGTGGATCTGTTTGCGTCTCGAGAGACGTCCCATTTTCCACTGTGGTTCTCCCTCACGCACCCAGCCCCGCTGGGGTTGGACGCCATGGTACAGACGTGGCCGAGGCGGCGTCTGTATGCATTTCCCCCCGTCGCTCTGCTCCCAGGGGTCCTAGAGAGGGTTCGGCAACAGGGAGTCAGTCTCCTTCTGGTAGGTCCTTGTTGGCCAACTCGAGTATGGTTCTCGGACATAATAGCGCTGCTGGCGGATCACCCGTGGCAGGTCCCTCTGAGGAGGGACCTCCTATCGCAGGCAGGGGGCACAATATTTCATCCCCGCCCCGAAATCTGGAACCTTTGGGTCTGGCCCTAACCCTAACCCTAACCCTAACCCTAACCCTAACCCTAACCCTAACCCTAACCCTGAGGGGGCCAGGTACCGAGAGGAGGGCTTGCCGGCAGACGTTATAGAGACCTTGCTTAGCTCTAGGGCCCCGTCTACTAGGAGATTGTACAGCCTCAAGTGGAATGTCTTCGTCACTTGGTGTAGAGAACGTGAGGTGGACCCAGTTAACTGACCAGTGGCTTCAGTACTGGAGTTCCTCCAAGATCGTTTCTCTGCAGGGCTTACCCCGTCCACACTTAAGGTGTATGTGGCAGCTATTGGAGCTTTCCACGCTCCGTTAGGTGATGGGCCTTTGGGTAGGCATCAATTGGTTGTATGCTTCCTTCGTGGGGCGCGTAGGTTAAGACCTGTAGTGCGTACCAGAGTTCCAACCTGGGATCTGGCAGTGGTTCTCGAAGGCCTGGCTGAGGCCCCCTTCGAACCACTGGAGGCAGCAGAACCTAAGAATCTAACGCTTAAAGTGGCGTTCCTCCTAGCTATTACCTCTCTCAGGAGAGTGGGAGATCTTCAAACTTTGGCCATCACGCCAACCTGCTTGGAGTTTGCCCCGGGAGGAGTAAAGGCCGTACTGCACCCTGGGCCAGGGTATGTGCCGAAGGTTCCATCCAGTACGGTCAGGTCTTTGGTTCTTCAGGCATTTCATCCTCCGCCCCATGTGACGGCGGAAGAAGGGAGATTATTCCTTTTGTGTCCAGTTCGGGCCCTAAGGATCTATAGTGTGACTTTGGGAACTTTTTTTGGCCAAAGAGTCTATGAACTTGAACTTTTTATACGAAAGTTCATCTTAATAGACTCCTTTAATAGATTCATCACTAGTTCAAGAGTGAAATTTTGAATACATTTTTGGCCAAGGAGACTTCAAACTTAAAATGTATAAACATACTTGTGACTTTATGGTGTTTCTTCAGAAGTTCAAACAGACTTATTGAACTATTTTTTCTGACCCTGGAATATATGAAATTGAACTTTAGATGCATACTAATTGACTCCTAATGTTTCATCAGTAGATCAAGAATGACTTTTTTTGGAAAATACAATTTCTGACCCTGGATCCTATAAACTTGAACTTTCTATATATACGAATCTGTTAATTCATCAGTAGTTTAAGGATGACTTTTTTTGAAAAATAAAAAGCCTGACCCTGGATCCTATGAACTTGAACTTTTTATATGAAAGTTCATCTTAATAGACTCCTTAATAGATTCATCACTAGTTCAAGTTTGAAATGTTGAATACATTTTTGGCCAAGTAGTCTTCAAACTTAAACTGTATAAACAGACTAATGACTTTATGGTGTTTCTTCAGAAGTTCAAACAGGACTTTTGGAACAATTTTTTCTGACCCTGGAATCTATGAACTTGAATTTCTATGCATACCAATATACTCCTAATGTTTCATCGGTAGATCAAGGATGAACTTTTGAACTTATTTTTTGCCAAAGAGTCTTCAAACTTAAAATGTATAAACAGAATTATAACTTTTTGCTATTTCTTCAGAAGTTCAAACATGACTTTTTGAACTATTTTTTCTGACTCTGGAATATATGAACTTGAACTTTAGATGCATACCAAATGACTCCTAACGTTTCATCAGTAAATCAAGGATGACTTTTTTTGAAAAATACAATTTCTGATCCTGGATTCTATGAACTTTAACTTTCTATACATAGTAATAGATTCATCAGTAGATCAAGTGTGAAATGTTGAATACATTTTTGGCCAAAGAGTCTTCAAACTTAAAATGTATAAACAGACTTATGACTTTATGGTGTTTCTTCTGATGTTCAAACTTGACTTTTTGAACTATTTTTTTCTGACCCTGGAATAAATGAACTTGAACTTTATATGCATTCCAATTGACTCCTAATGTTTCATCAGTAGTTAAAAGATGACTTTTTTTGGAGAATAAAAATTCTGACCATGGATCCTATGAACTTGACCTTCATATACATAAGAATAGATTCATCAGTAGTTCAAGTGTGACTTTGGGAACTTTTTTTGGCCAAAGAGTCTATGAACTTGAACTTCTATACATAGTAATAGATTCATCAGTAGTTCAAGGATGAACTTTTGAACTTATTTTTTGCCAAGGAGTCTTCAAACTTAAAATGTATAAACAGACTAATGACTTTAATGGTGTTTCTTCAGAGGTTCAAACAGACTTATTGAACTATTTTTTCTGACCCTGGAATATATGAACTTGAACTTTCTATGCATACCACAATACACTCCTAATGTTTTATCAGTAGTTTAAGTAAGAATTTTTGAATACATTTTTGACAAAGAAGTCTTCAAATTTAAAATATATAAATATGCTCATGACTTTATGGTGTTTCTTCAGAAGTTCAAACATGACTTTTTGAACTATTTTTTTCTGACCCTGGAATCTATGAACTTGAAATTCTATGCTTACCAAATAGACTCCTAATTTTTCATCAGTAGTTCAAGGATGAACTTTTGAACTTATTTTTTGCAAAGTAGTCTTCAAACTTAAAATGTATAAACAGACTTATGACTTTATGGTGGTTCTTCAGAAGTTCAAACATGACTTTTTGAACTATTTTTTCTGACCCTGGAATCTATAAACTTGGACTTTCTATGCATACCAATTGACTCCTACTGTTTCATCAGTAGTTCAAGGATAATAATAATATATTCAACTTTCTATACATAGTAATAGATTCATTAGTAGTTCAAGTGTGACATTTTGAATAAATTTTTTGGCCAAGGGGTCTTCAAAATTTCTGACTCTGAAATCTATGAACTTGAACTCTCTATGCATACCAATAGACTCCTAATGTTTCATCAGGAGTTCAAGGATGAACCTTTGAACACATTTTTTTACATATAATCAAAATAGTTTTTTTGTCAAATAGTTTGAACTTCATTTTTATATAAAGACTTAAAGACTTTCTGAAGTTTCATCAGTAAATCAAATATGACTTGTTGAATAAAATCTGACCCTAGATTTATGACCTTGAGCTTTCTAGCAATCCAATAGACTCCTAATGTTTCATTAGGAGTTCAAGGATGATTTTTTTGAAAAAGACAAAAGAAAAAATATCTGTCCCTGGATCCTATGAACATGAACGTTATATGTATTATAGTAGATTCATCAGTAGTTCAAGTGTGAAATGTTAAATATATTTTTGGCCAGTCTTTGAACTTAAAATGCATAAACAGACTTATGTTTTTATGCTGTTTCTTCAGAAGTTCAAACATGACTTTTTGTAAAAACAAATACTGACCCTGGATTCTGTGAACTTGAACTTTCTATGCATACCAAGAATAAGCTTTTGAACTATTTTTTGTCATATTGTCTTTGAATATTATATTTATATAATATATATAGTCTTAAAGCACTTTCTGAAGTTTCAACAGTAAATCAAATATGAATTGTTGAAAAAAAAATCTGACCCTAGATTCTATGAACTTGAAATTTCTATGCATAACAATAGATTCCTTATCAGTAGTTCAAGGATGAGCTTTGAACTTATTTTTTTTCCCTTGAGTCTATAAACTTGCGTTTTCTATGCAAACCAATAAACTTCTAATTTTTCATTAGGAGTTCAAGGATGACTTTTTTTGAAAGAAAAAATAATAATAATTCTGACCCTTGATCCTATGAACTTGAACTTTCTACGCATACCATGAAAACCTAATGTTTCTTCAGTAGTTGAAGGATGAACTTTTAAACTTAATTTTTGCCAAAGAGTCTATGAACTTGAACTTTCTATGCAATACCAATGAGACGAGCACTTATCTCCTCATTGCACAAGTTTTTTTGTATGCAATGCAATGCAAAAGCACTTACTCTCACTGCACCGCGACTTAAATGCAATGCAATCCAAAAGCGCTAATTCTTCAATTCACAAAAGTATGCAATGCAAGCAATATCTTCAATGCATGAGTCTTTTTCGTATGCAATGGTATGCAATGCAATGCAATGCAAATGCAAAAGCACTAATCTCTTCATTGCACAGAGAAATATAATATGCAATGGAAAAAGCGCTTATTCTTAAATCCACAACAGTTTCTGTGCAATGCAAAGGTATAACCTCCTTACGTATGTCAATGCAAATGCACTTATGTCTTGATTGCACGACATCTATGCAATGCAAAGGCACTGTCTCTTCGCTGCAAGAAAGTTTTTTTCGTATGCAATACAAAATACAAAAGCACTCATTAAACAGAAAAATATTATATGCAATGCAAAAACACCCACTTTCAGTGCACAGCGACTTAAATTTACAAAACAATCCAAAAGCGCTATTCTTCTATAAACAAAAGTTTTTTTGTAATGCAATGCATGCAAAAGTATTCAATGCACGAGTTTTTTCGTATGCAATGCAAGCAATGCAAAAGCACTAATCTCATTGCACGAGTTTTTCGTATTCAATGCAATGCAAAAACACTTACTCTCAGTGCACAGCGACTGAAATGCAAAGCAGTCCAAAAGCACTAATCTCTTCATTGCCAGCGAAATATTATATGCAATCCACAACGCTCTCTATGCAATGCAAAGGCACTGTCTCGTCGGTGCAATGCGAGTTTTTTATGCAATGCAAAAACACTAATCTCATTGCACAAGTTTTTTTGTATGCAATGCAATACAAAAACACTTACTCAAGTGCACAGCGAATTAAATGCAATGCAATGCAAAAACACTAATTTCTTTATTGCAAAAAAGGTCTTTAATGCACGAGTTTTTTCACATGCAATGCAATGCAAAAGCACTAATCTCTTCATTTTATGCAATGCAATGCAAAACACTATTCTCATTGCACAAGTTTTTTGGTATGCAATAATGCAATGCAAAAACACTTACTCATGTGCACAGCGACTTAAATGTAATGCAATGCAAAAAACTAATTTCTTCATTGCACAAAAGGTTTTTGTATGCAATGCATGCAAAACCTCAATGCACGAGTTTTATGTAATGCAATGCAAAAGCACTAATCTCTTCATTGTAGAGCGAAATTTTATACGCAATGGAAAAGCGCTAATTCTTAAATCCACAACGTTCTCAATGCCATTGCATTGCAATTGCCATTGCAAAGGCACTGTCTCCGGTGCAATGCGAGTTTTTTATGCAATGCAAAAGCACTAAACTCATTGCACAAGTTTTTTCATATTCAATGCATGCAAAAACAATTACTCTAAAGTGCACAGCGACTAAATGCACTAAAAGCACTAAACTCCCCATTGCACAATTTTTTTGTGTGCAATGCAATGCAAAAGCACTAATCTCTTCATTGCACAGCGAACTATTATATGCAATGGAAAAGCGCTCATTCTAAAATCCACAACGTTCTATATGCAATGCAAAGACACTGTCTCTTCGGTGCAATGCGAGTTTTTTATGCAATGCAATGCAAAAGCACTAAACTCTAAACTAAAACTAAACTAAAAAATTGCACAAGTTTTTTTTGTATGAAATGCAATGCAAATGCACTAATCTCATTGCACAAGTTTTTTCATATTCAATGCATGCAAAAACAATTACTCTAAAGTGCATAGCGACTTAAATGCAATGCTATGCAAAAAAAAATTCAAAAAAAAATCTTTATTGCACAAAAGGTTTTTGTATGCAATGCATGCAAAAGTCTTGAATGCAAGAGTTTTTCATATGCAATGCAATGCAAAAGCGCCAATCTCTACATTGCACAGCGAAATATTATATGCAATGGAAAAGCGTTCATTCTTAAATCCACAACGCTCTCTATGCAATGCAAAGGCACTGTCTCCGGTACAATGCGAGTTTTTATGCAATGCACTAAAAGCACTAATCTCCCCATTGCACAAGTTTTTTTGTATGTAATGCAATGCAAAAGCGCTAATCTCTTCATTGCACAGCGAACTATTATATGCAATGGAAAAGCGCTCATTCTAAAATCCACTACGTTCTATATGCAATGCAAAGACACTGTCTCTTCGGTGCAATGCGAGTTTTTTATGCAATGCAATGCAAAAGCACTAAACTCCTCAATGCACAAGTTTTTTGTATGCAATGTAATGCAAAAGCTCTAATCTTATTGCATAAGTTTTTTCATATTCAATGCAATGCAAAAACACGTACTCAAGTGCACAGCTACTTAAATGTAATGCAATGCAAAAACACATTTCTTCATTGCACAAAAGGTTTTTGTATGCAATGCATGAAAAAGTTCTCAATGCATGAGTATTTTCATATGCAATGCAATGTAAAAGCACTAATCTCTTCATTTGCACAGCGAAATATTAAATGCCATGGAAAAGCTTTCATTCTTAAATCCACAACGCTCTCTATGCAATGCAAAGGCACTGTCTTCGTTGCAATGCGAGTTTTTTATGCAATGCAATGCTAAACACTATTCTCATTGCACAAGTTTTTTGGTATGCAATGCAATGCAAAAACACTTACTCATGTGCACAGCGACTTAAATGTAATGCAATGCAAAAAACTAATTTCTTCATTGCTCAAAAGGTTTTTGTATGCAATGCATGCAAAAGTCCTCAATGCACGAGTTGTTTCATATGCAATGCTATGCAAAAGCATAATCTCTTCATTGCAGAACGAAATTTTATATGCAATGGAAAAGCGCTGATTCTTAAATCCACAACGTTCTCTATGCAATGCAAAGGCACTGTCAGTTTTATGCAATGTAATGCAAAAGCACTAAACTCCTCATTGCACAAGTTTTTTTTTGTATGAAATGCAATGCAAATGCACTAATCTCATTGCACAAGTTTTTTCATATTCAATGCATGCAAAAACAATTACTCTAAATTGCACAGCGACTTAAATGCAATGCAATGCAAAAACACATTTCTTCATTGCACAAAAGGTTTTTGTATGCAATATGCATGCAAAGGTCTTCAATGCACCAGTTTTTCGTATGCAATGCAATACAATGCAAAAGCACTAATCTCTTCATTGCACAAGTTTTTTTTGTATGCAATGCAATGCAAAAGCACTAATCTAATTGCACGAGTTTTTTCGAATTCATGCAATACAAGAAAACACTTACTCTCAGTGCAAAGCAACTTTAATGCAAGGCAATCCAAAAGCGTCCAAAAGGTTTTTGTATGCAATCCAATGCAACAGCTCTTTTTTTGCACAGCGAATAATAGCACTAATTATTGCATCACCGAAATATTATATATTATGCAATGCAAAGGTACTATCTCGTCGATGCACAGCGAGATTTTTTTTTTGCAACGCAATTCAAAAGTACTTCTCTTCTCTTAAGTACGAGTATATGCATTGCCCTCGAAAGAAATCGACATTTGACCTAGATTTTTCTGTAATATCTGATTGTTTGAATGTTTAGAATATTAGATTTGAGACTCACAGACTACTTCAATGTTTCATCGCAGTTCAGGATTGAAATTTTGCATATCACTAGCCAAAGAGTTTAAAATTGTTAACAGAACTTATATACATTTATATACTTTGGATGTTTCATCATTAAAATTATGACTTTATTATGAAGAGTCCAAATGTGACTTTTTGAAAAGAAAAAAAAACCTGACCCTTGATTCTATGAACTTGAACTTTCTGTTCATACAAAAAGAGTCCTTTCTGTTGTTTCATAAGTAATTCAAGGATGAACTTTTTAACTTATTTTTTGCCTAAGAGTATTTGAACTTGAACTTTCTAGATATACCTATGAATATATTCCTTACTTCATCTGTAGTTCAAGGATTACTTTTTTTGAAAAATAAAAAGTCTGACCCTGGATCCTATGAAACTATGATCCTATGAAATTCATCTTAATAGACTCCTTAATAGATTCATCATTAGTTCAAGTGTGAAATGTTGAATAGATATTTGGCCAAGGAGTCTTCAAACTTAAAATGTATAAACAGACTTATGACTTTAATGGTGTTTCTTCAGAAGTTCAAACATGACTTTTTGAACTATTTTTTCTGACCCTGGAATATATGAACTTGAATTTCTATGTATACCAATAGACTCCTAATGTTTCAATAGTAGATCAAGGATGAACTTTTGAACTTATTTTTTGCCAAGTAGTCTTCAAACTTAAAATTTATAAACCGACTTATGACTTTATGCTGTTTCTTCAGAAGTTCAAACATGACTTCTGAACTATTTTTCTGACCCTGGAATATAAGAACTTGAACTTTATATGCATACCAATTGACTCCTAATGTTTTAGCAGTAGTTAAAGGGTGACTTTTTTTGGAAAATAAAATTCTGAACCTGGATCATATGAACTTGAACGTTCTATATATACGAATATATTCCTTTTGTTATTTCATCAGTAGTTCAAGGGTGACTTTTTTTGAAAAATAAAAAGTCTGACTCTGGATCCTATGAACTTGAACTTTCTATACGAAACTTCATCTAATAGTCTGCTTAATAGATTCATCGCTAGTTCAAGTGTGAAATGTTGAATACATTTTTAGCCAAGGAGTCTTCAAACTTAAAATGTATAATTAGACTTATGACTTTAATGGTGTTTCTTCAGAAGTTCAAACATGACTTTTTGAACTATTTTTTCTGACCCTGGAATATATGAAACTGAACACTATATGCATACCAATTGACTCCTAACGTTTCATTAGTAGATCAAGGATGACTTTTTTGGAAAAATACAATTTCTGACACTGGATCCTATGAACTTGAACTTTCTATACATAGGAATAGATTCATCAGTAGTTCAAGAGTAAAATATTGAACTTTTCTTTTTGCCAAAGTGTCTATGAACTTGAACTTCTATACATAGTAATAGATTCATCAGTAGTTCAAGGATGAACTTTTGAACTTATTTTTTGCCAAGGAGTCTTCAAACTTAAAATGTATACACATACTAATGACTTTAATGGTGTTTCTTCAGAAGTTCAAACATGACTTTTTGAACTATTTTTTCTGACCCTGGAATCTATGAACATGAATTTATATGCATACCAATAGACTCCTAATGTTTCATCACTAGTTCAAGGATGAACTTTTGAACTTATTTTTTGGCCAAAGAATCTTCAAACCTAAAATGTATAAACAGACTTATGATTTTAATGGTGTTTCTTCAGAAGTTCAAACATGACTTTTTGAACTATTTTTTCTGACCCTGGAATCTATGAACTTGAACTCTCTATGCATACCAATAGACTCCTATTGTTTCATCAGGAGTTCAATGATAATAGTAATATATTCAACTTTCTATAAATTCAGTGGTTCAAGGACTACTATTTAATAGTAGTTCAAGTGTGACGTTTTGAATACATTTTTGGCCAAGGAGACTTAAAACTTAAAACAAATAAAGAGACTAATGACTTTAATGGTGTTTCTTCAGAAGTTCTAACATGACTTTTGAACTACTTTTTCTGACCCTGGAATCTATGAACATGCATTTTTATGCATACCAATAGACTCCTAATGTTTCATCAGTAGTTCAAGGATAATAATAATATATTCAACTTTCTATACATAGGAATAGATTAATCAGTAGTTCAAGAGTGAAATTTATAAACAGACTTATGACTTTATGGTGTTTCTTCAGAAGTTCAAACATAACTTTTGAAACTATTATTTCTGACCGTGGAATATATGAACTTGAACTTTATATGCATACCAATTGACTCCTAACAATCAGTAGATCAAGGATGACTTTTTTTGAAAAATACAATTTCTGACCCTGGATCCTATGAACTTGAACTTTCTATAAATAGGGATAGAATCATCAGTAGTTTTTTTTTATTTTTTTTTATTTTTTTTTTTATCATCAGTAGTTCAAGTGTGAAATTTTGGATACATTTTTTTGGCCAAGGAGTCTTCAAACTTAAAAGGTATAAACAGACTTTTGACATTATGGTGTTTCTTCAGAAGTTCAAAATTACTTTTGAACTATTTTTTCTGACCCTGGAATTAATGAATTTTGTCTTTCTATGCATACCAATAGACTCCTAATGTTTCATCTGTAGTTCAAGGATAATAATAATATATTCAACTTTCTATACATAGGAATAGATTCATCAGTAGTTCAAGAGTGAAATTTTGAATATATTGTTGGCAAAAGAGTCTTCAAACTTAAAATGTATAAACAGACTTATGACTTTATGGTGTTTCTTCAGAAGTTCAAACATGACCTTTTTTAACTATTTTTTTCTGACCCTGGAATATATGAACTTGAACTTTAGATGCATACCAATCGACTCCTAATGTTTCATCAGTAGTTAAAGGATGACTTTTTTTGGAAAATAAAATGTCTGACCCTGGATCCTATGAACTTGAACTTTCTATACATAGTAATAGATTAATCAGTAGTTCAATTGTGACATTTTGAATACATTTTTTGGCCAAGGAGTATTCAAACTTAAAATGTAAAACAGACTTATAACTTTATGCTATTTCTTCAGAAGTTCAAACATGACTTTTTGAACAATTTTTTCTGACCCTGGAATCTATGAACTTGGACTCTCTATGCATACCAATAGACTCCTAATGTTTCATCAGTATTTCAATGATAATAGTGATATATTCAACTTTCTATAATTTCAGTGCTTCCAGGACTACTATTCATCAGTAGTTCAAGTGTGACATTTTGAATAAACTTGACTTTATCGTGTTTCTTCAAAATTTCAAACATGACCTTTTTGAACTATTTTTTTCTGACCCTGAAATATATGAACTTGAATTTTAGATGCATACCAATTGACACCTAATGTTTCATCAGTTGTTCAAGGATAATAGTAATATATTTAACTTTCTATACATAGGAATATATTCATCAGTAGTTCAAGTGTGACATTTTGAATACATTTTTTGGCCAAGGATTCTTCGAACTTAAAATAAATAGACAGATTAATGACTTTATGGTGTTTCTTCAGAAGTTAAAACATGACTTTTGAACTATTTTTTCTGACCCTGGATCCTATGAACTTGAACGTTCCATATATATATATACGAATCTGTTAATTCATCAGTAGTTCAAGAATGACTTTTTTGAAAAATAAAAAGCCTGACCCTTTATCCTATGAACTTGAACTTTCTATACATAGGAATAGATTCATCAGTAGTTCAAGAGTGAAATTTTGAAGTTTTTTTTTCAAAGTGTCTATGAACTTGATCTTCTATACATAGTAATAGATTCATCAGTACTTCAAGGATGAACTTTTGAACTTATTTTTTGCCAAGGAGTCTTCAGACTTATGACTTTATGGTGTTTCTTCTTAAGTTCAAACATGACCTTTTTAGAACAGTCAAGTTATGAACTTGAACTTTAGATGCATACCAATCGACTCCTAATGTTTCATCAGTAGTTAAAGGATGACTTTTTTTTGGAAAATAAAATGTCTGACCCTGGATCCTATGAACTTGAATTTTCTATACATAGTAGTAGATTAATCAGTAGTTCAATTGTGACATTTTGAATACATTTTTTGGCCAAGGAGTATTCAAACTTAAAATGTATAAACAGACTTATAACTTTATGCGATTTCTTCAGAAGTTCAAACATGACTTTTTGAACTATTTTTTTTTCTGACCCTGGAATATATGAACTTGAACTTTTAATTTATACTAATTGACTCCTAATGTTTCATCAGTAGTTCAAGAATGACTTTTTTTGGAAAATAAAATTTCTGACCCTGGATCCTATGAACTTGAACGTTCTATATATACAAATCTGTTAATTAATCAGTAGTTCAAGGATGACTTTTTTTGAAAAATAAAAAGCCTGACCCTGGATCCTATGAAGTTGAACTTTTTATATGAAAGTTCATCTTAATAGACTCCTTAATAGATTCATCACTAGTTCAAATGTGAAATTTTGAATACATTTTTGGCCAAGTAGTCTTCAAACTTAAAATGTATAAATACACTTATGATTTTTATGGTGTTTCGTCAGAAGTTCAAACATGACTTTTTGAAGTATTTTTTCTGACCCTGGAATCTATGAACTTGAACTCTCTATGCATACGAATAGACTCCTAATGTTTCATCCGTAGTTCAATGATAATAGTAATATATTCAACTTTCTATGAATTCAGTGGTTCAAGGACTACTATTCAAAAGTAGTTCAAGTGTGACGTTTTGAATACATTTTTGGCCAAGGAGACTTAAAACTTAAAACAAATAAACAGACTAATGACGTTAATGGTGTTTCTTCAGAAGTTCAAACATGACTTCTGAACTATTTTTTCTGACCCTGGAATCTATGAACATGAATTTCTATGTATACCAATAGACTCCTAATGTTTCATCAGTAGTTCAAGGATAATAATAATATATTCAGCTTTCTATACATAGGAATAGATTCATCAGTAGTTCAAGAGTGAAATTTGGAATACATTGTTGGCAAAGTAGTCTTCAAACTTAAAATGTATAAACAGACTTATGACTTTATGGTGTTTCTTCAGAAGTTCAAACATGACCTTTTTGAACTATTTTTTTCTGACCCTGGAATATATGAACTTGAACTTTAGATGCATACCAATCTAATGTTTCATCAGTAGTTAAAGGATGACTTTTTTTGGAAAATAAAATGTCTGACCCTGGATCCTATGAACTTGAACTTTCTTTCCCTTTCAGTCGGTCACATTCGACGTACGTCAGAACTGAACCGACGAATGGGATCTTACTTTAGAGACCAATCCTACTTCGAGTGTTTAAAAACGAGCCAATGAAATTTGGCATGCGATCCACGCATTCCACGCTCCTTCCCGCAGCGCGGGTATAAAACGGGAAGTGGAATGGTAGATCAGTGCTTTCTACTTCGGAGCCGAACAGTTATTGCTGTTTCTACGAAGAGTGTTGACTACGAGTCTTCTAATAGTGATCTGAGAACTGCCAGTGCGGGTGATACGGCGCTTCAGCGAGAGACCGAGCAAAAGTGAAACTAAAAGAGCTTGTTGGTTCGGTGGGCAGTTTCCATTCACAAAAGAGCAACACGGTTTGACCCTGCGTCTTTTTCAAGATGTCATTCAAACCGTGTATTCCTGGTATGCAACGGTTTCCTGTCCTCTTTGACGGCCACGAGCGCATGTGAGATTGCGATCGTGGGTGATTCATGTTCTCGAAAAAGAACATGGTCACGTCGGCGCGTTGTTCGTCTCCCCCTTCTCATAAAGGGCTTGAGTGTTCAGCGCGCCGTGTGCCGTCGAGCGGCCGGCTGACAGCGGTGGTTGTCACAACAACCGGCGCGCGTCAGTCGGCGCTCTAGATGCGCGGTCGAGACTATGAAACCTCAGATGGGGTCGAGTGCCTTCGCCTATCCCCCGATCTAGTTCATTTCTAGTGTTACTGGAAAAGGGCTACTTTGGCTGATAAGCGCTGGTGGCCTAAGGATTACAGTGGGGATTCCCCGCCGGGTAAATCCCCTCGGGCCCCCACTCCTCTATCGCATCAAAAGCATGCTGAGACTCTGTTCGTGGGTGGTACGGATTCTCTCATGAGAACACGACCACGTCAGGGCATTGTTCGCCTTGCCTTCTTCATAGAGGCTTGAGCGTTCAGTGCGCTGTGTGCCGTTCTGACGGCCACGTTCACTGTCTCGCATGCCTGCTGGTCGTTGAAGATGGAATCGCTGGTCCTAAGAGAAAAGGTCTTAACGTTTCATTTTTGGCTCTGGCAGAGGACAGATGTCAATTGCTGCATCGGAGAGAGGGGAATATGGAGCGCCATAAGGGCCAAAAAAAAAAAAAAAATTGAATTGAATTGAATTTTGTTTTCCCTCTCTCACTGCCCTCTGTCCTGCACGCACGGGGGTAGTCCCAGCCCAGGGGTTGTGCAATAACTGCGTGCGGTGTTGGACCTCGCCCTATGGGCGACGAAAATCACTGCACGCTCCCTGGGTCAGGCGATGTCCACACTAGTGGTCCAGGAACAGGGGGCTAACCTGGCAGATATGCGCAAGAAAAGCCTGTCTGTCAGGCTGGCCTCCTCGGCGACGCCATCGAGAACTTTGCCCAGCAGTTCTTGGTGGCCCAGAAGCAGACGGAGGCGTTGCACCAGGGTGCCGACGACCAGCTGCTCAGTTGTCGGTCGCGGCGCCTCTGTCGGCTTGTCGCCAAGGGCATCCCCTCCTGCGTCCTCCACCCTGCTAGAGCCGAGCAGCAGCCTCCACTGGAGGAGCAGGGTTCCGGACGCGTGCGAGGCGCCCAACCCGTCCAGGGCCCGCTAACCGGCAGGCAAGCGCAAGGGGACGCGGTCCTGAGACGGGCCGGCTAGGGAGAACAGGAGCTGCTCGGGGGAGACGATGTTCGCATCCCTCCCCCACCCCCCCGGAGGAGGACCGGGGGGCCCTGACTGGTTACGGTTCTGCCACTGGCTCTCCGGAGTCCAGCGGTACCCACATTTTTAAGAGCAGTTTCCTCTCTCTCTGGGCCCCAAGAGGGTCAGGTTGGCAGTGTGCGATGCCCACGGGCCTTGTCACTCCTTTCCTACCCTCCCATCGCCAGGGGGCAGTTGTGTGGACCTCGAGGACGCCCCCGGGCCTTCTCACCCACACGCTGCCTCTCTCGTGAGCACTCAGTCAACACTCCGGGCCGCCCACGGGCCTCCCGGGTCGGGGCTGGGTGCTTCACTTCCCTGCCTCCGGGCAGTGGGCAGCAGAGTGGGCTCCGAGGACGCCTCCGGGCCTTCTCACCCACTCTCTGTCCAAACCAGGAGTGCTCAGGCAACACTTCGGCCGCCTCCGGGCCTCCCGAGTCGGGCCAGAGTACTCTGCTTCGCTGCCCCACCCCGGGCACGTCTGTGGTGCCGTTGGTCCCGCTTGCACGGTCTCTGGGGGCCTGGCTAGGTCATCCGTACCATCAGACTCAGCTACGCGATTCAGTTCGCGCGCCGGCCGCCCAAGTACAGGGGCATCCTCTTCACCTCCGTGCGAAGCAGCGATGCTCATGTCTTGAGGTCGGAGATCGAGGTCCTACTAGCGAAGGACGCGATCGAGCCGGTTCCTCCAGCCGATATGAAGACGGGGTTCTACAGCCCCTACTTCATTGTGCCCAAGAAAGGGGGTGGGTTACGACCAATCCTGGACCTGCGAGTTCTGAATCGGGCCCTGCACAAGCTCCCGTTCAGAATGTTGACGCAGAAACGCATTTTTCAATGCATCCGTCCCCAGGATTGGTTTGCAGCGATCGACCTGAAGGACGCATACTCCATGTGTCTATTCTCCCTCGACACAGACCGTTCCTGTGCTTTGTGTTCGAGGGGAAAGCATATCAGTACAAGGTCCTGCCCTTCGGGCTGTCTCTGTCGCCCCGCGTCTTTGCGAAGGTCGCGGAGGCAGCCATTGTTCCACTCAGAGAACGCGGCGTTCGGATGCTCAACTACCTCGACGATTGGCTGATTCTAGCCCAGTCGAAGGACCAGTTGTGCGAACACAGGGACCTGGTGCTCAGTCACCTCAGCCAGTTGGGCCTTCGGGTCAACCGAGAGAAGAGCAAACTCTGTCCTACACAGAGGATCTCTTATCTCGGTATGGAGTTGGAATCGGTCAACCGGACTGCGCGCCTCATCGAGGAGCGAGTCCAGTCGGTGTTGAACTGCTTGAATATGTTCAAGAGCAGGACAGCGGTCCCACTGAAATTCTTTCAGAGGCTCCTGGGGCATATGGCATCTGCAGCCGCGGTCACGCCGCTCGGATTGCTTCATATGAGACCGCTTCAACGCTGGCTCAATGGCTGAGTCCCGAGGTGGGCATGGCAGAGCGGTCAGTACCGGGTCCCAGTGACTCCTTACAAGTGTCCAGGCATGCTGTGCTATTCACGGATGCCTCCGCTACCGGCTGGGGGGCCACGTACAACGGGCATGCAGTTGCTGGTCTTTGGACGGGGCCGCAATTGCATTGGCACATCAATTGCCTCGAGTTACTGGCAGTACACTTGGCACTCCGCCGCCTCAAGGGGCCGCTGCGTGGCAAGCATGCACTGGTCCGTACGGACAGCACCACGGCCGTTGTGTACATCAACCGTCAGGGTGGTCTACGCTCCCGTCGTCTGCTCCAACTCGCCTGCCACCTCCTTCTGTGGAGTCAGAAGCAGCTGAGGTCGCTTCGGGCCATTCATGTCCCTGGTGCGCTGAACCAGACAGCCGACGAGCTCTCTCGTCAGCCGACACCTCCAGGAGAGTGGCGACTCCACCCCCAGGCGGTCCAGCTGATATGGGACCAGTTCGGAGCCGCACAGGTAGACCTGTTTGCCTCTCCGGACTCGACCCATTGCCAGTGGTACTATTCCCTGACCGGGGGTACCCTC
Source organism: Pseudorasbora parva (assembly GCF_024679245.1). Lineage (NCBI taxonomy): Eukaryota > Metazoa > Chordata > Actinopteri > Cypriniformes > Gobionidae > Pseudorasbora > Pseudorasbora parva. The sequence continues at coordinate 14,682,160 of NC_090176.1, read as the reverse complement.
GGCACAGATGCACTGGCGCACAGCTTGCCCCGGGACCTACGCAAGTATGCGTTCCCCCAGTGAGCCTTCTTGCACAGACTCTGTGCAAGGTCAGGGAGGACGAGGAGCAGGTCTTGTTAGTTGAGCCGTATTGGCCCAACCGGACCTGGTTCCCAGAACTTACACTCCTCGCGACAGCCCCTCCTTGGCCGATTCCCCTGAGGAAGGACCTTCTTTCTCAGGGACGGGGCACCCTATGGCACCCGCGTCCAGACCTCTGGAATCTTCATGTCTGGTCCCTGGACGGGACGCGGAGGTTCTAGATGGACTACCACAAGCTGTCGTAGAAAAAGTACCATCGCTTCAGCTAGAGCCCCCTCTACGAGGCGCCTCTATGCTCTGAAGTGGAACCTGTTCGTTGAGTGGTGCGCTTCCCGCCAGGAAGACCCCCGAAGGTGTTCGATTAGTGTCGTGCTTTCCTTCCTGCAAGACGGGTTGGAGCGAAAGCTGTCTCCCTCCACCCTCAAGCTATATGCTGTGGCGATAGCAGCGTACCATGATGTAGTAGAAGGTAAGTCCGTGGGGAAGCACGACCTAATCCTCAGGTTCCTCAGAGGTGCGAGGAGACTAAATCCTCCTCGTCCTACCCTGATACCCTCTTGGGACTTGACTCTAGTGCTCAGAGAAAACACTTCAGAGCCCCCCGTTCGAGCCTTTGGCGTCCTGTGAGCTTAAAATCTTGTCAATGAAGACAGTGCTCCTGACGGCATTGGCCTCGATCAAGAGGGTAGGGGACCTGCATGCACTTTCGGTCAACGAATCGTGCCTAGAGTTCGGGCCCGGTAACTCTCACGTTGTCCTGAGACCCCGGCCCGGATATGTGCCCAAGGTTCCTACCACTCCCTTCCGGGATCAGGTAGTGAACCTGCAAGCGCTGCCTTCGGAGGAGGCAGACCCAGCCATGGCTCTGTTGTGTCCGGTCCGCGCTCTTCGCGCTTACGTTTACCGGACCCAGAGCCTTCGGACCTCAGAGCAACTCTTCGTCTGTTACAGAGGCCAGCAGAAGGGAAAGGCTGTCTCCAAGCAGAGGTTAGCCCACTGGATAGTGGATGCTATAGTCTTGGCTTACCAGTCCCAAGACGTGCCTTGCCCGTTCGGTGTAATAGCACACTCCACTAGGAGTGTTGCTTCTTCCTGGGCGCTGGCTCAAGGCGCCTCGCTGACAGACATATGTAGAGCTGCGGGCTGGGCGACACCTAACACGTTTGCTAGATTCTATAGCTTACGGTATCTTCCCGCATCCTCGCCCCCAGTGGCCAGGAGCGTTAAGTGCCCGTTCTAAGTGTCGGCTTGCAAAACGCCACTCCCGCCCTCTGGGCCGGATACGTGCGTCTATTGTCTCCAGTTGTGTTCCCCGGGAAACCGGCTAACCCTGTCGAGCTCCTCCGTCACCCCTCGGTTGCGGACCGTCTGACGCCAGGCCTGCACCCGTATACTTGTGAAACGTGGCTGTAGGCTGGATTCCATATGTAGCGGTTCCCTCACGGCAACCCCATATGTGTATTCTTCCACGGTACCAGCTACCCTTCGGGCTAGCCCCGTGTCTTTCCCTCGACAGAGCCCGCTCTGTCGTCTCTGGGCGTGTTCTTTCCCCCCTTCAATCAGGCTGGAACCACCCCAGAGACTGCCATATGTTGCACTACCCTGCCAGGTTAGTCCTTATGTGTACTCTGCCACCTCTCCTTCCCTGAAGGACGTGGCCCCGCAGCATACCCCCTCTCGGAGGTAGGCACGCTTTCCCAGCGTTATAAGCAATAGTCATTCTGAGTGGGTCTTGCAGAAACAGCAGTGACTGTACTCCCTGCTTGGAGCCCTGACTTCCGTACCATACTAGACGGGACAGTGTGCTCAAGCAGGACGCTGGAAGGGCCAGCATCCTGGCGTTTTCCATAGGGATCCCATTCATCGGTTCAGTTCTGACGTACGTCGAACGTGACCGACTGAAAGGGAACGTCTCGGTTACGTATGTAACCCTCGTTCCCTGATGGAGGGAACGGAGACGTACGTCCCGTCGCCAGGTGCTGTGCTTCCGCTGGGAGTCTGGTCACCAGTCGGCTCCTCAGCAGGAAAAGCGCTGATCTACCATTCCACTTCCCGTTTTATACCCGCGCTGCGGGGCGGAGCGTGGAATGCGTGGATCGCATGCCAAATTTCATTGGCTCGTTTTTAAACACTTGAAGTAGGATTGGTCTCTAAAGTAAGATCCCATTCGCCGGTTCAGTTCTGACGTACGTCTCCGTTCCCTCCATCAGGGAACGAGGGTTACATACGGAACCGAGACGATACATAGTGATAGATTAATCAGTAGTTCAATTGTGACATTTTGAATACATTTTTTGGCCAAGGAGTATTCAAACTTAAAATGTATAAACAGACTTATAACTTTATGGTATTTCTTCAGAAGTTCAAACATGACTTTTGGAACTATTTTTTCTGACCCTGGAATCTATGAACTTGGACTCTCTATGCATACCAATAGACTCCTAATGTTTCATCAGTAGTTCAATGATAATAGTAATATATTCAACTTTCAATAAATTCAGTGGTTCCAGGACTACTATTCATCAGTAGTTCAAGTGTGACATTTTGAATACATTTTTGGCCAAGGAGACTTAAAACTTAAAACAAATAAACAGACGAATGACTTTATGGTGTTTCTTCAGAAGTTCAAACATGACCTTTTTGAACTCTTTTTTTCTGACCCTGGAATATATGAACTTGAACTTTAGATGCATACCAATTGACTCCTAATGTTTCATCAGTAGTTCAAGAATGACTTTTTTTGGAAAATAAAATTTCTGACCCTGGATCCTATGCACTTGAACGTTCTATATATACGAATCTGTTAATTTATCAGTAGTTCAAGGATGACTTTTTTTGAAAAATAAAAAGCCTGACCCTGGATCCTATGAAGTTGAACTTTTTATATGAAAGTTCATCTTAATAGACTCCTTAATAGATTCATCACTAGTTCAAATGTGAAATGTTGAATACATTTTTGGCCAAGTAGTCTTCAAACTTAAAATGTATAAACAGACATGATTTTAATGGTGTTTCTTCAGAAGTTCAAACATGACTTTTTGAACTATTTTTTCTGACCCTGGAATCTATGAACTTGGACTCTCTATGCATACCAATAGACTCCTAATGTTTCATCAGTAGTTCAATGATAATAGTAATATATTCAACTTTCTATAAATTCAGTGGTTCAAGGACTACTATTCAAAAGTTGCTCAAGTGTGACGTTTTGAATACATTTTTGGCCAAGGAGACTTTAAACTTAAAACAAATAAACAGACTAATGACGTTAATGGTGTTTCTTCAGAAGTTCAAACATGGCTTTTGAACTATTTTTTCTGACCATGGAATCTATGAACATGAATTTCTATGCATACCAATAAACTCCTAATGTTTCATCAGTAGTTCAAGGTTAATAATAATATATTCAACTTTCTATACATAGGAATAGATTCATCAGTAGTTCAAGAGTGAAATTTTGAATACATTGTTGGCAAAAGAGTCTTCAAACTTAAAATGTATAAACAGACTTATGACTTTATGGTGTTTCTTCAGAAGTTCAAACATGCATCCCCTCCTGCGTCCCCCACCCTGCTAGAGCCGAGCAGCAGCCTCCACTGGAGGAGCAGGGTTCCGGACGCGTGCGAGGCGCCCAACCCGTCCAGGGCCCGCTAACCGGCAGGCAAGCGCAAGGGGACGCGGTCCTGAGACGGGCCGGCTAGGGAGAACAGGAGCTGCTCGGGGGAGACGATGTTCGCATCCCTCCCCCACCCCCCCGGAGGAGGACCGGGGGGCCCTGACTGGTTACGGTTCTGCCACTGGCTCTCCGGAGTCCAGCGGTACCCACATTTTTAAGAGCAGTTTCCTCTCTCTCTGGGCCCCAAGAGGGTCAGGTTGGCAGTGTGCGATGCCCACGGGCCTTGTCACTCCTTTCCTACCCTCCCATCGCCAGGGGGCAGTTGTGTGGACCTCGAGGACGCCCCCGGGCCTTCTCACCCACACGCTGCCTCTCTCGTGAGCACTCAGTCAACACTCCGGGCCGCCCACGGGCCTCCCGGGTCGGGGCTGGGTGCTTCACTTCCCTGCCTCCGGGCAGTGGGCAGCAGAGTGGGCTCCGAGGACGCCTCCGGGCCTTCTCACCCACTCTCTGTCCAAACCAGGAGTGCTCAGGCAACACTTCGGCCGCCTCCGGGCCTCCCGAGTCGGGCCAGAGTACTCTGCTTCGCTGCCCCACCCCGGGCACGTCTGTGGTGCCGTTGGTCCCGCTTGCACGGTCTCTGGGGGCCTGGCTAGGTCATCCGTACCATCAGACTCAGCTACGCGATTCAGTTCGCGCGCCGGCCGCCCAAGTACAGGGGCATCCTCTTCACCTCCGTGCGAAGCAGCGATGCTCATGTCTTGAGGTCGGAGATCGAGGTCCTACTAGCGAAGGACGCGATCGAGCCGGTTCCTCCAGCCGATATGAAGACGGGGTTCTACAGCCCCTACTTCATTGTGCCCAAGAAAGGGGGTGGGTTACGACCAATCCTGGACCTGCGAGTTCTGAATCGGGCCCTGCACAAGCTCCCGTTCAGAATGTTGACGCAGAAACGCATTTTTCAATGCATCCGTCCCCAGGATTGGTTTGCAGCGATCGACCTGAAGGACGCATACTCCATGTGTCTATTCTCCCTCGACACAGACCGTTCCTGTGCTTTGTGTTCGAGGGGAAAGCATATCAGTACAAGGTCCTGCCCTTCGGGCTGTCTCTGTCGCCCCGCGTCTTTGCGAAGGTCGCGGAGGCAGCCATTGTTCCACTCAGAGAACGCGGCGTTCGGATGCTCAACTACCTCGACGATTGGCTGATTCTAGCCCAGTCGAAGGACCAGTTGTGCGAACACAGGGACCTGGTGCTCAGTCACCTCAGCCAGTTGGGCCTTCGGGTCAACCGAGAGAAGAGCAAACTCTGTCCTACACAGAGGATCTCTTATCTCGGTATGGAGTTGGAATCGGTCAACCGGACTGCGCGCCTCATCGAGGAGCGAGTCCAGTCGGTGTTGAACTGCTTGAATATGTTCAAGAGCAGGACAGCGGTCCCACTGAAATTCTTTCAGAGGCTCCTGGGGCATATGGCATCTGCAGCCGCGGTCACGCCGCTCGGATTGCTTCATATGAGACCGCTTCAACGCTGGCTCAATGGCTGAGTCCCGAGGTGGGCATGGCAGAGCGGTCAGTACCGGGTCCCAGTGACTCCTTACAAGTGTCCAGGCATGCTGTGCTATTCACGGATGCCTCCGCTACCGGCTGGGGGGCCACGTACAACGGGCATGCAGTTGCTGGTCTTTGGACGGGGCCGCAATTGCATTGGCACATCAATTGCCTCGAGTTACTGGCAGTACACTTGGCACTCCGCCGCCTCAAGGGGCCGCTGCGTGGCAAGCATGCACTGGTCCGTACGGACAGCACCACGGCCGTTGTGTACATCAACCGTCAGGGTGGTCTACGCTCCCGTCGTCTGCTCCAACTCGCCTGCCACCTCCTTCTGTGGAGTCAGAAGCAGCTGAGGTCGCTTCGGGCCATTCATGTCCCTGGTGCGCTGAACCAGACAGCCGACGAGCTCTCTCGTCAGCCGACACCTCCAGGAGAGTGGCGACTCCACCCCCAGGCGGTCCAGCTGATATGGGACCAGTTCGGAGCCGCACAGGTAGACCTGTTTGCCTCTCCGGACTCGACCCATTGCCAGTGGTACTATTCCCTGACCGGGGGTACCCTCGGCACAGATGCACTGGCGCACAGCTTGCCCCGGGACCTACGCAAGTATGCGTTCCCCCAGTGAGCCTTCTTGCACAGACTCTGTGCAAGGTCAGGGAGGACGAGGAGCAGGTCTTGTTAGTTGAGCCGTATTGGCCCAACCGGACCTGGTTCCCAGAACTTACACTCCTCGCGACAGCCCCTCCTTGGCCGATTCCCCTGAGGAAGGACCTTCTTTCTCAGGGACGGGGCACCCTATGGCACCCGCGTCCAGACCTCTGGAATCTTCATGTCTGGTCCCTGGACGGGACGCGGAGGTTCTAGATGGACTACCACAAGCTGTCGTAGAAAAAGTACCATCGCTTCAGCTAGAGCCCCCTCTACGAGGCGCCTCTATGCTCTGAAGTGGAACCTGTTCGTTGAGTGGTGCGCTTCCCGCCAGGAAGACCCCCGAAGGTGTTCGATTAGTGTCGTGCTTTCCTTCCTGCAAGACGGGTTGGAGCGAAAGCTGTCTCCCTCCACCCTCAAGCTATATGCTGTGGCGATAGCAGCGTACCATGATGTAGTAGAAGGTAAGTCCGTGGGGAAGCACGACCTAATCCTCAAGGTTCCTCAGAGGTGCGAGGAGACTAAATCCTCCTCATCCTACCCTGATACCCTCTTGGGACTTGACTCTAGTGCTCAGAGAAAACACTTCAGAGCCCCCCGTTCGAGCCTTTGGCGTCCTGTGAGCTTAAAATCTTGTCAATGAAGACAGTGCTCCTGACGGCATTGGCCTCGATCAAGAGGGTAGGGGACCTGCATGCACTTTCGGTCAACGAATCGTGCCTAGAGTTCGGGCCCGGTAACTCTCACGTTGTCCTGAGACCCCGGCCCGGATATGTGCCCAAGGTTCCTACCACTCCCTTCCGGGATCAGGTAGTGAACCTGCAAGCGCTGCCTTCGGAGGAGGCAGACCCAGCCATGGCTCTGTTGTGTCCGGTCCGCGCTCTTTGCGCTTACGTTTACCGGACCCAGAGCCTTCGGACCTCAGAGCAACTCTTCGTCTGTTACAGAGGCCAGCAGAAGGGAAAGGCTGTCTCCAAGCAGAGGTTAGCCCACTGGATAGTGGATGCTATAGTCTTGGCTTACCAGTCCCAAGACGTGCCTTGCCCGTTCGGTGTAATAGCACACTCCACTAGGAGTGTTGCTTCTTCCTGGGCGCTGGCTCAAGGCGCCTCGCTGACAGACATATGTAGAGCTGCGGGCTGGGCGACACCTAACACGTTTGCTAGATTCTATAGCTTACGGTATCTTCCCGCATCCTCGCCCCCAGTGGCCAGGAGCGTTAAGTGCCCGTTCTAAGTGTCGGCTTGCAAAACGCCACTCCCGCCCTCTGGGCCGGATACGTGCGTCTATTGTCTCCAGTTGTGTTCCCCGGGAAACCGGCTAACCCTGTCGAGCTCCTCCGTCACCCCTCGGTTGCGGACCGTCTGACGCCAGGCCTGCACCCGTATACTTGTGAAACGTGGCTGTAGGCTGGATTCCATATGTAGCGGTTCCCTCACGGCAACCCCATATGTGTATTCTTCCACGGTACCAGCTACCCTTCGGGCTAGCCCCGTGTCTTTCCCTCGACAGAGCCCGCTCTGTCGTCTCTGGGCGTGTTCTTTCCCCCCTTCAATCAGGCTGGAACCACCCCAGAGACTGCCATATGTTGCACTACCCTGCCAGGTTAGTCCTTATGTGTACTCTGCCACCTCTCCTTCCCTGAAGGACGTGGCCCCGCAGCGTACCCCCTCTCGGAGGTAGGCACGCTTTCCCAGCGTTATAAGCAATAGTCATTCTGAGTGGGTCTTGCAGAAACAGCAGTGACTGTACTCCCTGCTTGGAGCCCTGACTTCCGTACCATACTAGACGGTACAGTGTGCTCAAGCAGGACGCTGGAAGGGCCAGCATCCTGGCGTTTTCCATAGGGATCCCATTCATCGGTTCAGTTCTGACGTACGTCGAACGTGACCGACTGAAAGGGAACGTCTCGGTTACGTATGTAACCCTCGTTCCCTGATGGAGGGAACGGAGACGTACATCCCGTCGCCAGGTGCTGTGCTTCCGCTGGGAGTCTGGTCACCAGTCGGCTCCTCAGCAGGAAAAGCGCTGATCTACCATTCCACTTCCCGTTTTATACCCGCGCTGCGGGGCGGAGCGTGGAATGCGTGGATCGCATGCCAAATTTCATTGGCTCGTTTTTAAACACTTGAAGTAGGATTGGTCTCTAAAGTAAGATCCCATTCGCCGGTTCAGTTCTGACGTACGTCTCCGTTCCCTCCATCAGGGAACGAGGGTTACATACGGAACCGAGACGATACATAGTGATAGATTAATCAGTAGTTCAATTGTGACATTTTGAATACATTTTTTGGCCAAGGAGTATTCAAACTTAAAATGTATAAACAGACTTATAACTTTATGGTATTTCTTCAGAAGTTCAAACATGACTTTTGGAACTATTTTTTCTGACCCTGGAATCTATGAACTTGGACTCTCTATGCATACCAATAGACTCCTAATGTTTCATCAGTAGTTCAATGATAATAGTAATATATTCAACTTTCAATAAATTCAGTGGTTCCAGGACTACTATTCATCAGTAGTTCAAGTGTGACATTTTGAATACATTTTTGGCCAAGGAGACTTAAAACTTAAAACAAATAAACAGACGAATGACTTTATGGTGTTTCTTCAGAAGTTCAAACATGACCTTTTTGAACTCTTTTTTTCTGACCCTGGAATATATGAACTTGAACTTTAGATGCATACCAATTGACTCCTAATGTTTCATCAGTAGTTCAAGAATGACTTTTTTTGGAAAATAAAATTTCTGACCCTGGATCCTATGCACTTGAACGTTCTATATACACGAATCTGTTAATTTATCAGTAGTTCAAGGATGACTTTTTTTGAAAAATAAAAAGCCTGACCCTGGATCCTATGAAGTTGAACTTTTTATATGAAAGTTCATCTTAATAGACTCCTTAATAGATTCATCACTAGTTCAAATGTGAAATGTTGAATACATTTTTGGCCAAGTAGTCTTCAAACTTAAAATGTATAAACAGACTTATGATTTTAATGGTGTCTCTTTAGAAGTTCAAACATGACTTTTTGAACTATTTTTTCTGACCCTGGAATCTATGAACTTGGACTCTCTATGCATACCAATAGACTCCTAATGTTTCATCAGTAGTTCAATGATAATAGTAATATATTCAACTTTCTATAAATTCAGTGGTTCAAGGACTACTATTCAAAAGTTGCTCAAGCGTGACGTTTTGAATACATTTTTGGCCAAGGAGACTTTAAACTTAAAACAAATAAACAGACTAATGACGTTAATGGTGTTTCTTCAGAAGTTCAAACATGGCTTTTGAACTATTTTTTCTGACCATGGAATCTATGAACATGAATTTCTATGCATACCAATAAACTCCTAATGTTTCATCAGTAGTTCAAGGTTAATAATAATATATTCAACTTTCTATACATAGGAATAGATTCATCAGTAGTTCAAGAGTGAAATTTTGAATACATTGTTGGCAAAAGAGTCTTCAAACTTAAAATGTATAAACAGACTTATGACTTTATGGTGTTTCTTCAGAAGTTCAAACATGACCTTTTTGAACTATTTTTTTCTGACCCTGGAATATATGAACTTGAACTTTAGATGCATACCAATCGACTCCTAATGTTTCATCAGTAGTTAAAGGATGACTTTTTTTGGAAAATAAAATGTCTGACCCTGGATCCTATGAACTTGAAATTTCTATACATAGTAATAGATTAATCAGTAGTTCAATTGTGACATTTTGAATACATTATTTGGCGAACTTTATGCTATTTCTTCAGAAGTTCAAACATGACTTTTTGAAGTATTTTTTCTGACCCCTGGAATCTATGAACTTGGACTTTCTATTCATACCAATTGACTCCTAATGTTTCATCAGTAGTTCAAGGATAATAATAATAATATATTCAACTTTCTATACATAGGAATAGATTCATCAGTAGTTCAAGAGTGAAATTTTGTTTAAATTTGATGTAGACCCTTGTGTCGCGTCAGTCGGCGCTCTAGATGCGCGGTCGAGACTATGAAACCTCAGATGGGGTCGAGTGCCTTCGCCTATCCCCCGATCTAGTTCATTTCTAGTGTTACTGGAAAAGGGCTACTTTGGCTGATAAGCGCTGGTGGCCTAAGGATTACAGTGGGGATTCCCCGCCGGTTAAATCCCCTCGGGCCCCCACTCCTCTATCGCATCAAAAGCATGCTGAGACTCTGTTCGTGGGTGGTACGGATTCTCTCATGAGAACACGACCACGTCAGGGCATTGTTCGCCTTGCCTTCTTCATAGAGGCTTGAGCGTTCAGTGCGCTGTGTGCCGTTCTGACGGCCACGTTCACTGTCTCGCATGCCTGCTGGTCGTTGAAGATGGAATCGCTGGTCCTAAGAGAAAAGGTCTTAACGTTTCATTTTTGGCTCTGGCAGAGGACAGATGTCAATTGCTGCATCGGAGAGAGGGGAATATGGAGCGCCATAAGGGCCAAAAAAAAAAAAAAAAAAATTGAATTGAATTGAATTTTGTTTTCCCTCTCTCACTGCCCTCTGTCCTGCACGCACGGGGGTAGTCCCAGCCCAGGGGTTGTGCAATAACTGCGTGCGGTGTTGGACCTCGCCCTATGGGCGACGAAAATCACTGCACGCTCCCTGGGTCAGGCGATGTCCACACTAGTGGTCCAGGAACAGGGGGCTAACCTGGCAGATATGCGCAAGAAAAGCCTGTCTGTCAGGCTGGCCTCCTCGGCGACGCCATCGAGAACTTTGCCCAGCAGTTCTTGGTGGCCCAGAAGCAGACGGAGGCGTTGCACCAGGGTGCCGACGACCAGCTGCTCAGTTGTCGGTCGCGGCGCCTCTGTCGGCTTGTCGCCAAGGGCATCCCCTCCTGCGTCCTCCACCCTGCTAGAGCCGAGCAGCAGCCTCCACTGGAGGAGCAGGGTTCCGGAAGCGTGCGAGGCGCCCAACCCGTCCAGGGCCCGCTAACCGGCAGGCAAGCGCAAGGGGACGCGGTCCTGAGACGGGCCGGCTAGGGAGAACAGGAGCTGCTCGGGGGAGACGATGTTCGCATCCCTCCCCCACCCCCCCGGAGGAGGACCGGGGGGCCCTGACTGGTTACGGTTCTGCCACTGGCTCTCCGGAGTCCAGCGGTACCCACATTTTTAAGAGCAGTTTCCTCTCTCTCTGGGCCCCAAGAGGGTCAGGTTGGCAGTGTGCGATGCCCACGGGCCTTGTCACTCCTTTCCTACCCTCCCATCGCCAGGGGGCAGTTGTGTGGACCTCGAGGACGCCCCCGGGCCTTCTCACCCACACGCTGCCTCTCTCGTGAGCACTCAGTCAACACTCCGGGCCGCCCACGGGCCTCCCGGGTCGGGGCTGGGTGCTTCACTTCCCTGCCTCCGGGCAGTGGGCAGCAGAGTGGGCTCCGAGGACGCCTCCGGGCCTTCTCACCCACTCTCTGTCCAAACCAGGAGTGCTCAGGCAACACTTCGGCCGCCTCCGGGCCTCCCGAGTCGGGCCAGAGTACTCTGCTTCGCTGCCCCACCCCGGGCACGTCTGTGGTGCCGTTGGTCCCGCTTGCACGGTCTCTGGGGGCCTGGCTAGGTCATTCGTACCATCAGACTCAGCTACGCGATTCAGTTCGCGCGCCGGCCGCCCAAGTACAGGGGCATCCTCTTCACCTCCGTGCGAAGCAGCGATGCTCATGTCTTGAGGTCGGAGATCGAGGTCCTACTAGCGAAGGACGCGATCGAGCCGGTTCCTCCAGCCGATATGAAGACGGGGTTCTACAGCCCCTACTTCATTGTGCCCAAGAAAGGGGGTGGGTTACGACCAATCCTGGACCTGCGAGTTCTGAATCGGGCCCTGCACAAGCTCCCGTTCAGAATGTTGACGCAGAAACGCATTTTTCAATGCATCCGTCCCCAGGATTGGTTTGCAGCGATCGACCTGAAGGACGCATACTCCATGTGTCTATTCTCCCTCGACACAGACCGTTCCTGTGCTTTGTGTTCGAGGGGAAAGCATATCAGTACAAGGTCCTGCCCTTCGGGCTGTCTCTGTCGCCCCGCGTCTTTGCGAAGGTCGCGGAGGCAGCCATTGTTCCACTCAGAGAACGCGGCGTTCGGATGCTCAACTACCTCGACGATTGGCTGATTCTAGCCCAGTCGAAGGACCAGTTGTGCGAACACAGGGACCTGGTGCTCAGTCACCTCAGCCAGTTGGGCCTTCGGGTCAACCGAGAGAAGAGCAAACTCTGTCCTACACAGAGGATCTCTTATCTCGGTATGGAGTTGGAATCGGTCAACCGGACTGCGCGCCTCATCGAGGAGCGAGTCCAGTCGGTGTTGAACTGCTTGAATATGTTCAAGAGCAGGACAGCGGTCCCACTGAAATTCTTTCAGAGGCTCCTGGGGCATATGGCATCTGCAGCCGCGGTCACGCCGCTCGGATTGCTTCATATGAGACCGCTTCAACGCTGGCTCAATGGCTGAGTCCCGAGGTGGGCATGGCAGAGCGGTCAGTACCGGGTCCCAGTGACTCCTTACAAGTGTCCAGGCATGCTGTGCTATTCACGGATGCCTCCGCTACCGGCTGGGGGGCCACGTACAACGGGCATGCAGTTGCTGGTCTTTGGACGGGGCCGCAATTGCATTGGCACATCAATTGCCTCGAGTTACTGGCAGTACACTTGGCACTCCGCCGCCTCAAGGGGCCGCTGCGTGGCAAGCATGCACTGGTCCGTACGGACAGCACCACGGCCTTTGTGTACATCAACCGTCAGGGTGGTCTACGCTCCCGTCGTCTGCTCCAACTCGCCTGCCACCTCCTTCTGTGGAGTCAGAAGCAGCTGAGGTCGCTTCGGGCCATTCATGTCCCTGGTGCGCTGAACCAGACAGCCGACGAGCTCTCTCGTCAGCCGACACCTCCAGGAGAGTGGCGACTCCACCCCCAGGCGGTCCAGCTGATATGGGACCAGTTCGGAGCCGCACAGGTAGACCTGTTTGCCTCTCCGGACTCGACCCATTGCCAGTGGTACTATTCCCTGACCGGGGGTACCCTCGGCACAGATGCACTGGCGCACAGCTTGCCCCGGGACCTACGCAAGTATGCGTTCCCCCAGTGAGCCTTCTTGCACAGACTCTGTGCAAGGTCAGGGAGGACGAGGAGCAGGTCTTGTTAGTTGAGCCGTATTGGCCCAACCGGACCTGGTTCCCAGAACTTACACTCCTCGCGACAGCCCCTCCTTGGCCGATTCCCCTGAGGAAGGACCTTCTTTCTCAGGGACGGGGCACCCTATGGCACCCGCGTCCAGACCTCTGGAATCTTCATGTCTGGTCCCTGGACGGGACGCGGAGGTTCTAGATGGACTACCACAAGCTGTCGTAGAAAAAGTACCATCGCTTCAGCTAGAGCCCCCTCTACGAGGCGCCTCTATGCTCTGAAGTGGAACCTGTTCGTTGAGTGGTGCGCTTCCCGCCAGGAAGACCCCAGAAGGTGTTCGATTAGTGTCGTGCTTTCCTTCCTGCAAGACGGGTTGGAGCGAAAGCTGTCTCCCTCCACCCTCAAGCTATATGCTGTGGCGATAGCAGCGTACCATGATGTAGTAGAAGGTAAGTCCGTGGGGAAGCACGACCTAATCCTCAGGTTCCTCAGAGGTGCGAGGAGACTAAATCCTCCTCGTCCTACCCTGATACCCTCTTGGGACTTGACTCTAGTGCTCAGAGAAAACACTTCAGAGCCCCCCGTTCGAGCCTTTGGCGTCCTGTGAGCTTAAAATCTTGTCAATGAAGACAGTGCTCCTGACGGCATTGGCCTCGATCAAGAGGGTAGGGGACCTGCATGCACTTTCGGTCAACGAATCGTGCCTAGAGTTCGGGCCCGGTAACTCTCACGTTGTCCTGAGACCCCGGCCCGGATATGTGCCCAAGGTTCCTACCACTCCCTTCCGGGATCAGGTCCGCGCTCTTCGCGCTTACGTTTACCGGACCCAGAGCCTTCGGACCTCAGAGCAACTCTTCGTCTGTTACAGAGGCCAGCAGAAGGGAAAGGCTGTCTCCAAGCAGAGGTTAGCCCACTGGATAGTGGATGCTATAGTCTTGGCTTACCAGTCCCAAGACGTGCCTTGCCCGTTCGGTGTAATAGCACACTCCACTAGGAGTGTTGCTTCTTCCTGGGCGCTGGCTCAAGGCGCCTCGCTGACAGACATATGTAGAGCTGCGGGCTGGGCGACACCTAACACGTTTGCTAGATTCTATAGCTTACGGTATCTTCCCGCATCCTCGCCCCCAGTGGCCAGGAGCGTTAAGTGCCCGTTCTAAGTGTCGGCTTGCAAAACGCCACTCCCGCCCTCTGGGCCGGATACGTGCGTCTATTGTCTCCAGTTGTGTTCCCCGGGAAACCGGCTAACCCTGTCGAGCTCCTCCGTCACCCCTCGGTTGCGGACCGTCTGACGCCAGGCCTGCACCCGTATACTTGTGAAACGTGGCTGTAGGCTGGATTCCATATGTAGCGGTTCCCTCACGGCAACCCCATATGTGTATTCTTCCACGGTACCAGCTACCCTTCGGGCTAGCCCCGTGTCTTTCCCTCGACAGAGCCCGCTCTGTCGTCTCTGGGCGTGTTCTTTCCCCCCTTCAATCAGGCTGGAACCACCCCAGAGACTGCCATATGTTGCACTACCCTGCCAGGTTAGTCCTTATGTGTACTCTGCCACCTCTCCTTCCCTGAAGGACGTGGCCCCGCAGCGTACCCCCTCTCGGAGGTAGGCACGCTTTCCCAGCGTTATAAGCAATAGTCATTCTGAGTGGGTCTTGCAGAAACAGCAGTGACTGTACTCCCTGCTTGGAGCCCTGACTTCCGTACCATACTAGACGGTACAGTGTGCTCAAGCAGGACGCTGGAAGGGCCAGCATCCTGGCGTTTTCCATAGGGATCCCATTCATCGGTTCAGTTCTGACGTACGTCGAACGTGACCGACTGAAAGGGAACGTCTCGGTTACGTATGTAACCCTCGTTCCCTGATGGAGGGAACGGAGACGTACGTCCCGTCGCCAGGTGCTGTGCTTCCGCTGGGAGTCTGGTCACCAGTCGGCTCCTCAGCAGGAAAAGCGCTGATCTACCATTCCACTTCCCGTTTTATACCCGCGCTGCGGGGCGGAGCGTGGAATGCGTGGATCGCATGCCAAATTTCATTGGCTCGTTTTTAAACACTTGAAGTAGGATTGGTCTCTAAAGTAAGATCCCATTCGCCGGTTCAGTTCTGACGTACGTCTCCGTTCCCTCCATCAGGGAACGAGGGTTACATACGGAACCGAGACGATACATAGTGATAGATTAATCAGTAGTTCAATTGTGACATTTTGAATACATTTTTTGGCCAAGGAGTATTCAAACTTAAAATGTATAAACAGACTTATAACTTTATGGTATTTCTTCAGAAGTTCAAACATGACTTTTGGAACTATTTTTTCTGACCCTGGAATCTATGAACTTGGACTCTCTATGCATACCAATAGACTCCTAATGTTTCATCAGTAGTTCAATGATAATAGTAATATATTCAACTTTCAATAAATTCAGTGGTTCCAGGACTACTATTCATCAGTAGTTCAAGTGTGACATTTTGAATACATTTTTGGCCAAGGAGACTTAAAACTTAAAACAAATAAACAGACGAATGACTTTATGGTGTTTCTTCAGAAGTTCAAACATGACCTTTTTGAACTCTTTTTTTCTGACCCTGGAATATATGAACTTGAACTTTAGATGCATACCAATTGACTCCTAATGTTTCATCAGTAGTTCAAGAATGACTTTTTTTGGAAAATAAAATTTCTGACCCTGGATCCTATGCACTTGAACGTTCTATATATACGAATCTGTTAATTTATCAGTAGTTCAAGGATGACTTTTTTTGAAAAATAAAAAGCCTGACCCTGGATCCTATGAAGTTGAACTTTTTATATGAAAGTTCATCTTAATAGACTCCTTAATAGATTCATCACTAGTTCAAATGTGAAATGTTGAATACATTTTTGGCCAAGTAGTCTTCAAACTTAAAATGTATAAACAGACTTATGATTTTAATGGTGTTTCTTCAGAAGTTCAAACATGACTTTTTGAACTATTTTTTCTGACCCTGGAATCTATGAACTTGGACTCTCTATGCATACCAATAGACTCCTAATGTTTCATCAGTAGTTCAATGATAATAGTAATATATTCAACTTTCTATAAATTCAGTGGTTCAAGGACTACTATTCAAAAGTTGCTCAAGTGTGACGTTTTGAATACATTTTTGGCCAAGGAGACTTTAAACTTAAAACAAATAAACAGACTAATGACGTTAATGGTGTTTCTTCAGAAGTTCAAACATGACTTTTGAACTATTTTTTCTGACCATGGAATCTATGAACATGAATTTCTATGCATACCAATAAACTCCTAATGTTTCATCAGTAGTTCAAGGTTAATAATAATATATTCAACTTTCTATACATAGGAATAGATTCATCAGTAGTTCAAGAGTGAAATTTTGAATACATTGTTGGCAAAAGAGTCTTCAAACTTAAAATGTATAAACAGACTTATGACTTTATGGTGTTTCTTCAGAAGTTCAAACATGACCTTTTTGAACTATTTTTTTCTGACCCTGGAATATATGAACTTGAACTTTAGATGCATACCAATCGACTCCTAATGTTTCATCAGTAGTTAAAGGATGACTTTTTTTGGAAAATAAAATGTCTGACCCTGGATCCTATGAACTTGAAATTTCTATACATAGTAATAGATTAATCAGTAGTTCAATTGTGACATTTTGAATACATTATTTGGCGAACTTTATGCTATTTCTTCAGAAGTTCAAACATGACTTTTTGAAGTATTTTTTCTGACCCCTGGAATCTATGAACTTGGACTTTCTATTCATACCAATTGACTCCTAATGTTTCATCAGTAGTTCAAGGATAATAATAATAATATATTCAACTTTCTATACATAGGAATAGATTCATCAGTAGTTCAAGAGTGAAATTTTGTTTAAATTTGATGTAGACCCTTGTGTCGCGTCAGTCGGCGCTCTAGATGCGCGGTCGAGACTATGAAACCTCAGATGGGGTCGAGTGCCTTCGCCTATCCCCCGATCTAGTTCATTTCTAGTGTTACTGGAAAAGGGCTACTTTGGCTGATAAGCGCTGGTGGCCTAAGGATTACAGTGGGGATTCCCCGCCGGGTAAATCCCCTCGGGCCCCCACTCCTCTATCGCATCAAAAGCATGCTGAGACTCTGTTCGTGGGTGGTACGGATTCTCTCATGAGAACACGACCACGTCAGGGCATTGTTCGCCTTGCCTTCTTCATAGAGGCTTGAGCGTTCAGTGCGCTGTGTGCCGTTCTGACGGCCACGTTCACTGTCTCGCATGCCTGCTGGTCGTTGAAGATGGAATCGCTGGTCCTAAGAGAAAAGGTCTTAACGTTTCATTTTTGGCTCTGGCAGAGGACAGATGTCAATTGCTGCATCGGAGAGAGGGGAATATGGAGCGCCATAAGGGCCAAAAAAAAAAAAAAAATTGAATTGAATTGAATTTTGTTTTCCCTCTCTCACTGCCCTCTGTCCTGCACGCACGGGGGTAGTCCCAGCCCAGGGGTTGTGCAATAACTGCGTGCGGTGTTGGACCTCGTCCTATGGGCGACGAAAATCACTGCACGCTCCCTGGGTCAGGCGATATCCACACTAGTGGTCCAGGAACAGGGGGCTAACCTGGCAGATATGCGCAAGAAAAGCCTGTCTGTCAGGCTGGCCTCCTCGGCGACGCCATCGAGAACTTTGCCCAGCAGTTCTTGGTGGCCCAGAAGCAGACGGAGGCGTTGCACCAGGGTGCCGACGACCAGCTGCTCAGTTGTCGGTCGCGGCGCCTCTGTCGGCTTGTCGCCAAGGGCATCCCCTCCTGCGTCCTCCACCCTGCTAGAGCCGAGCAGCAGCCTCCACTGGAGGAGCAGGGTTCCGGACGCGTGCGAGGCGCCCAACCCGTCCAGGGCCCGCTAACCGGCAGGCAAGCGCAAGGGGACGCGGTCCTGAGACGGGCCGGCTAGGGAGAACAGGAGCTGCTCGGGGGAGACGATGTTCGCATCCCTCCCCCACCCCCCCGGAGGAGGACCGGGGGGCCCTGACTGGTTACGGTTCTGCCACTGGCTCTCCGGAGTCCAGCGGTACCCACATTTTTAAGAGCAGTTTCCTCTCTCTCTGGGCCCCAAGAGGGTCAGGTTGGCAGTGTGCGATGCCCACGGGCCTTGTCACTCCTTTCCTACCCTCCCATCGCCAGGGGGCAGTTGTGTGGACCTCGAGGACGCCCCCGGGCCTTCTCACCCACACGCTGCCTCTCTCGTGAGCACTCAGTCAACACTCCGGGCCGCCCACGGGCCTCCCGGGTCGGGGCTGGGTGCTTCACTTCCCTGCCTCCGGGCAGTGGGCAGCAGAGTGGGCTCCGTGGACGCCTCCGGGCCTTCTCACCCACTCTCTGTCCAAACCAGGAGTGCTCAGGCAACACTTCGGCCGCCTCCGGGCCTCCCGAGTCGGGCCAGAGTACTCTGCTTCGCTGCCCCACCCCGGGCACGTCTGTGGTGCCGTTGGTCCCGCTTGCACGGTCTCTGGGGGCCTGGCTAGGTCATCCGTACCATCAGACTCAGCTACGCGATTCAGTTCGCGCGCCGGCCGCCCAAGTACAGGGGCATCCTCTTCACCTCCGTGCGAAGCAGCGATGCTCATGTCTTGAGGTCGGAGATCGAGGTCCTACTAGCGAAGGACGCGATCGAGCCGGTTCCTCCAGCCGATATGAAGACGGGGTTCTACAGCCCCTACTTCATTGTGCCCAAGAAAGGGGGTGGGTTACGACCAATCCTGGACCTGCGAGTTCTGAATCGGGCCCTGCACAAGCTCCCGTTCAGAATGTTGACGCAGAAACGCATTTTTCAATGCATCCGTCCCCAGGATTGGTTTGCAGCGATCGACCTGAAGGACGCATACTCCATGTGTCTATTCTCCCTCGACACAGACCGTTCCTGTGCTTTGTGTTCGAGGGGAAAGCATATCAGTACAAGGTCCTGCCCTTCGGGCTGTCTCTGTCGCCCCGCGTCTTTGCGAAGGTCGCGGAGGCAGCCATTGTTCCACTCAGAGAACGCGGCGTTCGGATGCTCAACTACCTCGACGATTGGCTGATTCTAGCCCAGTCGAAGGACCAGTTGTGCGAACACAGGGACCTGGTGCTCAGTCACCTCAGCCAGTTGGGCCTTCGGGTCAACCGAGAGAAGAGCAAACTCTGTCCTACACAGAGGATCTCTTATCTCGGTATGGAGTTGGAATCGGTCAACCGGACTGCGCGCCTCATCGAGGAGCGAGTCCAGTCGGTGTTGAACTGCTTGAATATGTTCAAGAGCAGGACAGCGGTCCCACTGAAATTCTTTCAGAGGCTCCTGGGGCATATGGCATCTGCAGCCGCGGTCACGCCGCTCGGATTGCTTCATATGAGACCGCTTCAACGCTGGCTCAATGGCTGAGTCCCGAGGTGGGCATGGCAGAGCGGTCAGTACCGGGTCCCAGTGACTCCTTACAAGTGTCCAGGCATGCTGTGCTATTCACGGATGCCTCCGCTACCGGCTGGGGGGCCACGTACAACGGGCATGCAGTTGCTGGTCTTTGGACGGGGCCGCAATTGCATTGGCACATCAATTGCCTCGAGTTACTGGCAGTACACTTGGCACTCCGCCGCCTCAAGGGGCCGCTGCGTGGCAAGCATGCACTGGTCCGTACGGACAGCACCACGGCCGTTGTGTACATCAACCGTCAGGGTGGTCTACACTCCCGTCGTCTGCTCCAACTCGCCTGCCACCTCCTTCTGTGGAGTCAGAAGCAGCTGAGGTCGCTTCGGGCCATTCATGTCCCTGGTGCGCTGAACCAGACAGCCGACGAGCTCTCTCGTCAGCCGACACCTCCAGGAGAGTGGCGACTCCACCCCCAGGCGGTCCAGCTGATATGGGACCAGTTCGGAGCCGCACAGGTAGACCTGTTTGCCTCTCCGGACTCGACCCATTGCCAGTGGTACTATTCCCTGACCGGGGGTACCCTCGGCACAGATGCACTGGCGCACAGCTTGCCCCGGGACCTACGCAAGTATGCGTTCCCCCAGTGAGCCTTCTTGCACAGACTCTGTGCAAGGTCAGGGAGGACGAGGAGCAGGTCTTGTTAGTTGAGCCGTATTGGCCCAACCGGACCTGGTTCCCAGAACTTACACTCCTCGCGACAGCCCCTCCTTGGCCGATTCCCTTGAGGAAGGACCTTCTTTCTCAGGGACGGGGCACCCTATGGCACCCGCGTCCAGACCTCTGGAATCTTCATGTCTGGTCCCTGGACGGGACGCGGAGGTTCTAGATGGACTACCACAAGCTGTCGTAGAAAAAGTACCATCGCTTCAGCTAGAGCCCCCTCTACGAGGCGCCTCTATGCTCTGAAGTGGAACCTGTTCGTTGAGTGGTGCGCTTCCCGCCAGGAAGACCCCCGAAGGTGTTCGATTAGTGTCGTGCTTTCCTTCCTGCAAGACGGGTTGGAGCGAAAGCTGTCTCCCTCCACCCTCAAGCTATATGCTGTGGCGATAGCAGCGTACCATGATGTAGTAGAAGGTAAGTCCGTGGGGAAGCACGACCTAATCCTCAGGTTCCTCAGAGGTGCGAGGAGACTAAATCCTCCTCGTCCTACCCTGATACCCTCTTGGGACTTGACTCTAGTGCTCAGAGAAAACACTTCAGAGCCCCCCGTTCGAGCCTTTGGCGTCCTGTGAGCTTAAAATCTTGTCAATGAAGACAGTGCTCCTGACGGCATTGGCCTCGATCAAGAGGGTAGGGGACCTGCATGCACTTTCGGTCAACGAATCGTGCCTAGAGTTCGGGCCCGGTAACTCTCACGTTGTCCTGAGACCCCGGCCCGGATATGTGCCCAAGGTTCCTACCACTCCCTTCCGGGATCAGGTAGTGAACCTGCAAGCGCTGCCTTCGGAGGAGGCAGACCCAGCCATGGCTCTGTTGTGTCCGGTCCGCGCTCTTCGCGCTTACGTTTACCGGACCCAGAGCCTTCGGACCTCAGAGCAACTCTTCGTCTGTTACAGAGGCCAGCAGAAGGGAAAGGCTGTCTCCAAGCAGAGGTTAGCCCACTGGATAGTGGATGCTATAGTCTTGGCTTACCAGTCCCAAGACGTGCCTTGCCCGTTCGGTGTAATAGCACACTCCACTAGGAGTGTTGCTTCTTCCTGGGCGCTGGCTCAAGGCGCCTCGCTGACAGACATATGTAGAGCTGCGGGCTGGGCGACACCTAACACGTTTGCTAGATTCTATAGCTTACGGTATCTTCCCGCATCCTCGCCCCCAGTGGCCAGGAGCGTTAAGTGCCCGTTCTAAGTGTCGGCTTGCAAAACGCCACTCCCGCCCTCTGGGCCAGATACGTGCGTCTATTGTCTCCAGTTGTGTTCCCCGGGAAACCGGCTAACCCTGTCGAGCTCCTCCGTCACCCCTCGGTTGCGGACCGTCTGACGCCAGGCCTGCACCCGTATACTTGTGAAACGTGGCTGTAGGCTGGATTCCATATGTAGCGGTTCCCTCACGGCAACCCCATATGTGTATTCTTCCACGGTACCAGCTACCCTTCGGGCTAGCCCCGTGTCTTTCCCTCGACAGAGCCCGCTCTGTCGTCTCTGGGCGTGTTCTTTCCCCCCTTCAATCAGGCTGGAACCACCCCAGAGACTGCCATATGTTGCACTACCCTGCCAGGTTAGTCCTTATGTGTACTCTGCCACCTCTCCTTTCCTGAAGGACGTGGCCCCGCAGCGTACCCCCTCTCGGAGGTAGGCACGCTTTCCCAGCGTTATAAGCAATAGTCATTCTGAGTGGGTCTTGCAGAAACAGCAGTGACTGTACTCCCTGCTTGGAGCCCTGACTTCCGTACCATACTAGACGGTACAGTGTGCTCAAGCAGGACGCTGGAAGGGCCAGCATCCTGGCGTTTTCCATAGGGATCCCATTCATCGGTTCAGTTCTGACGTACGTCGAACGTGACCGACTGAAAGGGAACGTCTCGGTTACGTATGTAACCCTCGTTCCCTGATGGAGGGAACGGAGACGTACGTCCCGTCGCCAGGTGCTGTGCTTCCGCTGGGAGTCTGGTCACCAGTCGGCTCCTCAGCAGGAAAAGCGCTGATCTACCATTCCACTTCCCGTTTTATACCCGCGCTGCGGGGCGGAGCGTGGAATGCGTGGATCGCATGCCAAATTTCATTGGCTCGTTTTTAAACACTTGAAGTAGGATTGGTCTCTAAAGTAAGATCCCATTCGCCGGTTCAGTTCTGACGTACGTCTCCGTTCCCTCCATCAGGGAACGAGGGTTACATACGGAACCGAGACGATACATAGTGATAGATTAATCAGTAGTTCAATTGTGACATTTTGAATACATTTTTTGGCCAAGGAGTATTCAAACTTAAAATGTATAAACAGACTTATAACTTTATGGTATTTCTTCAGAAGTTCAAACATGACTTTTGGAACTATTTTTTCTGACCCTGGAATCTATGAACTTGGACTCTCTATGCATACCAATAGACTCCTAATGTTTCATCAGTAGTTCAATGATAATAGTAATATATTCAACTTTCAATAAATTCAGTGGTTCCAGGACTACTATTCATCAGTAGTTCAAGTGTGACATTTTGAATACATTTTTGGCCAAGGAGACTTCAAACTTAAAATGTATAAACAGACTTATGACTTTAATGGTGTTTCTTCAGAAGTTCAAACATGACTTTTTGAACAATTTTTTCTGACCCTGGAATATATGAACTTGAACTTAATATGCATACCAGTTGAATCCTAATGTTTCATCAGTAGATCAAGAATGGCTTTTTTTTGAAAAATACAACTTCTGATCCTTGATCCTATGAACTTGAACTTTCTATACATAGGGATAGAATCATCAGTAGTTCAAGTGTGAAATTTTGAATATATTTTTTTTTGCCAAGGAGTATTCAAACTTAAAAGGTATAAACAGACTTATGACTTTAATGGTGTTTCTTCAGAAGTTCAAACATGACTTCTGAACTATTTTTTCTGACCCTGGAATATAAGAACTTGAACTTTATATGCATACCAATTGACTCCTAATGTTTTAGCAGTAGTTAAAGGGTGACTTTTTTTTGGAAAATAAAACTCTGAACCTGGATCATATGAACTTGAATGTTCTATATATACGAATATATTCCTTCTGTTATTTCATCAGTAGTTCAAGGGTGACTTTTTTTGAAAAGTCTGACTCTGGATCCTATGAACTTGAACTTTCTATATGAAACTTCATCTTAATAGTCTGCTTAATAGATTCATCACTAGTTCAAGTGTGAAATGTTGAATACATTTATGGCCAAGGAGTCTTCAAACTTAAAATTTATAAACAGACTTATGACTTTAATGGTGTTTCTTCAGAAGTTCAAACATGACTTTTTGAACTATTTTTTCTGACCCTGGAATATATGAACCTGAACACTATATGCATACCAATTGACTCCTAGCGTTTCATAAGTAGATCAAGGATGACTTTTTTTGAAAAATACAATTTCTGACCCTGGATCCTATGAACTTGAACTTTCTATACCTATGAATAGATTCATCAGTATTTCAAGAGTGAAATTTTGAACGTTTTTTTTTTTTTGCCAAAGTGTCTATGAACTTGAACTTCTATACATAGTTATAGATTCATCAGTAGTTCAAGGATGAACTTTTGAACTTATTTTTTGCCAAGGAGTCTTCAAACTTAAAATGTATAAACAGACTAATGATTTTAATGGTGTTTCTTCAGAAGTTCAAACATTACTTTTTGAACTATTTTTTTCTGACCCTGGAATCTATGAACATGAATTTCTATGCATACCAATAGACTCCTAATGTTTCATCAGTAGTTCAAGGATAATAATAATATATTCAACTTCCTATAAATTCAGTGGTTCAAGGACTACTATTCAAAAGTAGTTCAAGTGTGACATTTTGAATACATTTTTGGCCAAGGAGACTTAAAACTTAAAACAAATAAACAGACGTATGACTTTATGGTGTTTCTTCAGAAGTTCAAACATGACCTTTTTGATAAATTTTTTTCTGACCCTGGAATATATGAACTTGTACTTTAGATGCATACCAATTGACTCCTAATGTTTCATCAGTAGTTAAAGGATGACTTTTTTTGGAAAATAAAATGTCTGACCCTGGATCCTATGAATTCAAACTTTCTATACATAGGAATAGATTCATCAGTAGTTCAAGAGTGAAATTTTGAATACATTGTTGGCTAAAAGTCTTCAAACTTAAAATGTATAAACAGACTTATAACTTATGCGATTTCTTCAGAAGTTCATACATGACTTTTTGAACTATTTTTTTTCTGACCCTGGAATATATGAACTTGAACTTTTAATTTATACTAATTGACTCCTAATGTTTCATCAGTAGTTAAAGGATGACTTTTTTTGAAAAATAAAATGTCTGACCCTGGATCCTATGAACTTGAACTTTCTATACATAGTAATAGATTAATCAGTAGTTCAATTGTGACATTTTGAATACATTTTTTAGCCAAGCAGTATTCAAACTTTAAATGTATAAACAGACTTATAACTTTATGCTATTTCTTCAGAAGTTCAAACATGACTTTTTGAACTATTTTTTCTGACCCTGGAATCTATGAACTTGGACTTTCTATGCATACCAATTGACTCCTAATGTTTCATCAGTAGCTCAAGGTTAATAATAATATATTCAACCTTCTATACATAGGAATAGATTCATCAGTAGTTCAAGAGTGAAATTTTGAATACATTGTTGGCAAAAGTCTTCAAACTTAAAATGTATAAACAGACTTATAATTTTATGCGATTTCTTCAGAAGTTCAAACATGACTTTTTGATCTATTTTTTTTCTGACCCTGGAATATATGAACTTGAACTTTTAATTTATACTAATTGACTCCTAATGTTTCATCAGTAGTTCAAGAATGACTTTTTTTGAAAAATAAAATTTCTGACCCTGGATCCTGTGAACTTGAACGTTCTTTATATACGAATCTGTTAATTCATCAGTAGTTCAAGGATGACTTTTTTTGAAAAATAAAAAGCCTGACCCTGGATCCTATGAAGTTGAACTTTTTATATGAAAGTTCATCTTAATAGACTCCTTAATAGATTCATCACTAGTTCAAATGTGGAATGTTGAATACATTTTTGGCCAAGTAGTCTTCAAACTTAAAATGTATAAACAGACTTATGACTTCATGGTGTTTCTTCAGAAGTTCAAACATGACTTTTGGAACTATTTTTTCTGACCCTGGAATCTATTAACTTGGACTCTATATGCATACCAATAGACTCCTAATATTTCATCAGTAGTTCAATGATAATAGTAATATATTCAACTTTCTATAAATTCAGTGGTTCAAGGACTACTATTCAATAGTAGTTCAAGTGTGACGTTTTGAATACATTTTTGGCCAAGGAGACTTCAAACTTAAAAAGTATAAACAGACTTATGACGTTAATGGTGTTTCTTCAGATGTTCAAACATGACTTTTGAACTATTTTTTCTGACCCTGGAATCTATGAACATGGATTTCTATGCATACCTATAGACTCCTAATGTTTCATCAGTAGTTCAAGGATAATAATAATATATTCAACTTTCTATACATAGGAATAGATTCATTAGTAGTTCAAGAGTGAATTTTTGAATACATTGTTGGCAAAAGAGTCTTCAAACTTAAAATGTATAAACAGACATATGACTTTTATGGTGTTTCTTCAGAAGTTCAAACATGACTTTTTGAACTATTTTTTTTCTGACCCTTGAATATATGAACTTGAACTTTAGATGCATACTAATTGACTCCTAATGTTTCATCAGTAGATCAACAATGACTTTTTTTGGAAAAAAAAATTTCTGACCCTGGATCCTATGATCTTGAACTTTCTATATATATACGAATCGTTTAATTCATCAGTAGTTTAAGGATGACTTTTTTGAAAAATAAAAAGCCTGACCCTGGATCCTATGAACTTGAACTTTTTATATGAAATTTCATCTTAATAGACTCCTTAATAGATTCATCACTAGTTCAAATGTGAAATGTTAAATACATTTTTGCCCAAGTAGTCTTCAAACTTAAAATTTATAAACAGACATGACTTTATGGTGTTTCTTCAGAAGTTCAAACAGGACTTTTGGAACAATTGTTTCTGACCCTGAAATCTATGAACTTGAATTTCTATGCATACCAATATACTCCTAATGTTTCATCAGTAGCTCAAGGATGAACTTTTTAACTTATTTTTTGCCAAAGAGTCTTCAAACTTAAAATGTATAAACAGACTTATGACTTAATGGTGTTTCTTTAGAAGTTCTAACTTGACTTTTTGAACTATTTTTTTCTGACCCTGACCCTGACTTAAAGACTTTCTGAAGTTTCATCAGTAAATCAAATATGATTTGTTGAATAAAATCTGACCCTAAATTCTATGACCTTGAGCTTTCTTTGCAATCCAATAGATTCCTAATGTTTCATTAGGAGTTCAAGGATGATTTTTTTGAAAAAGAAAAAAAAATTCTGACCCTGGATCCTATGAACTTGAACATTCTATATAGAGTAGTAGATTCATCAGTAGTTCAAGTGTGAAATGTTAAATATATTTTTGGCCAGTCTTTGAACTTAAAATGCATAAACAGACTTATGATTTTATGCTGTTTCTTCAGAAGTTCAAACATGACTTTTTGTAAAAACAAATACTGACCCTGGATTCTGTGAACTTGAACTTTCTATGCATACCAAGAATAAGCTTTTGAACTTTTTTTTGTCATATAGTCTTTGAACTTTATATTTATATATATAGGCTTATAGCACTTTCTGAAGTTTCAACAGTAAATCAAATATGAATTGTTGAAAAAAAATATGACCTTAGATTCTATGCACTTGAAATTTCTATGCATAAATTTAGATTCCTTATATTACATCAGTAGTTCAAGGATGAGCTTTTTTTTTTCCCTTGAGTCTATGAACTTGCGCTTTTCTATGCAAACCAATGAACTTCTAATTTTTCATTAGGAGTTCAAGGATGACTTTTTTTGAAAGAAAAAAATAATAATTATGAACCTTGATCCTATGAACTTGAATACCTTGAATAACTTGAAACCTAATGTTTCATCAGTAGTTGAAGGATGAACTTTTAAACGTATTTTTTGCCAAAGAGTCTATGAACTTGAACTTTCTATGCAATACCAAGCACTAATCTCCTCATTGCACAAGCTTTTTTGTATGCAATGCAATGCAAAAGCACTTACTCTCAGTGCACCGCGACTTAAATGCAATGCAATCCAAAAGCGCTAATTCTTCAATTCACAAAAGGTATGCAATGTAAGCAATATCTTCAATGCATGAGTCTTTTTCGTATGCAATGGGATGCAATGCAATTCAAAAGCACTAATCTCTTCGTTGCACAGAGAAATATGATATGCAATGGAAAAGCGCTTATTCTTAAATCCACAACGGTTTCTGTGCAATGCAAAGGTATAAGCAATGCAAAAGCACTTATGTCTTGATTGCACGACATCTATGCAATGCAAAGGCACTGTCTCTCCGCTGCAAGAAAGTTTTATTCGCAAAAGCACTAAACTCCTCAATGCACCAGTTTTTTTCGTATGCAATGCAATTTATCATTACACTGAAAAATATTATGTGCAATGCAAAAAAACTCACATTCAGTACACAGCGACTTAAATTTACAAAGCAATCCAAAAGCGCTAATTCTTCAATAAACAAAAGTTTTTTTGTATGCAATGCATGCAAAAGTCTTCAATGCACGAGTTTTTTCGCATGCAATGCAATGCAAAAGCACTAATCTCATTGCACGAGTTTTTCGTATTCAATGCGATGCAAAAACACTTACTCTCAGTGCACAGCGACTTAAATGCAAAGCAATCCAAAAGCAGTAATCTCTTCATTGCCAGCGAAATATTATATGCAATCCTAACGCTCTCTATGCAATGCAAAGGTCTCTTCGGTGCAATGCGAGTTTTTTATGCAATGCAATGCAAAAACACTTACTCAAGTGCACAGCGACTTAAATGCAATTGCAATGCAAAAACACTAATTTCTTCATTGCACAAAATGTTTTTGTATGCAATGCATGCAAAAGTCTTTAATGCACGAGTTTTTTTGTATGCAATGCAATGCAAAAGCACTAATCTCATTGCACAAGTTTTTTCATATTCAATGCAATGCAAAAACAATTACTCTAAAGTGCACATCGACTTAAATACAATGCAATGCAAAAAAAACAACAAAAAAACATTTCTTCATTGCACAAAAGGTTTTTGTATGCAATGCATGAAAAAGTTCTCAATGCAAGAGTTTTTTTCATATGCAATGCAATGCAATGCAAAAGCACTAATCTCTTCATTGCACAGCGAAATATTATATGCCATGGAAAAGCGCTCATTATTAAATTCACAACACTCTCTATGCAATGCAAAGGCACTGTGTCTTCGTTGCAATGCGAGTTTTTTATGCAATGCAATGCAAAAGCACTATTCTCATTGCACAAGTTTTTTGGTATGCAATGCAATGCAAAAAAACTAATTTCTTCATTGCACAAAAGGTTGTTGTATGCAATGCATGCAAAAGTCTTTAATGCACGAGTTTTTTTTATATGCAATGCAATGCAAAATCCTTAATCTCTTCATTGCAGAGCGAAATTTTATATGCAATGGAAAAGCGCTAATTCTTAAATCTACAACGTTCTCTATGCAATGCAAAGGCACTGTCTCCGGCGCAATGCGAGTTTTTTATGCTATGCAATGCAAAAGCACTAAACTCCTCATTGCACAAGTTTTTTTTGTATGCAATGCAATGCAAAAGCACTAATCTCATTGCACAAGATTTTCATATTCAATGCAATGCAAAAATAATTACTCTAAAGTGCACAGCGACTGAAATGCAATGCATGCAAAAGTCTTCAATGCACGAGTTTTTCATATGCAATGCAATGCAATGCAAAAGCCCTAATCTTTTCATTGCACAGCGAAATATTATATGCAATGGAAAAGCGCTAATTCTTAAATCCACAACGTTCTCTATGCAATTAAAAGGCAACTGTCTCTTTGGTGCAATGCGAGTTTTTTTATGCAATGCAATGCAAAAGCACTAATCTCCTCAATGCACAAGTTTTTTGAATGCAATGCAATGCAAAAGCTTTAATCTCATTGCACAAGTTTTATCATATTCAATGCAATGCAAAAACAATTACTCTAAAGTGCACAGCGACTTAAATACAATGCAATGCAAAAAAACAACAACAAAAAAACATTTCTTCATTGCACAAAAGGTTTTTGTATGCAATGCATGAAAAAGTTCTCAATGCAAGAGTTTTTTTCATATGCAATGCAATGCAATGCAAAAGCACTAATCTCTTCATTGCACAGCGAAATATTATATGCCATGGAAAAGCGCTCATTCTTAAATCCAAAACGCTCTCTATGCAATATAAAGGCACTTTGTCTTCGTTGCCATGCGAGTTTTTTTTATGCAATGCAATGCAAAAGCACTATTCTCATTGCACAAGTTTTTGGAATGCAATGCAATGCAAAAACACTTACTCAAGTGCGGAGCGACTTAAATGCAATGCAATGCAAAAAAACTATTTCTTCATTGCACAAAAGGTTTTTGTATGACATGCATGAAAAAGTTCTCAATGCAAGAGTTTTTTTCGTATGCAATGCAATGCAAAAGCACTAATCTCTTCATTGCACAGCGAAATAGTATATGCCATGGAAAAGCGCTCATTCTTATATCCACAAAGCTCTCTATGCAATGCAAAGTCACTGTGTCTTCGTTGCAATGCGAGTTTTTTATGCAATGCAATGCAAACGCGCTAGACTTATCACTTCATTGCACAGCGAAATATTATATGCAATGGAAAAGCGCTAATTCTTAAATCCACAACGTTCTCTATGCAATAAAAAGGCAACTGTCTCTTTTGGTGCAGTGCGAGTTTTTTTATGCAATGCAATGCAAAAGCACTAAACTCCTCAATGCACAAGTTTTTTGTATGCAATGCAATGCAAAAACACTTACTCATGTGCACAGCGACTTAAATGTAATGCAATGCAAAAAACTAATTTCTTCATTGCACAGAAGGTTTTTGTATGCAATGAATGCAAAAGTCCTCAATGCACGAGTTTTTTCATATGCAATGCAAAAGCACTAATCTCTTCATTGCACAGCGAAATATTATGTCATGGAAAAGCGCTCATTCTTAAATCCACAACGCTCTCTATGAAATGCAAAGGCACTGTCTCCTCGGTGCAAAGCGAATTTTTTATTTAATGCAATACAAAAGCACTAGACTCCTCAATGCACAAGTTTTTTTTGTATGCAATGCAATGCAAAAGCACTAATCTCATTGCAAAAGATTTTCATATTCAATGCAATGCAAAAAGAATTACTCTAAAGTGCACAGCGACTTAAATGCAATGCAATGCAAAAAAAAATAAAAAACATTTCTTCATTGCACAAAAGGTTTTTGTATGCAATGCATGAAAAAGTTCTCAATGCAAGAGTTTTTTTCATATGCAATGCAATGCAATGCAAAAGCACTAATCTCTTCATTGCACAGCGAAATATTATATGCCATGGAAAAGCGCTCATTCTTAAATCCAAAACGCTCTCTATGCAATATAAAGGCACTTTGTCTTCGTTGCCATGCGAGTTTTTTTTATGCAATGCAATGCAAAAGCACTATTCTCATTGCACAAGTTTTTGGAATGCAATGCAATGCAAAAACACTTACTCAAGTGCGGAGCGACTTAAATGCAATGCAATGCAAAAAAACAATTTCTTCATTGCACAAAAGGTTTTGTATGACATGCATGAAAAAGTTCTCAATGCAAGAGTTTTTTTCGTATGCAATGCAATGCAAAAGCACTAATCTCTTCATTGCACAGCGAAATAGTATATGCCATGGAAAAGCGCTCATTCTTATATCCACAAAGCTCTCTATGCAATGCAAAGTCACTGTGTCTTCGTTGCAATGCGAGTTTTTTATGCAATGCAATGCAAACGCGCTAGACTTATCACTTCATTGCACAGCGAAATATTATATGCAATGGAAAAGCGCTAATTCTTAAATCCACAACGTTCTCTATGCAATAAAAAGGCAACTGTCTCTTTTGGTGCAGTGCGAGTTTTTTTATGCAATGCAATGCAAAAGCACTAAACTCCTCAATGCACAAGTTTTTTGTATGCAATGCAATGCAAAAACACTTACTCATGTGCACAGCGACTTAAATGTAATGCAATGCAAAAAACTAATTTCTTCATTGCACAGAAGGTTTTTGTATGCAATGAATGCAAAAGTCCTCAATGCACGAGTTTTTTCATATGCAATGCAAAAGCACTAATCTCTTCATTGCACAGCGAAATATTATGTCATGGAAAAGCGCTCATTCTTAAATCCACAACGCTCTCTATGAAATGCAAAGGCACTGTCTCCTCGGTGCAAAGCGAATTTTTTATGTAATGCAATACAAAAGCACTAGACTCCTCAATGCACAAGTTTTTTTTGTATGCAATGCAATGCAAAAGCACTAATCTCATTGCAAAAGATTTTCATATTCAATGCAATGCAAAAAGAATTACTCTAAAGTGCACAGCGACTTAAATGCAATGCAATGCAAAAAAAAATAAAAAACATTTCTTCATTGCACAAAAGGTTTTTGTATGCAATGCATGCAAAAGTCTTCAATGCACGAGTTTTTCATATGCAATGCAATGCAAACGCGCAAATCCATTCATTGCACAGCGAAATATTATATGCAATGGAATAGCGCTAATTCTTAAATCCACAACGTTCTCTATGCAATAAAAAGGCAACTGTCTCTTCGGTGCAATGCGAGTTTTTTTATGCAATGCAATGCAAAAGCACTAAACTCCTCAATGCACAAGTTTTTTGTATGCAATCCAATGCAAAAGCTCTAATCTCATTGCACAAGTTTTATCATATTCAATGCAATGCAAAAACAATTACTCTAAAGTGCACAGCGACTTAAATGCAATGCAATGCAATGCAATGCAAAAAAAAAAAAAAAAAAATTTCCTCATTGCACAAACGGTTTTTGTATGCAATGCATGAAAAAGTTTTCAATGCAAGTTTTTTTCATATGCAATGCAATGCCATGCAAAGCACTAATCTCTTCATTGCACAGCGAAATATTATATACCATGGAAAAGCGCTCATTCTTAAATTCACAACGCTCTCTATGCAATGCAAAGGCACTGTGTCTTCGTTGCAATGCGAGTTTTTTATGCAATGCAATGCAAAAGCACTATTCTCATTCCACAAGTTTTTTGGAATGCGATGCAATGCAAAAACACTTACTCAAGTGCGGAGCGACTTAAATGCAATGCAATGCAAAAAACGAATTTCTTCATTACACAGAAGGTTTTTGTATGCAATGAATGCAAAAGTCCTCAATGCACGAGTTTTTTCATATGCAATGCAATGCAAAAGCACTAAACTCCTCAATGCACAAGTTTTTTGTATGCAATCCAATGCAAAAGCTCTAATCTCATTGCACAAGTTTTATCATATTCAATGCAATGCAAAAACAATTACTCTAAAGTGCACAGCGACTTAAATGCAATGCAATGCAATGCAAAAAAAACCCCAAAAAATATTTCCTCATTGCACAAACGGTTTTTGTATGCAATGCATGAAAAAGTTCTCAATGCAAGAGTTTTTTTCGTATGCAATGCAATGCAAAAGCACTAATCTCTTCATTGCACGGCGAAATATTATATGCCATGGAAAAGCGCTCATTCTTAAATCCACAACGCTCTCTATGCAATGCAAAGTCACTGCGTCTTCTTTGCAATGCGAGTTTTTTTATGCAATGCAATTCAAAAGCACTATTCTCATTGCACAATTTTTTTGGTATGCAATGCAATGCAAAAACACTTACTCATGTGCACAGCGACTTAAATGTAATGCAATGCAAAAAACGAATTTCTTCATTACACAGAAGGTTTTTGTATGCAATGAATGCAAAAGTCCTCAATGCACGAGTTTTTTCATATGCAATGCAATGCAAAAGCACTAATCTCTTCATTGCACAGCGAAATATTATGTCATTGAACAGCGAAATATTATGCTCATTCTTAAATCCACAACGCTCTCTGTGAAATGCAAAGGCACTGTCTCCTCGGTGCAAAGCGAATTTTTTATGTAATGCAATACATAAGCACTAAACTCCTCAATGCACAAGTTTTTTGTATGCAATGCAATGCAAAAGCTCTATTCTCATTGCACAAGTTTTTTTCATATTCAATGCAATGCAAAAACACACTCAAGTGCACAGATACTTAAATGCAATGCAATGCAAAAACAAATTTCTTCATTGCACAAAAGGGTTTTTAACAACGTCCTCTATTCAATGCAAAGGCACTGTGTCTTCGTTGCAATGAGAGTTTTTTATGCATGCAATGCAAAAGCACTATGCAATGCAAAAACACCTACTCAAGTGCACAGCGACTTAAATGCAATGCAATGCAAAAGCACTAATCTCTTCATTGCACAGCGAAATATTATATGTCATGGAAAAGCGCTCAATCTTAAATCCTCAACGTTCTCTAAGCTTTGCAAATGAACTGTCTCTTCTTATATTTTTTATGCGATGCAATGCAAAAGTACTTCTCTCCTCATTACACAAGTTTTTTTCTTATGTAAAGCAAAAGCTCTAATTTTCATTGCACAAGATCTATGCATTGCAAAGGCACCCTTTCTTCGGTGCAAAGCCAGTTTTTATGCAATGCAAAACACTAACCTCCTCATTGCACAAGTTTTTTTTGTATACAATGCATTGCAATGCAAAAAAACTAATCTCTCAATATACAACGAGTATATTGTATATGTATTATGTATTGTATATGTATGTAGTATATGCATTGCCCTCGAAAGAAATCGATATTTGACCTAGAGGATATATTTCTGTAATATCTGATTGTTTCAATGCTTAGAATGTTAGAGTTGAGACTCACAGACTTCTTCAATGTTTCATCGCAGTTCAGGATTGAAATTTTGCATATCACTAGCCAGAGTTTAAATTTGTTAACAGAATTTATATACATTTATATACTTTGGATGTTTCATCATTAAAATTATGACTTTATTATGAAAAGTCCAAATGTGACTTTTTGAAAAAAAAATCTGACCCTTGATTCTATGAACTTGAACTTTCTGTTCATACAAATTAACAGAACTTTCTGTTGTTTCATAAGTAATTCAAGGATGAACATTTGAACTTATTTTTTGCCTAAGGGTATTTGAACTTGAACTTTCTATACGAAACTTCATCTTAACAGTCTGATTAATACATTCATCACAAGTTCAAGTGTGAAAGGTTGAACACATTTTTGGCCAAGGAGTCTTCAAACTTAAAATGAATAAACAGACTTATGACTTTAATGGTGGTGTTTCTTCAGATGACTTTTTGAACTATTTTTTCTGACCCTGGAATATATGAACTTGAACACTAGATGCATACCAATTGACTCCTAATGTTTCATCAGTAGACCAAGGATGACTTTGTTTGAAAAATTGGACATTGGATCCTATGAACTTGAACTTTCTATACATAGTAATAGATTCATGAGTAGTTCAAGTGTGAAATTTTGAATACATTTTTGGCCAAAGAGTCTTTAACCTTAAAATGTATAAACAGACTTATGACTTCATGGTGTTTCTTTAGAAGTTCAAACATTACTTTTTGAACTATTTTTTCTGACCCTGGAATCTATGAACATGAATTTCTATGCATACCAATAGACTCCTAATGTTTCATCAGTAGTTCAATGATAATAGTAATATATTCAACTTTCTATAAATTCAGTGGTTCAAGGACTACTATTCATCAGTAGTTCAAGTGTGACATTTTGAATACATTTTTGGCCAAGGAGACTTAAAACTTAAAACAAATGAAGTCATAAGTCTGTTACTTATGACTTCATGGTGTTTCTTCAGAAGTTCAAACATGACCTTTTTGAACTATTTTTTCTGACCCTGGAATATATGAACTTGAACCTTAGATGCATACCAATCGACTCCTAATGTTTCATCAGTAGTTAAAGGATGACTTTTTTTGGAAAAAAAATGTCTGACCCTGGATCCTATGAACTTGAACTTTCTATACAAAGTCAGTATTTAAATTGTGACTATTTAAATTGTGACTATTTAAATTGTGAGTAGTTAAATCAGTAGTTCAAGGATAATAATGATATATTCAACTTTCTATACATAGGAATAGATTCATCAGTAGTTGAATTGTGACATTTTGAATACATTTTTTGGCCAAGGAGTATTCAAACTTAGAATGTATAAACAGCTATAACTTTATGCTATTTCTTCAGAAGTTCAAACATGACCTTTTGAACTATTTTTTCTGACCCTGGAATATATGAACTTGAACTTTAGATGCATACCAATTGACTCCTAATGTTTCATCAGTAGTTAAAGGATGACTTTTTTTGGAAAATAAAATGTCTGACCCTGGATCCTATGAACTTGAACTTTCTATACATAGTAATAGATTAATCAGTAGTTCAATTGTGACATTTTGAATACATTTTTTGGCCAAGGAGTATTCGAACGTAAAATGTATAAACAGACTTATAACTTTATGCTATTTCTTCAGAAGTTCAAACATGACATTTTGAAGTATTTTTTCTGACCCTGGAATCTATGAACTTGAACTCTCTATGCATACCAATAGACTCCTAATGTTTCATCAGTAGTTCAATGATAATAGTAATATATTCAACTTTCTATAAATTCAGTGGTTTAAGGACTACTATTCATCAGTAGTTCAAGTGTGACATTTTGAATACATTTTTGGCCAAGGAGACTTAAAACTTAAAACAAATAAACAGACATATGACTTTATGGTGTTTCTTCAGAAGTTCAAACATGACCTTTTTGAACTATTTTTTTCTGACTCTGGAATATATGAACTTGACCTTTAGATGCATACCAATTGACTCATAATGTTTCATCAGTAGTTAAAGGATGACTTTTTTTGGAAAATAAAATGTCTGACCCTGGATCCTATGAACTTGAACTTTCTATATATAGTTAATAGATTAATCAGTAGTTCAATTGTGACATTTTGAATACATTTTTTGGCCAAGGAGTATTCAAACTTAGAATGTATAAACAGACTTATAACTTTATGCTATTTCTTCAGAAGTTCAAACATGACCTTTTGAACTATTTTTTCTGACCCTGGAATATATGAACTTGAACTTTAGATGCATACCAATTGACTCCTAATGTTTCATCAGTAGTTAAAGGATGACTTTTTTTGGAAAATAAAATGTCTGACCCTGGATCCTATAAACTTGAACTTTCTATATATAGTAATAGATTAATCAGTAGTTCAATTGTGACATTTTGAATACATTTTTTGGCCAAGGAGTATTCAAACGTAAAATGTATAAACAGACTTATAACTTTATGCTATTTCTTCAGAAGTTCAAACATGACTTTTTGAACTATTTTTTCTGACCCTGGAATCTACGATCTTGGACTTTCTATGCATAGCAATTGACTCCTAATGTTTCATAAGTAGTTCAAGGATAATAATAATATATTCAACTTTCAATACATAGGAATAGATTCATCAGTAGTTCAAGAGTGAAATTTTGAATACATTGTTGGCAAAAGTCTTCAATCTTAAAATGTATAAACAGACTTATAACTTTATGCTATTTCTTCAGAAGTTCAAACATGATTTTTTTGAACTATTTTTTCTGACCCTGGAATCTATGAACATGAATTTCTATGCATACAAATAGACTCCTAATGTTTCATCAGTAGTTCAATGATAATAGTAATATATTCAACTTTCTATAAATTCAGTGGTTCAAGGACTACTATTCATCAGTAGTTCAAGTGTGACATTTTGAATACATTTTTGGCCAAGGAGACTTAAAACTTAAAACAAATAAACAGACTTATGACTTCATGGTGTTTCTTCAGAAGTTCAAACATGACCTTTTTGAACTATTTTTTCTGACCCTGGAATATATGAACTTGAACCTTAGATGCATACCAATCGACTCCTAATGTTTCATCAGTAGTTAAAGGATGACTTTTTTTGGAAAAAAAATGTCTGACCCTGGATCCTATGAACTTGAACTTTCTACACAAAGTCAGTATTTAAATTGTGACTATTTAAATTGTGACTATTTAAATTGTGAGTAGTTAAATCAGTAGTTCAAGGATAATAATGATATATTCAACTTTCTATACATAGGAATAGATTCATCAGTAGTTGAATTGTGACATTTTGAATACATTTTTTGGCCAAGGAGTATTCAAACTTAGAATGTATAAACAGCTATAACTTTATGCTATTTCTTCAGAAGTTCAAACATGACCTTTTGAACTATTTTTTCTGACCCTGGAATATATGAACTTGAACCTTAGATGCATACCAATTGACTCCTAATGTTTCATCAGTAGTTAAAGGATGACTTTTTTTGGAAAATAAAATGTCTGACCCTGGATCCTATGAACTTGAACTTTCTATACATAGTAATAGATTAATCAGTAGTTCAATTGTGACATTTTGAATACATTTTTTGGCCAAGGAGTATTCGAACGTAAAATGTATAAACAGACTTATAACTTTATGCTATTTCTTCAGAAGTTCAAACATGACATTTTGAAGTATTTTTTCTGACCCTGGAATCTATGAACTTGAACTCTCTATGCATACCAATAGACTCCTAATGTTTCATCAGTAGTTCAATGATAATAGTAATATATTCAACTTTCTATAAATTCAGTGGTTTAAGGACTACTATTCATCAGTAGTTCAAGTGTGACATTTTGAATACATTTTTGGCCAAGGAGACTTAAAACTTAAAACAAATAAACAGACATATGACTTTATGGTGTTTCTTCAGAAGTTCAAACATGACCTTTTTGAACTATTTTTTTCTGACTCTGGAATATATGAACTTGAACTTTAGATGCATACCAATTGACTCATAATGTTTCATCAGTAGTTAAAGGATGACTTTTTTTGGAAAATAAAATGTCTGACCCTGGATCCTATGAACTTGAACTTTCTATATATAGTTAATAGATTAATCAGTAGTTCAATTGTGACATTTTGAATACATTTTTTGGCCAAGGAGTATTCAAACTTAGAATGTATAAACAGACTTATAACTTTATGCTATTTCTTCAGAAGTTCAAACATGACCTTTTGAACTATTTTTTCTGACCCTGGAATATATGAACTTGAACTTTAGATGCATACCAATTGACTCCTAATGTTTCATCAGTAGTTAAAGGATGACTTTTTTTGGAAAATAAAATGTCTGACCCTGGATCCTATAAACTTGAACTTTCTATACATAGTAATAGATTAATCAGTAGTTCAATTGTGACATTTTGAATACATTTTTTGGCCAAGGAGTATTCAAACGTAAAATGTATAAACAGACTTATAACTTTATGCTATTTCTTCAGAAGTTCAAACATGACTTTTTGAACTATTTTTTCTGACCCTGGAATCTACGATCTTGGACTTTCTATGCATAGCAATTGACTCCTAATGTTTCATAAGTAGTTAAAGGATGACTTTTTTTGGAAAATAAAATGTCTGACCCTGGATCCTATGAACTTGAACTTTCTATACATAGGAATAGATTCATCAGTAGTTCAAGAGTGAAATTTTGAACTTTTTTTGGCCAAAGTGTCTATGAACTTGAACTTCTATACATAGAAATAGATTCATCAGCAGTTCAAGGATGAACTTTTGAACTTATTTTTTGCCAAGGAGTCTTCAAACTTAAAATGTATAAAATATACTTATGACTTTATGGTGTTACTTCAAAAGTTCAAACAAGACTTATTGAACTATTTTTTCTGTCCCTGGAATTGATTAACTTGAAATTTCAATGCATACCAATATACTCCTAATGTTTCATCAGTAGTTCAAGGATAAACTTTTCAACTTATTTTTTGCCAAGGAGTCTTCAAACTTAAAATGTATAAACAGACTTATGACTTTAATGCTGTTTCTTCAGAAGTTCAAACATGACTTTTTGAACTATTTTTTCTGACCCTGGAATATATGAACCTGAACACTATATGCATACCAATTGACTCCTAGCGTTTCATTATTAGATCAAGGATGACTTTTTTTGAAAAATACAATTTCTGACCCTGGATCCTATGAACTTGAACTTTCTATACATAGGAATAGATTCATCAGTAGTTCAAGAGTGAAATTTTGAACTTTTTTTTTTTTTTGCCAAAGTGTCTATGAACTTGATCTTCTATACATAGTAATAGATTAATCAGTAGTTCAATTGTGACATTTTGAATACATTTTTTGGCCAAGGAGTATTCAAACTTAAATTGTATAAACA
This sequence comes from Pseudorasbora parva, assembly GCF_024679245.1. NCBI lineage: Eukaryota > Metazoa > Chordata > Actinopteri > Cypriniformes > Gobionidae > Pseudorasbora > Pseudorasbora parva. The sequence continues at coordinate 14,642,721 of NC_090176.1, read as the reverse complement.
GACTTATTTATGCTATTTCTTCAGAAGTTCAAACATGACTTTTTGAACTGTTTTTTCTGACCCTGGAATCTATGAACTTGGACTTTCTATGCATACCAATTGACTCCTAATGTTTCATCAGTAGTTAAAGGATGACTTTTTTTGGAAAATAAAATGTCTGACCCTGGATCCTATGAACTTGAACTTTCTATACATAGGAATAGATTCATCAGTAGTTCAAGAGTGAAATTTTGAACTTTTTTTGGCCAAAGTGTCTATGAACTTGAACTTCTATACATAGAAATAGATTCATCAGCAGTTCAAGGATGAACTTTTGAACTTATTTTTTGCCAAGGAGTCTTCAAACTTAAAATGTATAAAATATACTTATGACTTTATGGTGTTACTTCAAAAGTTCAAACAAGACTTATTGAACTATTTTTTCTGTCCCTGGAATTGATTAACTTGAAATTTCAATGCATACCAATATACTCCTAATGTTTCATCAGTAGTTCAAGGATAAACTTTTCAACTTATTTTTTGCCAAGGAGTCTTCAAACTTAAAATGTATAAACAGACTTATGACTTTAATGCTGTTTCTTCAGAAGTTCAAACATGACTTTTTGAACTATTTTTTCTTACCCTGGAATATATGAACTTGAACTGTATATGCATACCAGTTGAATCCTAACGTTTCATCAGAAGATCAAGGATGACTTTATTTGACAAATACAATTTCTGATCCTGGATCCTATGAACTTCAACTTTCTATACATAGGGATAGAATCATCAGTAGTTCAAGTGAGACATTTTGAATACATTTTTTTGCCAAGGAGTCTTCAAACTTAAAAGGTATAAACCGACTTATGACTTTATGCTGTTTCTTCAGAAGTTCAAACATGACTTCTGGACAATTTTTTATGACACTGGAATATAAGAACTTGAACTTTATATGCATACCAATTGACTCCTAAAGTTTTAGCAGTAGTTAAAGGGGGACTTTTTTTGGAAAATAAAATTCTGAACCTGGATCATATGAACTTGGACGTTCTATATATACGAATATATTCCTTCTGTTATTTCATCAGTAGTTCAAGGGTGACTTTTTTTGAAAAATAAAAAGTCTGACTCTGGATCCTATGAACTTGAACGGTCTATATGAAACTTCATCTTAATAGTCTGCTCAATAGATTCATCAGTAGTTCAAGTGTGAAATGTTGAATACATTTTTGGCCAAGGAGACTTCAAACTTAAAATGTATAAACAGACTTATGGCTTTAATGGTGTTTCTTCAGAAGTTCAAACATGACTTTTTGAACTTTTTTTCTGACCCTGGAATATATGAACCTGAACACTATATGCATACCAATTGACTCCTAGCGTTTCATTATTAGATCAAGGATGACTTTTTTTGAAAAATACAATTTCTGACCCTGGATCCTATGAACTTGAACTTTCTATACATAGGAATAGATTCATCAGTAGTTCAAGAGTGAAATTTTGAAAAAAAAAATTTTTTTGCCAAAGTGTCTATGAACTTGATCTTCTATACATAGTAATAGATTAATCAGTAGTTCAATTGTGACATTTTGAATACATTTTTTGGCCAAGGAGTATTCAAACTTAAATTGTATAAACAGACTTATTTATGCTATTTCTTCAGAAGTTCAAACATGACTTTTTGAACTGTTTTTTCTGACCCTGGAATCTATGAACTTGGACTCTCTATGCATACCAATAGACTCCTAATGTTTCATCAGTAGTTCAATGATAATAGTAATATATTCAACTTTCTATAAATTCAGTGGTTCAAGGACTACTATTCATCAGTAGTTCAAGTGTGACATTTTGAATACATTTTTTGGCCAAGGAGTATTCAAACGTAAAATGTATAAACAGACTTATAACTTTATGCTATTTCTTCAGAAGTTCAAACATGACTTTTTGAACAATTTTTTCTGACCCTGGAATCTACGATCTTGGACTTTCTATGCATAGCAATTGACTCCTAATGTTTCATAAGTAGTTCAAGGATAATAATAATATATTCAACTTTCAATACATAGGAATAGATTCATCAGTAGTTCAAGAGTGAAATTTTGAATACATTGTTGGCAAAAGTCTTCAATCTTAAAATGTATAAACAGACTTATAACTTTATGCTATTTCTTCAGAAGTTCAAACATGATTTTTTTGAACAATTTTTTCTGACCCTGGAATCTATGAACTTGGACTTTCTATGCATACCAATTGACTCCTAATGTTTCATCAGTAGTTAAAGGATGACTTTTTTTGGAAAATAAAATGTCTGACCCTGGATCCTATGAACTTGAACTTTCTATACATAGGAATAGATTCATCAGTAGTTCAAGAGTGAAATTTTGAACTTTTTTTGGCCAAAGTGTCTATGAACTTGAACTTCTATACATAGAAATAGATTCATCAGTAGTTCAAGGATGAACTTTTGAACTTATTTTTTGCCAAGGAGTCTTCAAACCTAAAATGTATAAACAGACTTATGACTTTATGGTGTTTCTTCAGAAGTTCAAACATGACCTTTTTGATCTATTTTTTTCTGACGATGGAATATATGAACTTGAACTTTTAATTTATAGTAATTGACTCCTACTGTTTCATCAGTAGTTCAAGAATGACTTTTTTTGGAAAATAACATTTCTGACCCTGGATCCTATGAACTTGAACGTTCTATATATACGAATCTGTTAATTCATCAGTAGTTCAAGGATGACTTTTTTTGAAAAATAAAAAGCCTGACCCTGGATCCTATGAAGATGAACTTTTCATATGAAAGTTCATCTTAATAGACTCCTTTATAGATTCATCACTATTTCAAATGTGAAATGTTGAATACATTTTTGGCCTAGTCTTCAATCTTAAAATGTATAAACAGACTTATAACTTTATGCTATTTCTTCAGAAGTTCAAACATGATTTTTTTGAACAATTTTTTCTGACCCTGGAATCTATGAACTTGGACTTTCTATGCATACCAATTGACTCCTAATGTTTCATCAGTAGTTAAAGGATGACTTTTTTTGGAAAATAAAATGTCTGACCCTGGATCCTATGAACTTGAACTTTCTATACATAGGAATAGATTCATCAGTAGTTCAAGAGTGAAATTTTGAACTTTTTTTGGCCAAAGTGTCTATGAACTTGAACTTCTATACATAGAAATAGATTCATCAGTAGTTCAAGGATGAACTTTTGAACTTATTTTTTGCCAAGGAGTCTTCAAACCTAAAATGTATAAACAGACTTATGACTTTATGGTGTTTCTTCAGAAGTTCAAACATGACCTTTTTGATCTATTTTTTTCTGACGATGGAATATATGAACTTGAACTTTTAATTTATACTAATTGACTCCTAATGTTTCATCAGTAGTTAAAGGATGACTTTTTTTGAAAAATAAAATGTCTGACCCTGGATCCTATGAACTTGAACTTTCTATACATAGTAATAGATTAATCAGTAGTTCAATTGTGACATTTTGAATACATTTTTTAGCCAAGCAGTATTCAAACTTTAAATGTATAAACAGACTTATAACTTTATGCTATTTCTTCAGAAGTTCAAACATGACTTTTTGAACTATTTTTTCTGACCCTGGAATCTATGAACTTGGACTTTCTATGCATACCAATTGACTCCTAATGTTTCATCAGTAGCTCAAGGTTAATAATAATATATTCAACTTTCTATACATAGGAATAGATTCATCAGTAGTTCAAGAGTGAAATTTTGAATACATTGTTGGCAAAAGTCTTCAAACTTAAAATGTATAAACAGACTTATAATTTTATGCGATTTCTTCAGAACTTCAAACATGACTTTTTGATCTATTTTTTTTCTGACCCTGGAATATATGAACTTGAACTTTTAATTGATACATATTGACACCTAATGTTTCATCAGTAGTTCAAGAATGACTTTTTTTGGAAAATAAAATGTCTGACCCTGGATCCAGTGAACTTGAACGTTCTTTATATACGAATCTGTTAATTCATCAGTAGTTCAATAATTACTTTTTTTGAAAAATAAAAAGCCTGACCCTGGATCCTATGAAGTTGAACTTTTTATATGAAAGTTCATCTTAATAGTCTCCTTAATAGATTCATCACTAGTTCAAATGTGGAATGTTGAATACATTTTTGGCCAAGTAGTCTTCAAACTTAAAATGTATTAACAGACTTATGACTTCATGGTGTTTCTTCAGAAGTTCAAACATGACTTTTGGAACTATTTTTTCTGACCCTGGAATCTATTAACTTGGACTCTATATGCATACCAATAGACTCCTAATATTTCATCAGTAGTTCAATGATAATAGTAATATATTCAACTTTCTATAAATTCAGTGGTTCAAGGACTACTATTCAATAGTAGTTCAAGTGTGACGTTTTGAATACATTTTTGGCCAAGGAGACTTCAAACTTAAAAAGTATAAACAGACTTATGACGTTAATGGTGTTTCTTCAGATGTTCAAACATGACTTTTGAACTATTTTTTCTGACCCTGGAATCTATGAACATGAATTTCTATGCATACCAATAGACTCCTAATGTTTCATCAGTAGTTCAAGGATAATAATAATATATTCAACTTTCTATACATAGGAATAGATTCATCAGTAGTTCAAGAGTGAAATTTTGAATACATTGTTGGCAAAAGAGTCTTCAAACTTAAAATGTATAAACAGACTTATGACTTTATGGTGTTTCTTCAGAAGTTCAAACATGACCTTTTTGAAATCTTTTTTTCTGACCCTGGAATATATGAACTTGAACTTTAGATGCATACCAATTGACTCCTAATGTTTCATCAGTAGTTAAAGGATGACTTTTTTTGGAAAATAAAATGTCTGACCCTGGATCCTATGAACTTGAACTTTCTATACATAGTAATAGATTAATCAGTAGATCAATTGTGACATTTTGAATACATTATTTTGGCCAAGCAGTATTCAAACTTTAAATGTATAAACAGACTTATAACTTTATGCTATTTCTTCAGAAGTTCAAACATGACTTTTTGAACTATTTTTTCTGACCCTGGAATCTATGGACTTGGACTTTCTATGCATACCAATTGACTCCTAATGTTTCATCAGTAGCTCAAGGATAATAATAATATATTCAACTTTCTATACATAGGAATAGATTCATCAGTAGTTCAAGAGTGAAATTTTGAATACATTGTTGGCAAAAGAGTCTTCAAACTTAAAATGTATAAACAGACTTATGACTTTTATGGTGTTTCTTCAGAAGTTCAAACATGACTTTTTGAACTATTTTTTTTCTGACCCTGGAATATATGAACTTGAACTTTTAATTTATACTAATTGACTCCTAATGTTTCATCAGTAGTTCAAGAATGACTTTTTTTGGAAAATAAAATTTCTGACCCTGGATCCTATGAACTTGAACGTTCTATATATACGAATCTGTTAATTCATCAGTAGTTCAAGGATGACTTTTTTTGAAAAATAAACAGCCTGACCCTGGATCTTATGAAGTTGAACTTTTTATATGAAAGTTCACCTTAATAGATTCATCACTAGTTCAAATGTGGAATGCTGAATACATTTTTGGCCAAGTAGTCTTCAAACTTAAAATGTATAAACAGACTTATGACTTCATGGTGTTTCTTCAGAAGTTCAAACATGACTTTTGGAACTATTTTTTCTCACCCTGGAATCTATGAACTTGGACTCTCTATGCATACCAATAGACTCCTAATATTTCATCAGTAGTTCAATGATAATAGCAATATATTCAACTTTCTATAAATTCAGTGGTTCAAGGACTACTATTCAATAGTAGTTCAAGTGTGACGTTTTGAATACATTTTTGGCCAAGGAGACTTAAAACTTAAAACAAATAAACAGACTTATGACTTTAATGGTGTTTCTTCAGAATTTCAAACATGACTTTTGGAACTATTTTTTCTGAACCTGGAATATATGAACCTGAACACTATATGCATACCAAATTGACTCCTAGCGTTTCATTAGTAGATCAAGGATGACTTTTTTTGAAAAATACAATTTCTGACCCTGGATCCTATGAACTTGGACTTTCTATACATAGGAATAGATTCATCAGTATTTCAAGAGTGAAATTTTGAACTTTTTTTTTTGCCAAAGTGTCTATGAACTTGAACTTCTATACATAGTAATAGATTCATCAGTAGTTCAAGGATGAACTTTTGAACTTATTTTTTGCCAAGGAGTCTTCAAACTTAAAATGTATAAACAGACTAATGATTTTAATGGTGTTTCTTCAGAAGTTCAAACATTACTTTTTGAACTATTTTTTCTGACCCTGGAATCTATGAAAATGAATTTCTATGCATACCAATAGACTCCTAATGTTTCATCAGTAGTTCAAGGATAATAATAATATATTCAACTTTCTATACATAGTAATAGATTAATCAGTGGTTCAATTGTGACATTTTGAATACATTTTTTTGGCCAAGGAGTATTCAAACTTAAAATGTATGAACAGACTTATAACTTTATGCTATTTCTTCAGAAGTTCAAACATGACTTTTTGAACTATTTTTTCTGACCCTGGAATCTATGAACTTGAACTCTCTATGCATACCAATAGACTCCTAATGTTTCATCAGTAGTTCAATGATAATAGTAATATATTCAACTTCCTATAAATTCAGTGGTTCAAGGACTACTATTATTCAGTAGTTCAAGTGTGACATTTTGAATACATTTTTGGCCAAGGAGACTTAAAACTTAAAACAAATAAACAGACGTATGACTTTATGGTGTTTCTTCAGAAGTTCAAACATGACCTTTTTGATCAATTTTTTTCTGACCCTGGAATATATGAACTTGTACTTTAGATGCATACCAATAGACTCCTAATATTTCATCAGTAGTTCAATGATAATAGTAATATATTCAACTTTCTATAAATTCAGTGGTTCAAGGACTACTATTCAATAGTAGTTCAAGTGTGACGTTTTGAATACATTTTTGGCCAAGGAGACTTCAAACTTAAAAAGTATAAACAGACTTATGACGTTAATGGTGTTTCTTCAGATGTTCAAACATGACTTTTGAACTATTTTTTCTGACCCTGGAATCTATGAACATGAATTTCTATGCATACCAATAGACTCCTAATGTTTCATCAGTAGTTCAAGGATAATAATAATATATTCAACTTTCTATACATAGGAATAGATTCATCAGTAGTTCAAGAGTGAAATTTTGAATACATTGTTGGCAAAAGAGTCTTCAAACTTAAAATGTATAAACAGACTTATGACTTTTATGGTGTTTCTTCAGAAGTTCAAACATGACTTTTTGAACTATTTTTTTTCTGACCCTGGAATATATGAACTTGAACTTTAGATGCATACCAATTGACTCCTAATGTTTCATCAGTAGTTAAAGGATGACTTTTTTTGGAAAATAAAATGTCTGACCCTGGATCCTATGAACTTGAACTTTCTATACATAGTAATAGATTAATCAGTAGATCAATTGTGACATTTTGAATACATTATTTTGGCCAAGCAGTATTCAAACTTTAAATGTATAAACAGACTTATAACTTTATGCTATTTCTTCAGAAGTTCAAACATGACTTTTTGAACTATTTTTTCTGACCCTGGAATCTATGGACTTGGACTTTCTATGCATACCAATTGACTCCTAATGTTTCATCAGTAGCTCAAGGATAATAATAATATATTCAACTTTCTATACATAGGAATAGATTCATCAGTAGTTCAAGAGTGAAATTTTGAATACATTGTTGGCAAAAGAGTCTTCAAACTTAAAATGTATAAACAGACTTATGACTTTTATGGTGTTTCTTCAGAAGTTCAAACATGACTTTTTGAACTATTTTTTTTCTGACCCTGGAATATATGAACTTGAACTTTTAATTTATACTAATTGACTCCTAATGTTTCATCAGTAGTTCAAGAATGACTTTTTTTGGAAAATAAAATTTCTGACCCTGGATCCTATGAACTTGAACGTTCTATATATACGAATCTGTTAATTCATCAGTAGTTCAAGGATGACTTTTTTTGAAAAATAAACAGCCTGACCCTGGATCTTATGAAGTTGAACTTTTTATATGAAAGTTCACCTTAATAGATTCATCACTAGTTCAAATGTGGAATGCTGAATACATTTTTGGCCAAGTAGTCTTCAAACTTAAAATGTATAAACAGACTTATGACTTCATGGTGTTTCTTCAGAAGTTCAAACATGACTTTTGGAACTATTTTTTCTCACCCTGGAATCTATGAACTTGGACTCTCTATGCATACCAATAGACTCCTAATATTTCATCAGTAGTTCAATGATAATAGCAATATATTCAACTTTCTATAAATTCAGTGGTTCAAGGACTACTATTCAATAGTAGTTCAAGTGTGACGTTTTGAATACATTTTTGGCCAAGGAGACTTAAAACTTAAAACAAATAAACAGACTTATGACTTTAATGGTGTTTCTTCAGAATTTCAAACATGACTTTTGGAACTATTTTTTCTGAACCTGGAATATATGAACCTGAACACTATATGCATACCAAATTGACTCCTAGCGTTTCATTAGTAGATCAAGGATGACTTTTTTTGAAAAATACAATTTCTGACCCTGGATCCTATGAACTTGGACTTTCTATACATAGGAATAGATTCATCAGTATTTCAAGAGTGAAATTTTGAACTTTTTTTTTTGCCAAAGTGTCTATGAACTTGAACTTCTATACATAGTAATAGATTCATCAGTAGTTCAAGGATGAACTTTTGAACTTATTTTTTGCCAAGGAGTCTTCAAACTTAAAATGTATAAACAGACTAATGATTTTAATGGTGTTTCTTCAGAAGTTCAAACATTACTTTTTGAACTATTTTTTCTGACCCTGGAATCTATGAAAATGAATTTCTATGCATACCAATAGACTCCTAATGTTTCATCAGTAGTTCAAGGATAATAATAATATATTCAACTTTCTATACATAGTAATAGATTAATCAGTGGTTCAATTGTGACATTTTAAATACATTTTTTTGGCCAAGGAGTATTCAAACTTAAAATGTATGAACAGACTTATAACTTTATGCTATTTCTTCAGAAGTTCAAACATGACTTTTTGAACTATTTTTTCTGACCCTGGAATCTATGAACTTGAACTCTCTATGCATACCAATAGACTCCTAATGTTTCATCAGTAGTTCAATGATAATAGTAATATATTCAACTTCCTATAAATTCAGTGGTTCAAGGACTACTATTATTCAGTAGTTCAAGTGTGACATTTTGAATACATTTTTGGCCAAGGAGACTTAAAACTTAAAACAAATAAACAGACGTATGACTTTATGGTGTTTCTTCAGAAGTTCAAACATGACCTTTTTGATCAATTTTTTTCTGACCCTGGAATATATGAACTTGTACTTTAGATGCATACCAATTGACTCCTAATGTTTCATCAGTAGTTAAAGGATGACTTTTTTGGGAAAATAAAATGTCTGACCCTGGATCCTATGAACTTGAACTTTCTATACATAGTAATAGATTAATCAGTAGTTCAATTGTGACATTTTGAATACATTTTTTGGCCAAGGAGTATTCAAACTTAAAATGTATAAACAGACTTATAACTTTATGCTATTTCTTCAGAAGTTCAGACATGACTTTTTGAACTATTTTTTCTGACCCTGGAATCTATGAACTTGGACTTTTTTATGCATACCAATTGACTCCTAATGTTTCATCAGTAGTGAAAGGATGACTTTTTTTGGAAAATAAAATGTCTGACCCTGGATCTTATGAACTTGAACCTTCTATACATAGGAATAGATTCATCAGTAGTTCAAGAGTGAAATTTTGAATACATTGTTGGCAAGTCTTCAAACTTAAAATGTATAAACAGACTTATAACTTTATGCGATTTCTTCAGAAGTTCAAACATGACATTTTGAAATATTTTTTTTCTGACCCTGGAATATATGAACTTGAACTTTTAATTGATACTAATTGACTCCTAATGTTTCATCAGTAGTTCAAGAATGACTTTTTTTGGAAAATAAAATTTCTGACCCTGGATCCTATGAACTTGAACGTTCTATATATACGAATCTGTTAATTCATCAGTAGTTCAAGGATGACTTTTTTTGAAAAATAAAAAGCCTGAACCTGGATCCTATGAAGTTGAACTTTTTATATGAAAGTTCATCTTAATAGACTCCTTAAAAGATTCATCACTAGTTCAAATGTGAAATGTTGGATACATTTTTGGCCAAGTAGTCTTCAAACTTAAAATGAATAAACAGACTTATGACTTCATGGTGTTTCTTCAGAAGTTCAAACATGTCTTTTGGAACTATTTTTTCTGACCCTGGAATCTATGAACTTGGAATTTACGATTTTATGGTGTTTCTTCAGAAGTTCAAACATGACTTTTTGAACTATTTTTTCTGACCCTGGAATTTATGAACTTCAACTTTAGATGCATACCAATTGACTCTGAATGTTTCATCAATAGTTGAAGGATGACTTTTTTTGGAAAATAAAATTTCAGACCCTGGATCCTATGAACTTGAACTTTCTATACATAGTAATAGATTCATTAGTAGTTCAAGTGTGACATCTTGAATACATTTCTTGGCCAATGAGTCTTCAAATTTAAAATGTATAGACAGATTTATGACTTTATGTTGTTTTTTCAGAAGTTCAAACATGACTTTTTGAACTATTTTTTCTGACCCTGGATTTTATGAACTTGAAATTTCTATGCATACCAATATACTCCTAATGTTTCAATAGGAGATCAAGGATGAACTTTTGAACTTATTTTTTGCCAAGGAGTCTTCAAACTTAAAATGTATAAAATATACTTATGACTTTATGGTGTTACTTCAAAAGTTCAAACAAGACTTATTGAACTATTTTTTCTGTCCCTGGAATTGATTAACTTGAAATTTCTATGCATAACAATATACTCCGAATGTTTCATCAGTAGTTCAAGGATAAACTTTTGAACTTATTTTTTGCCAAGGAGTCTTCAAACTTAAAATGTATAAACAGACTTATGACTTTAATGGTGTTTCTTCAGAAGTTCAAACATGACTTTTTGAACAATTTTTTCTGACCCTGGAATATATGAACTTGAACTTTATATGCATACCAGTTGAATCCTAATGTTTCATCAGTAGATCAAGGATGGCTTTTTTTGAAAAATACAACTTCTGATCCTTGATCCTATGAACTTGAACTTTCTATACATAGGGATAGAATCATCAGTAGTTCAAGTGTGAAATTTTGAATATATTTTTTTTGCCAAGGAGTATTCAAACTTAAAAGGTATAAACAGACTTATGACTTTAATGGTGTTTCTTCAGAAGTTCAAACATGACTTCTGAACTATTTTTTCTGACCCTGGAATATAAGAACTTGAACTTTATATGCATACCAATTGACTCCTAATGTTTTAGCTGTAGTTAAAGGGTGACTTTTTTTTGGAAAATAAAATTCTGAACCTGGATCATATGAACTTGAATGTTCTATATATACGAATATATTCCTTCTGTTATTTCATCAGTAGTTCAAGGGAGACTTTTTTTTGAAAAGTCTGACTCTGGATCCTATGAACTTGAACTTTCTATATGAAACTTCATCTTAATAGTCTGCTTAATAGATTCATCACTAGTTCAAGTGTGAAATGTTGAATACATTTATGGCCAAGGAGTCTTCAAACTTAAAATGTATAAACAGACTTATGACTTTAATGATGTTTCTTCAGAAGTTCAAACATGACTTTTTGAACTATTTTTTCTGACCCTGGAATATATGAACCTGAACACTATATGCATACCAATTGACTCCTAGCGTTTCATAGATCAAGGATGACTTTTTTTGAAAAATACAATTTCTGACCCTGGATCCTATGAACTTGGACTTTCTATACATAGGAATAGATTCATCAGTATTTCAAGAGTGAAATTTTGAACTTTTTTTTTTGCCAAAGTGTCTATGAACTTGAACTTCTATACATAGTAATAGATTCATCAGTAGTTCAAGGATGAACTTTTGAACTTATTTTTTGCCAAGGAGTCTTCAAACTTAAAATGTATAAACAGACTAATGATTTTAATGGTGTTTCTTCAGAAGTTCAAACATTACTTTTTGAACTATTTTTTCTGACCCTGGAATCTATGAAAATGAATTTCTATGCATACCAATAGACTCCTAATGTTTCATCAGTAGTTCAAGGATAATAATAATATATTCAACTTTCTATACATAGTAATAGATTAATCAGTGGTTCAATTGTGACATTTTGAATACATTTTTTTGGCCAAGGAGTATTCAAACTTAAAATGTATGAACAGACTTATAACTTTATGCTATTTCTTCAGAAGTTCAAACATGACTTTTTGAACTATTTTTTCTGACCCTGGAATCTATGAACTTGAACTCTCTATGCATACCAATAGACTCCTAATGTTTCATCAGTAGTTCAATGATAATAGTAATATATTCAACTTCCTATAAATTCAGTGGTTCAAGGACTACTATTATTCAGTAGTTCAAGTGTGACATTTTGAATACATTTTTGGCCAAGGAGACTTAAAACTTAAAACAAATAAACAGACGTATGACTTTATGGTGTTTCTTCAGAAGTTCAAACATGACCTTTTTGATCAATTTTTTTCTGACCCTGGAATATATGAACTTGTACTTTAGATGCATACCAATTGACTCCTAATGTTTCATCAGTAGTTAAAGGATGACTTTTTTGGGAAAATAAAATGTCTGACCCTGGATCCTATGAACTTTAACTTTCTATACATAGTAATAGATTAATCAGTAGTTCAATTGTGACATTTTGAATACATTTTTTGGCCAAGGAGTATTCAAACTTAAAATGTATAAACAGACATAACTTTATGCTATTTCTTCAGAAGTTCAGACATGACTTTTTGAACTATTTTTTCTGACCCTGGAATCTATGAACTTGGACTTTTGTATGCATACCAATTGACTCCTAATGTTTCATCAGGAGTGAAGGAGACTTTTTTTGGAAAATAAAATGTCTGACCCTGGATCTTATGAACTTGAACCTTCTATACATAGGAATAGATTCATCAGTAGTTCAAGAGTGAAATTTTGAATACATTGTTGGCAAGTCTTCAAACTTAAAATGTATAAACAGACTTATAACTTTATGCGATTTCTTCAGAAGTTCAAACATGACTTTTTGAAAAAAAAAATTTCTGACCCTGGAATATATGAACTTGAACTTTTAATTGATACTAATTGACTCCTAATGTATCATCAGTAGTTCAAGAATGACTTTTTTTGGAAAATAAAATTTCTGACCCTGGATCCTATGAACTTGAACGTTCTATATATACGAATCTGTTAATTCATCAGTAGTTCAAGGATGACTTTTTTTGAAAAATAAAAAGCCTGAACCTGGATCCTATGAAGTTGAACTTTTTATATGAAAGTTCATCTTAATAGACTCCTTAATAGATTCATCACTAGTTCAAATGTGAAATGTTGGATACATTTTTGGCCAAGTAGTCTTCAAACTTAAAATGAATAAACAGACTTATGACTTCATGGTGTTTCTTCAGAAGTTCAAACATGACTTTTGGAACTATTTTTTCTGACCCTGGAATCTATGAACTTGGAATTTACGATTTTATGGTGTTTCTTCAGAAGTTCAAACATGACTTTTTGAACTATTTTTTCTGACCCTGGAATTTATGAACTTCAACTTTAGATGCATACCAATTGACTCTGAATGTTTCATCAATAGTTGAAGGATGACTTTTTTTGGAAAATAAAATTTCAGACCCTGGATCCTATGAACTTGAACTTTCTATACATAGTAATAGATTCATTAGTAGTTCAAGTGTGACATCTTGAATACATTTCTTGGCCAATGAGTCTTCAAATTTAAAATGTATAGACAGATTTATGACTTTATGTTGTTTTTTCAGAAGTTCAAACATGACTTTTTGAACTATTTTTTCTGACCCTGGATTTTATGAACTTGAAATTTCTATGCATACCAATATACTCCTAATGTTTCAATAGGAGATCAAGGATGAACTTTTGAACTTATTTTTTGCCAAGGAGTCTTCAAACTTAAAATGTATAAAATATACTTATGACTTTATGGTGTTACTTCAAAAGTTCAAACAAGACTTATTGAACTATTTTTTCTGTCCCTGGAATTGATTAACTTGAAATTTCTATGCATAACAATATACTCCGAATGTTTCATCAGTAGTTCAAGGATAAACTTTTGAACTTATTTTTTGCCAAGGAGTCTTCAAACTTAAAATGTATAAACAGACTTATGACTTTAATGGTGTTTCTTCAGAAGTTCAAACATGACTTTTTGAACAATTTTTTCTGACCCTGGAATATATGAACTTGAACTTTATATGCATACCAGTTGAATCCTAATGTTTCATCAGTAGATCAAGGATGGCTTTTTTTGAAAAATACAACTTCTGATCCTTGATCCTATGAACTTGAACTTTCTATACATAGGGATAGAATCATCAGTAGTTCAAGTGTGAAATTTTGAATATATTTTTTTTGCCAAGGAGTATTCAAACTTAAAAGGTATAAACAGACTTATGACTTTAATGGTGTTTCTTCAGAAGTTCAAACATGACTTCTGAACTATTTTTTCTGACCCTGGAATATAAGAACTTGAACTTTATATGCATACCAATTGACTCCTAATGTTTTAGCTGTAGTTAAAGGGTGACTTTTTTTTGGAAAATAAAATTCTGAACCTGGATCATATGAACTTGAATGTTCTATATATACGAATATATTCCTTCTGTTATTTCATCAGTAGTTCAAGGGAGACTTTTTTTGAAAAGTCTGACTCTGGATCCTATGAACTTGAACTTTCTATATGAAACTTCATCTTAATAGTCTGCTTAATAGATTCATCACTAGTTCAAGTGTGAAATGTTGAATACATTTATGGCCAAGGAGTCTTCAAACTTAAAATGTATAAACAGACTTATGACTTTAATGGTGTTTCTTCAGAAGTTCAAACATGACTTTTTGAACTATTTTTTCTGACCCTGGAATATATGAACCTGAACACTATATGCATACCAATTGACTCCTAGCGTTTCATAGATCAAGGATGACTTTTTTTGAAAAATACAATTTCTGACCCTGGATCCTATGAACTTGAACTTTCTATACCTATGAAAAGATTCATCAGTATTTCAAGATTTAAATTTCGAACTTTTTTTTTTTTTGCCAAAGTGTCTATGAACTTGAACTTCTATACATAGTTATAGATTCATCAGTAGTTCAAGGATGAACTTTTGAACTTATTTTTTGCCAAGGAGTCTTCAAACTTAAAATGTATAAACAGACTAATGATTTTAATGGTGTTTCTTCAGAAGTTCAAACATTACTTTTTGAACTATTTTTTCTGACCCTGGAATCTATGAACATGAATTTCTATGCATACCAATAGACTCCTAATGTTTCATCAGTAGTTCAAGGATAATAATAATATATTCAACTTCCTATAAATTCAGTGGTTCAAGGACTACTATTCAAAAGTAGTTCAAGTGTGACATTTTGAATACATTTTTGGCCAAGGAGACTTAACACTTAAAACAAATAAACAGACGTATGACTTTAGGGTGTTTCTTCAGAAGTTCAAACATGACCTTTTTGATCAATTTTTTTCTGACGCTCGAATATATGAACTTGTACTTTAGATGCATACCAATTGACTCCTAATGTTTCATCAGTAGTTAAAGGATGACTTTTTTTGGAAAATAAAATGTCTGACCCTGGATCCTATGAATTCAAACTTTCTATACATAGGAATAGATTCATCAGTAGTTCAAGAGTGAAATTTTGAATACATTGTTGGCTAAAAGTCTTCAAACTTAAAATGTATAAACATACTTATAACTTTATGCGATTTCTTTTTGAACTATGTTTTTTTTTTACCCTGGAATATATGAACTTGAACTTTTAATTAATACTAATTGATTCCTAATGTTTCATCAGTAGTTCAAGAATGACTTTTTTTGGAAAATAAAATGTCTGACCCTGGATCCTATGAACTTGAACGTTCTATATATACTAATCTGTTAATTCATCAGTAGTTCAAGGATGACTTTTTTTGAAAAATAAAAAGCCTGACCCTGGATCCTATGAAGTTGAACTTTTTATATGAAAGTTCATCTTAATAGACTCCTTAATAGATTCATCACTAGTTTAAATGTGAAATGTTGAATACATTTTTTGCCAAGTAGTCTTCAAACTTAAAATGTATAAACAGACTTATGATTTTAATGGTGTTTCTTCAGAAGTTGCACAATCTCCTCATTGCACAAGCTTTTTTGTATGCAATGCAATGCAAAAGCACTTACTCTCAGTGCACCGCGACTTAAATGCATTGAAGATATTGCTTACATTGCATACCTTTTGTGAATTGAAGAATTAGCGCTTTTGGATTTCATTGCATTTAAGTCGCGGTGCACTGAGAGTAAGTGCTTTTGCATTGCATTGCATACAAAAAAGCTTGTGCAATGAGGAGATTAGTGCTTGGTATTGCATAGAAAGTTCAAGTTCATAGACTCTTTGGCAAAAAAATAAGTTTAAAAGTTCATCCTTCAACTACTGATGAAACATTAGGTTTCAAGTTATTCAAGGTATTCAAGTTCATAGGATCAAGGGTCATAATTATTATTTTTTTCTTTCAAAAAAAGTCTTCCTTGAACTCCTAATGAAAAATTAGAAGTTCATTGGTTTGCATAGAAGGCGCAAGTTCATAGACTCAAGGGAAAAAAATAAGTTCAAAGCTCATCCTTGAACTACTGATGTAATATAAGGAATCTATTGTTATGCATAGAAATTTCAAGTGCATAGAATCTAAGGTCAGATTTTTTTTCAACAATTCATATTTGATTTACTGTTGAAACTTCAGAAAGTGATATAAGCCTATATATATAAATATAAAGTTCAAAGACTATATGACAAAAAAAAAGTTCAAAAGCTTATTCTTGGTATGCATAGAAAGTTCAAGTTCACAGAATCCAGGGTCAGTATTTGTTTTTACAAAAAGTCATGTTTGAACTTCTGAAGAAACAGCATAAAATCATAAGTCTGTTTATGCATTTTAAGTTCAAAGACTGGCCAAAAATATATTTAACATTTCACACTTGAACTACTGATGAATCTACTACTATATATAGAATGTTCAAGTTCATAGGATCCAGGGTCAGAATTTTTTTTTTTTATAAAAAAATCATCCTTGAACTCCTAATGAAACATTAGGAATCTATTGGATTGCATAGAAAGCTCAAGGTCATAGAATCTAGGGTCAGATTTTATTCAACAAATCATATTTGATTTACTGAT
Source organism: Pseudorasbora parva (assembly GCF_024679245.1). Classification (NCBI taxonomy): domain Eukaryota; kingdom Metazoa; phylum Chordata; class Actinopteri; order Cypriniformes; family Gobionidae; genus Pseudorasbora; species Pseudorasbora parva. Next base: position 14,625,296 of record NC_090176.1, on the reverse strand, counting down.
GAAACTTCAGAAAGTCTTTAAGTCAGGGTCAGGGTCAGAAAAAAATAGTTCAAAAAGTCAAGTTTGAACTTCTAAAGAAACACCATTAAGTCATAAGTCTGTTTATACATTTTAAGTTTGAAGACTCTTTGGCAAAAAATAAGTTAAAAAGTTCATCCTTGAGCTACTGATGAAACATTAGGAGTATATTGGTATGCATAGAAATTCAAGTTCATAGATTTCAGGGTTAGAAACAATTGTTCCAAAAGTCCTGTTTGAACTTCTGAAGAAACACCATAAAGTCATGTCTGTTTATAAATTTTAAGTTTGAAGACTACTTGGGCAAAAATGTATTCAACATTTCACATTTGAACTAGTGATGAATCTATTAAGGAGTCTATTAAGATGAACTTTCATATAAAAAGTTCAAGTTCATAGGATCCAGGGTCAGGCTTTTTATTTTTCAAAAAAAGTCATCCTTAAACTACTGATGAATTAAAAGATTCGTATATATATAGAAAGTTCAAGATCATAGGATCCAGGGTCAGAAAATTTATTTTCCAAAAAAAGTCATTGTTGATCTACTGATGAAACATTAGGAGTCAATTAGTATGCATCTAAAGTTCAAGTTCATATATTCAAGGGTCAGAAAAAAAATAGTTCAAAAAGTCATGTTTGAACTTCTGAAGAAACACCATAAAAGTCATAAGTCTGTTTATACATTTTAAGTTTGAAGACTCTTTTGCCAACAATGTATTCAAAAATTCACTCTTGAACTACTAATGAATCTATTCCTATGTATAGAAAGTTGAATATATTATTATTATCCTTGAACTACTGATGAAACATTAGGAGTCTATAGGTATGCATAGAAATTCATGTTCATAGATTCCAGGGTCAGAAAAAATAGTTCAAAAGTCATGTTTGAACTTCCGAAGAAACACCATTAACGTCATTACTCTGTTTATTTGTTTTAAGTTTTAAGTCTCCTTGGCCAAAAATGTATTCAAAACATCACACTTGAACTACTATTGAATAGTAGTCCTTGAACCACTGAATTTATAGAAAGTTGAATAAATTACTATTATCATTGAACTCCTGATGAAACATTAGGAGTCTATTGGTATGCATAGAGAGTTCAAGTTCATAGATTACAGGGTCAGAAAAAATAGTTCAAAAAGTCATGTGTGAACTTCTGAAGAAACACCATTAAAATCATAAGTCTGTTTATACATTTTAAGTTTGAAGACTACTTGGCAAAAAATGTATTCAACATTTCACATTTAAACTAGTGATGAATCTATTAAGGAGTCTATTAAGATGAACTTTCATATAAAAAGTTCAACTTCATAGGATCCAGGGTCAGGCTTTTTATTTTTAAAAAAAAGTCATCCTTGAACTACTGATGAATTAACAGATTAGTATATATAGAACGTTCAAGTTCATAGGATCCAGGGTCAGAAATTTTATTTGCAATGCAATTCAAAAGCACTAATCTCTTCATTGCACAGAGAAATATGAAATGCAATGGAAAAGCGCTTATTCTTAAATCCACAACGGTTTCTGTGCAATGCAAAGGTATAAGCAATGCAAAAGCACTTATGTCTTGATTGCACGACATCTATGCAATGCAAAGGCACTGTCTCTCCGCTGCAAGAAAGTTTTATTCGCAAAAGCACTAAACTCCTCAATGCACCAGTTTTTTTCGTATGCAATGCAATTTATCATTACACTGAAAAATATTATATGCAATGCAAAAACACTCACATTCAGTACACAGCGACTTAAATTTACAAAGCAATCCAAAAGCGCTAATTCTTCAATAAACAAAAGTTTTTTTGTATGCAATGCATGCAAAAGTCTTCAATGCACGAGTTTTTTTCGCATGCAATGCAATGCAAAAGCACTAATCTCATTGCACGAGTTTTTCGTATTCAATGCGATGCAAAAACACTTACTCTCAGTGCACAGCGACTTAAATGCAAAGCAATCCAAAAGCAGTAATCTCTTCATTGCCAGCGAAATATTATATGCAATCCTAACGCTCTCTATGCAATGCAAAGGTCTCTTCGGTGCAATGCGAGTTTTTTATGCAATGCAATGCAAAAACACTTACTCAAGTGCACAGCGACTTAAATGCAATTGCAATGCAAAAACACTAATTTCTTCATTGCACAAAATGTTTTTGTATGCAATGCATGCAAAAGTCTTTAATGCACGAGTTTTTTTGTATGCAATGCAATGCAAAAGCACTAATCTCATTGCACAAGCTTTTTCATATTCAATGCAATGCAAAAACAATTACTCTAAAGTGCACATCGACTTAAATACAATGCAATGCAAAAAAACAACAAAAAACATTTCTTCATTGCACAAAAGGTTTTTGTATGCAATGCATGAAAAAGTTCTCAATGCAAGAGTTTTTTTCATATGCAATGCAATGCAATGCAAAAGCACTAATCTCTTCATTGCACAGCGAAATATTATATGCCATGGAAAAGCGCTCATTATTAAATTCACAACGCTCTCTATGCAATGCAAAGGCACTGTGTCTTCGTTGCAATGCGAGTTTTTTATGCAATGCAATGCAAAAGCACTATTCTCATTGCACAAGTTTTTTGGTATGCAATGCAATACAAAAACACTTACTCAAGTGCACAGCGACTTAAATGCAATGCAATGCAAAAAAACTTATTTCTTCATTGCACAAAAGGTTGTTGTATGCAATGCATGCAAAAGTCTTTAATGCACGAGTTTTTTTATATACAATGCAATGCAAAATCCTTAATCTCTTCATTGCAGAGCGAAATTTTATATGCAATGGAAAAGCGCTAATTCTTAAATCTACAACGTTCTCTATGCAATGCAAAGGCACTGTCTCCGGCGCAATGCGAGTTTTTTATGCTATGCAATGCAAAAGCACTAAACTCCTCATTGCACAAGTTTTTTTTGTATGCAATGCAATGCAAAAGCACTAATCTCATTGCACAAGATTTTCATATTCAATGCAATGCAAAAATAATTACTCTAAAGTGCACAGCGACTGAAATGCAATGCATGCAAAAGTCTTCAATGCACGAGTTTTTCAAATGCAATGCAATGCAATGCAAAAGCCCTAATCTTTTCATTGCACAGCGAAATATTATATGCAATGGAAAAGCGCTAATTCTTAAATCCACAACGTTCTCTATGCAATTAAAAGGCAACTGTCTCTTTGGTGCAATGCGAGTTTTTTATGCAATGCAATGCAAAAGCACTAAACTCCTCAATGCACAAGTTTTTTGAATGCAATGCAATGCAAAAGCTTTAATCTCATTACACAAGTTTTATCATATTCAATGCAATGCAAAAACAATTACTCTAAAATGCACAGCGACATAAATACAATGCAATGCAAAAAAACAACAACAAAAAATTATTTCTTCATTGCACAAAAGGTTTTTGTATGCAATGCATGAAAAAGTTCTCAATGCAAGAGTTTTTTTCATATGCAATGCAATGCAATGCAAAAGCACTAATCTCTTCATTGCACAGCGAAATATTATATGCCATGGAAAAGCGCTCATTCTTAAATCCAAAACGCTCTCTATGCAATATAAAGGCACTTTGTCTTCGTTGCCATGCGAGTTTTTTTTATGCAATGCAATGCAAAAGCACTATTCTCATTGCACAAGTTTTTGGAATGCAATGCAATGCAAAAACACTTACTCAAGTGCGGAGCGACTTAAATGCAATGCAATGCAAAAAAACAATTTCTTCATTGCACAAAAGGTTTTTGTATGACATGCATGAAAAAGTTCTCAATGCAAGAGTTTTTTTCGTATGCAATGCAATGCAAAAGCACTAATCTCTTCATTGCACAGCGAAATAGAATATGCCATGGAAAAGCGCTCATTCTTATATCCACAAAGCTCTCTATGCAATGCAAAGTCACTGTGTCTTCGTTGCAATGCGAGTTTTTTATGCAATGCAATGCAAACGCGCTAGACTTATCACTTCATTGCACAGCGAAATATTATATGCAATGGAAAAGCGCTAATTCTTAAATCCACAACGTTCTCTATGCAATAAAAAGGCAACTGTCTCTTTTGGTGCAGTGCGAGTTTTTTTATGCAATGCAATGCAAAAGCACTAAACTCCTCAATGCACAAGTTTTTTGTATGCAATGCAATGCAAAAACACTTACTCATGTGCACAGCGACTTAAATGTAATGCAATGCAAAAAACTAATTTCTTCATTGCACAGAAGGTTTTTGTATGCAATGAATGCAAAAGTCCTCAATGCACGAGTTTTTTCATATGCAATGCAAAAGCACTAATCTCTTCATTGCACAGCGAAATATTATGTCATGGAAAAGCGCTCATTCTTAAATCCACAACGCTCTCTATGAAATGCAAAGGCACTGTCTCCTCGGTGCAAAGCGAATTTTTTATGTAATGCAATACAAAAGCACTAGACTCCTCAATGCACAAGTTTTTTTTGTATGCAATGCAATGCAAAAGCACTAATCTCATTGCAAAAGATTTTCATATTCAATGCAATGCAAAAATAATTACTCTAAAGTGCACAGCGACTTAAATGCAATGCAATGCAAAAAAAAATAAAAAACATTTCTTCATTGCACAAAAGGTTTTTGTATGCAATGCATGCAAAAGTCTTCAATGCACGAGTTTTTCATATGCAATGCAATGCAAACGCGCAAATCCATTCATTGCACAGCGAAATATTATATGCAATGGAATAGCGCTAATTCTTAAATCCACAACGTTCTCTATGCAATAAAAAGGCAACTGTCTCTTCGGTGCAATGCGAGTTTTTTTATGCAATGCAATGCAAAAGCACTAAACTCCTCAATGCACAAGTTTTTTGTATGCAATCCAATGCAAAAGCTCTAATCTCATTGCACAAGTTTTATCATATTCAATGCAATGCAAAAACAATTACTCTAAAGTGCACAGCGACTTAAATGCAATGCAATGCAATGCAAAAAAAAAAAAAAAAAAACATTTCCTCATTGCACAAACGGTTTTTGTATGCAATGCATGAAAAAGTTTTCAATGCAAGTTTTTTTCATATGCAATGCAATGCCATGCAAAGCACTAATCTCTTCATTGCACAGCGAAATATTATATACCATGGAAAAGCGCTCATTCTTAAATTCACAACGCTCTCTATGCAATGCAAAGGCACTGTGTCTTCGTTGCAATGCGAGTTTTTTATGCAATGCAATGCAAAAGCACTATTCTCATTGCACAAGTTTTTTGGAATGCGATGCAATGCAAAAACACTTACTCAAGTGCGGAGCGACTTAAATGCAATGCAATGCAAAAAACGAATTTCTTCATTACACAGAAGGTTTTTGTATGCAATGAATGCAAAAGTCCTCAATGCACGAGTTTTTTCATATGCAATGCAATGCAAAAGCACTAAACTCCTCAATGCACAAGTTTTTTGTATGCAATCCAATGCAAAAGCTCTAATCTCATTGCACAAGTTTTATCATATTCAATGCAATGCAAAAACAATTACTCTAAAGTGCACAGCGACTTAAATGCAATGCAATGCAATGCAAAAAAAACCCCAAAAAATATTTCCTCATTGCACAAACGGTTTTTGTATGCAATGCATGAAAAAGTTCTCAATGCAAGAGTTTTTTTCGTATGCAATGCAATGCAAAAGCACTAATCTCTTCATTGCACGGCGAAATATTATATGCCATGGAAAAGCGCTCATTCTTAAATCCACAACGCTCTCTATGCAATGCAAAGTCACTGCGTCTTCTTTGCAATGCGAGTTTTTTTATGCAATGCAATTCAAAAGCACTATTCTCATTGCACAATTTTTTTGGTATGCAATGCAATGCAAAAACACTTACTCATGTGCACAGCGACTTAAATGTAATGCAATGCAAAAAACGAATTTCTTCATTACACAGAAGGTTTTTGTATGCAATGAATGCAAAAGTCCTCAATGCACGAGTTTTTTCATATGCAATGCAATGCAAAAGCACTAATCTCTTCATTGCACAGCGAAATATTATGTCATTGCACAGCGAAATATTATGCTCATTCTTAAATCCACAACGCTCTCTATGAAATGCAAAGGCACTGTCTCCTCGGTGCAAAGCGAATTTTTTATGTAATGCAATACATAAGCACTAAACTCCTCAATGCACAAGTTTTTTGTATGCAATGCAATGCAATGCAAAAGCTCTATTCTCATTGCACAAGTTTTTTTCATATTCAATGCAATGCAAAAACACACTCAAGTGCACAGATACTTAAATGCAATGCAATGCAAAAACACATTTCTTCATTGCACAAAAGGGTTTTGAACAACGTCCTCTATTCAATGCAAAGGCACTGTGTCTTCGTTGCAATGAGAGTTTTTTATGCATGCAATGCAAAAGCACTATGCAATGCAAAAACACCTACTCAAGTGCACAGCGACTTAAATGCAATGCAATGCAAAAGCACTAATCTCTTCATTGCACAGCGAAATATTATATGTCATGGAAAAGCGCTCAATCTTAAATCCTCAACGTTCTCTAAGCTTTGCAAATGAACTGTCTCTTCTTATATTTTTTATGCGATGCAATGCAAAAGTACTTCTCTCCTCATTACACAAGTTTTTTTCTTATGTAAAGCAAAAGCTCTAATTTTCATTGCACAAGATCTATGCATTGCAAAGGCACCCTTTCTTCGGTGCAAAGCCAGTTTTTATGCAATGCAAAACACTAACCTCCTCATTGCACAAGTTTTTTTTGTATACAATGCATTGCAATGCAAAAAAACTAATCTCTCAATATACAACGAGTATATTGTATATGTATTATGTATTGTATATGTATGTAGTATATGCATTGCCCTCGAAAGAAATCGATATTTGACCTAGAGGATATATTTCTGTAATATCTGATTGTTTCAATGCTTAGAATGTTAGAGTTGAGACTCACAGACTTCTTCAATGTTTCATCGCAGTTCAGGATTGAAATTTTGCATATCACTAGCCAGAGTTTAAATTTGTTAACAGAATTTATATACATTTATATACTTTGGATGTTTCATCATTAAAATTATGACTTTATTATGAAAAGTCCAAATGTGACTTTTTGAAAAAAAAATCTGACCCTTGATTCTATGAACTTGAACTTTCTGTTCATACAAATTAACAGAACTTTCTGTTGTTTCATAAGTAATTCAAGGATGAACATTTGAACTTATTTTTTGCCTAAGGGTATTTGAACTTGAACTTTCTATACGAAACTTCATCTTAACAGTCTGATTAATACATTCATCACAAGTTCAAGTGTGAAAGGTTGAACACATTTTTGGCCAAGGAGTCTTCAAACTTAAAATGAATAAACAGACTTATGACTTTAATGGTGGTGTTTCTTCAGATGACTTTTTGAACTATTTTTTCTGACCCTGGAATATATGAACTTGAACACTAGATGCATACCAATTGACTCCTAATGTTTCATCAGTAGACCAAGGATGACTTTGTTTGAAAAATTGGACATTGGATCCTATGAACTTGAACTTTCTATACATAGTAATAGATTCATGAGTAGTTCAAGTGTGAAATTTTGAATACATTTTTGGCCAAAGAGTCTTTAACCTTAAAATGTATAAACAGACTTATGACTTCATGGTGTTTCTTTAGAAGTTCAAACATTACTTTTTGAACTATTTTTTCTGACCCTGGAATCTATGAACATGAATTTCTATGCATACAAATAGACTCCTAATGTTTCATCAGTAGTTCAATGATAATAGTAATATATTCAACTTTCTATAAATTCAGTGGTTCAAGGACTACTATTCATCAGTAGTTCAAGTGTGACATTTTGAATACATTTTTGGCCAAGGAGACTTAAAACTTAAAACAAATAAACAGACTTATGACTTCATGGTGTTTCTTCAGAAGTTCAAACATGACCTTTTTGAACTATTTTTTCTGACCCTGGAATATATGAACTTGAACCTTAGATGCATACCAATCGACTCCTAATGTTTCATCAGTAGTTAAAGGATGACTTTTTTTGGAAAAAAAATGTCTGACCCTGGATCCTATGAACTTGAACTTTCTATACAAAGTCAGTATTTAAATTGTGACTATTTAAATTGTGACTATTTAAATTGTGAGTAGTTAAATCAGTAGTTCAAGGATAATAATGATATATTCAACTTTCTATACATAGGAATAGATTCATCAGTAGTTGAATTGTGACATTTTGAATACATTTTTTGGCCAAGGAGTATTCAAACTTAGAATGTATAAACAGCTATAACTTTATGCTATTTCTTCAGAAGTTCAAACATGACCTTTTGAACTATTTTTTCTGACCCTGGAATATATGAACTTGAACTTTAGATGCATACCAATTGACTCCTAATGTTTCATCAGTAGTTAAAGGATGACTTTTTTTGGAAAATAAAATGTCTGACCCTGGATCCTATGAACTTGAACTTTCTATACATAGTAATAGATTAATCAGTAGTTCAATTGTGACATTTTGAATACATTTTTTGGCCAAGGAGTATTCGAACGTAAAATGTATAAACAGACTTATAACTTTATGCTATTTCTTCAGAAGTTCAAACATGACATTTTGAAGTATTTTTTCTGACCCTGGAATCTATGAACTTGAACTCTCTATGCATACCAATAGACTCCTAATGTTTCATCAGTAGTTCAATGATAATAGTAATATATTCAACTTTCTATAAATTCAGTGGTTTAAGGACTACTATTCATCAGTAGTTCAAGTGTGACATTTTGAATACATTTTTGGCCAAGGAGACTTAAAACTTAAAACAAATAAACAGACATATGACTTTATGGTGTTTCTTCAGAAGTTCAAACATGACCTTTTTGAACTATTTTTTTCTGACTCTGGAATATATGAACTTGACCTTTAGATGCATACCAATTGACTCATAATGTTTCATCAGTAGTTAAAGGATGACTTTTTTTGGAAAATAAAATGTCTGACCCTGGATCCTATGAACTTGAACTTTCTATATATAGTTAATAGATTAATCAGTAGTTCAATTGTGACATTTTGAATACATTTTTTGGCCAAGGAGTATTCAAACTTAGAATGTATAAACAGACTTATAACTTTATGCTATTTCTTCAGAAGTTCAAACATGACCTTTTGAACTATTTTTTCTGACCCTGGAATATATGAACTTGAACTTTAGATGCATACCAATTGACTCCTAATGTTTCATCAGTAGTTAAAGGATGACTTTTTTTGGAAAATAAAATGTCTGACCCTGGATCCTATAAACTTGAACTTTCTATATATAGTAATAGATTAATCAGTAGTTCAATTGTGACATTTTGAATACATTTTTTGGCCAAGGAGTATTCAAACGTAAAATGTATAAACAGACTTATAACTTTATGCTATTTCTTCAGAAGTTCAAACATGACTTTTTGAACTATTTTTTCTGACCCTGGAATCTACGATCTTGGACTTTCTATGCATAGCAATTGACTCCTAATGTTTCATAAGTAGTTCAAGGATAATAATAATATATTCAACTTTCAATACATAGGAATAGATTCATCAGTAGTTCAAGAGTGAAATTTTGAATACATTGTTGGCAAAAGTCTTCAATCTTAAAATGTATAAACAGACTTATAACTTTATGCTATTTCTTCAGAAGTTCAAACATGATTTTTTTGAACTATTTTTTCTGACCCTGGAATCTATGAACATGAATTTCTATGCATACAAATAGACTCCTAATGTTTCATCAGTAGTTCAATGATAATAGTAATATATTCAACTTTCTATAAATTCAGTGGTTCAAGGACTACTATTCATCAGTAGTTCAAGTGTGACATTTTGAATACATTTTTGGCCAAGGAGACTTAAAACTTAAAACAAATAAACAGACTTATGACTTCATGGTGTTTCTTCAGAAGTTCAAACATGACCTTTTTGAACTATTTTTTCTGACCCTGGAATATATGAACTTGAACCTTAGATGCATACCAATCGACTCCTAATGTTTCATCAGTAGTTAAAGGATGACTTTTTTTGGAAAAAAAATGTCTGACCCTGGATCCTATGAACTTGAACTTTCTACACAAAGTCAGTATTTAAATTGTGACTATTTAAATTGTGACTATTTAAATTGTGAGTAGTTAAATCAGTAGTTCAAGGATAATAATGATATATTCAACTTTCTATACATAGGAATAGATTCATCAGTAGTTGAATTGTGACATTTTGAATACATTTTTTGGCCAAGGAGTATTCAAACTTAGAATGTATAAACAGCTATAACTTTATGCTATTTCTTCAGAAGTTCAAACATGACCTTTTGAACTATTTTTTCTGACCCTGGAATATATGAACTTGAACCTTAGATGCATACCAATTGACTCCTAATGTTTCATCAGTAGTTAAAGGATGACTTTTTTTGGAAAATAAAATGTCTGACCCTGGATCCTATGAACTTGAACTTTCTATACATAGTAATAGATTAATCAGTAGTTCAATTGTGACATTTTGAATACATTTTTTGGCCAAGGAGTATTCGAACGTAAAATGTATAAACAGACTTATAACTTTATGCTATTTCTTCAGAAGTTCAAACATGACATTTTGAAGTATTTTTTCTGACCCTGGAATCTATGAACTTGAACTCTCTATGCATACCAATAGACTCCTAATGTTTCATCAGTAGTTCAATGATAATAGTAATATATTCAACTTTCTATAAATTCAGTGGTTTAAGGACTACTATTCATCAGTAGTTCAAGTGTGACATTTTGAATACATTTTTGGCCAAGGAGACTTAAAACTTAAAACAAATAAACAGACATATGACTTTATGGTGTTTCTTCAGAAGTTCAAACATGACCTTTTTGAACTATTTTTTTCTGACTCTGGAATATATGAACTTGAACTTTAGATGCATACCAATTGACTCATAATGTTTCATCAGTAGTTAAAGGATGACTTTTTTTGGAAAATAAAATGTCTGACCCTGGATCCTATGAACTTGAACTTTCTATATATAGTTAATAGATTAATCAGTAGTTCAATTGTGACATTTTGAATACATTTTTTGGCCAAGGAGTATTCAAACTTAGAATGTATAAACAGACTTATAACTTTATGCTATTTCTTCAGAAGTTCAAACATGACCTTTTGAACTATTTTTTCTGACCCTGGAATATATGAACTTGAACTTTAGATGCATACCAATTGACTCCTAATGTTTCATCAGTAGTTAAAGGATGACTTTTTTTGGAAAATAAAATGTCTGACCCTGGATCCTATAAACTTGAACTTTCTATACATAGTAATAGATTAATCAGTAGTTCAATTGTGACATTTTGAATACATTTTTTGGCCAAGGAGTATTCAAACGTAAAATGTATAAACAGACTTATAACTTTATGCTATTTCTTCAGAAGTTCAAACATGACTTTTTGAACTATTTTTTCTGACCCTGGAATCTACGATCTTGGACTTTCTATGCATAGCAATTGACTCCTAATGTTTCATAAGTAGTTAAAGGATGACTTTTTTTGGAAAATAAAATGTCTGACCCTGGATCCTATGAACTTGAACTTTCTATACATAGGAATAGATTCATCAGTAGTTCAAGAGTGAAATTTTGAACTTTTTTTGGCCAAAGTGTCTATGAACTTGAACTTCTATACATAGAAATAGATTCATCAGCAGTTCAAGGATGAACTTTTGAACTTATTTTTTGCCAAGGAGTCTTCAAACTTAAAATGTATAAAATATACTTATGACTTTATGGTGTTACTTCAAAAGTTCAAACAAGACTTATTGAACTATTTTTTCTGTCCCTGGAATTGATTAACTTGAAATTTCAATGCATACCAATATACTCCTAATGTTTCATCAGTAGTTCAAGGATAAACTTTTCAACTTATTTTTTGCCAAGGAGTCTTCAAACTTAAAATGTATAAACAGACTTATGACTTTAATGCTGTTTCTTCAGAAGTTCAAACATGACTTTTTGAACTATTTTTTCTGACCCTGGAATATATGAACCTGAACACTATATGCATACCAATTGACTCCTAGCGTTTCATTATTAGATCAAGGATGACTTTTTTTGAAAAATACAATTTCTGACCCTGGATCCTATGAACTTGAACTTTCTATACATAGGAATAGATTCATCAGTAGTTCAAGAGTGAAATTTTGAACTTTTTTTTTTTTTTGCCAAAGTGTCTATGAACTTGATCTTCTATACATAGTAATAGATTAATCAGTAGTTCAATTGTGACATTTTGAATACATTTTTTGGCCAAGGAGTATTCAAACTTAAATTGTATAAACAGACTTATTTATGCTATTTCTTCAGAAGTTCAAACATGACTTTTTGAACTGTTTTTTCTGACCCTGGAATCTATGAACTTGGACTTTCTATGCATACCAATTGACTCCTAATGTTTCATCAGTAGTTAAAGGATGACTTTTTTTGGAAAATAAAATGTCTGACCCTGGATCCTATGAACTTGAACTTTCTATACATAGGAATAGATTCATCAGTAGTTCAAGAGTGAAATTTTGAACTTTTTTTGGCCAAAGTGTCTATGAACTTGAACTTCTATACATAGAAATAGATTCATCAGCAGTTCAAGGATGAACTTTTGAACTTATTTTTTGCCAAGGAGTCTTCAAACTTAAAATGTATAAAATATACTTATGACTTTATGGTGTTACTTCAAAAGTTCAAACAAGACTTATTGAACTATTTTTTCTGTCCCTGGAATTGATTAACTTGAAATTTCAATGCATACCAATATACTCCTAATGTTTCATCAGTAGTTCAAGGATAAACTTTTCAACTTATTTTTTGCCAAGGAGTCTTCAAACTTAAAATGTATAAACAGACTTATGACTTTAATGCTGTTTCTTCAGAAGTTCAAACATGACTTTTTGAACTATTTTTTCTGACCCTGGAATATATGAACTTGAACTGTATATGCATACCAGTTGAATCCTAACGTTTCATCAGAAGATCAAGGATGACTTTATTTGACAAATACAATTTCTGATCCTGGATCCTATGAACTTCAACTTTCTATACATAGGGATAGAATCATCAGTAGTTCAAGTGAGACATTTTGAATACATTTTTTTGCCAAGGAGTCTTCAAACTTAAAAGGTATAAACCGACTTATGACTTTATGCTGTTTCTTCAGAAGTTCAAACATGACTTCTGGACAATTTTTTATGACACTGGAATATAAGAACTTGAACTTTATATGCATACCAATTGACTCCTAAAGTTTTAGCAGTAGTTAAAGGGGGACTTTTTTTGGAAAATAAAATTCTGAACCTGGATCATATGAACTTGGACGTTCTATATATACGAATATATTCCTTCTGTTATTTCATCAGTAGTTCAAGGGTGACTTTTTTTGAAAAATAAAAAGTCTGACTCTGGATCCTATGAACTTGAACGGTCTATATGAAACTTCATCTTAATAGTCTGCTCAATAGATTCATCAGTAGTTCAAGTGTGAAATGTTGAATACATTTTTGGCCAAGGAGACTTCAAACTTAAAATGTATAAACAGACTTATGGCTTTAATGGTGTTTCTTCAGAAGTTCAAACATGACTTTTTGAACTTTTTTTCTGACCCTGGAATATATGAACCTGAACACTATATGCATACCAATTGACTCCTAGCGTTTCATTATTAGATCAAGGATGACTTTTTTTGAAAAATACAATTTCTGACCCTGGATCCTATGAACTTGAACTTTCTATACATAGGAATAGATTCATCAGTAGTTCAAGAGTGAAATTTTGAAAAAAAAATTTTTTTTGCCAAAGTGTCTATGAACTTGATCTTCTATACATAGTAATAGATTAATCAGTAGTTCAATTGTGACATTTTGAATACATTTTTTGGCCAAGGAGTATTCAAACTTAAATTGTATAAACAGACTTATTTATGCTATTTCTTCAGAAGTTCAAACATGACTTTTTGAACTGTTTTTTCTGACCCTGGAATCTATGAACTTGGACTCTCTATGCATACCAATAGACTCCTAATGTTTCATCAGTAGTTCAATGATAATAGTAATATATTCAACTTTCTATAAATTCAGTGGTTCAAGGACTACTATTCATCAGTAGTTCAAGTGTGACATTTTGAATACATTTTTTGGCCAAGGAGTATTCAAACGTAAAATGTATAAACAGACTTATAACTTTATGCTATTTCTTCAGAAGTTCAAACATGACTTTTTGAACAATTTTTTCTGACCCTGGAATCTACGATCTTGGACTTTCTATGCATAGCAATTGACTCCTAATGTTTCATAAGTAGTTCAAGGATAATAATAATATATTCAACTTTCAATACATAGGAATAGATTCATCAGTAGTTCAAGAGTGAAATTTTGAATACATTGTTGGCAAAAGTCTTCAATCTTAAAATGTATAAACAGACTTATAACTTTATGCTATTTCTTCAGAAGTTCAAACATGATTTTTTTGAACAATTTTTTCTGACCCTGGAATCTATGAACTTGGACTTTCTATGCATACCAATTGACTCCTAATGTTTCATCAGTAGTTAAAGGATGACTTTTTTTGGAAAATAAAATGTCTGACCCTGGATCCTATGAACTTGAACTTTCTATACATAGGAATAGATTCATCAGTAGTTCAAGAGTGAAATTTTGAACTTTTTTTGGCCAAAGTGTCTATGAACTTGAACTTCTATACATAGAAATAGATTCATCAGTAGTTCAAGGATGAACTTTTGAACTTATTTTTTGCCAAGGAGTCTTCAAACCTAAAATGTATAAACAGACTTATGACTTTATGGTGTTTCTTCAGAAGTTCAAACATGACCTTTTTGATCTATTTTTTTCTGACGATGGAATATATGAACTTGAACTTTTAATTTATAGTAATTGACTCCTACTGTTTCATCAGTAGTTCAAGAATGACTTTTTTTGGAAAATAACATTTCTGACCCTGGATTCTATGAACTTGAACGTTCTATATATACGAATCTGTTAATTCATCAGTAGTTCAAGGATGACTTTTTTTGAAAAATAAAAAGCCTGACCCTGGATCCTATGAAGATGAACTTTTCATATGAAAGTTCATCTTAATAGACTCCTTTATAGATTCATCACTATTTCAAATGTGAAATGTTGAATACATTTTTGGCCTAGTCTTCAATCTTAAAATGTATAAACAGACTTATAACTTTATGCTATTTCTTCAGAAGTTCAAACATGATTTTTTTGAACAATTTTTTCTGACCCTGGAATCTATGAACTTGGACTTTCTATGCATACCAATTGACTCCTAATGTTTCATCAGTAGTTAAAGGATGACTTTTTTTGGAAAATAAAATGTCTGACCCTGGATCCTATGAACTTGAACTTTCTATACATAGGAATAGATTCATCAGTAGTTCAAGAGTGAAATTTTGAACTTTTTTTGGCCAAAGTGTCTATGAACTTGAACTTCTATACATAGAAATAGATTCATCAGTAGTTCAAGGATGAACTTTTGAACTTATTTTTTGCCAAGGAGTCTTCAAACCTAAAATGTATAAACAGACTTATGACTTTATGGTGTTTCTTCAGAAGTTCAAACATGACCTTTTTGATCTATTTTTTTCTGACGATGGAATATATGAACTTGAACTTTTAATTTATAGTAATTGACTCCTACTGTTTCATCAGTAGTTCAAGAATGACTTTTTTTGGAAAATAACATTTCTGACCCTGGATCCTATGAACTTGAACGTTCTATATATACGAATCTGTTAATTCATCAGTAGTTCAAGGATGACTTTTTTTGAAAAATAAAAAGCCTGACCCTGGATCCTATGAAGATGAACTTTTCATATGAAAGTTCATCTTAATAGACTCCTTTATAGATTCATCACTATTTCAAATGTGAAATGTTGAATACATTTTTGGCCTAGTCTTCAAACTTAAAATGAATAAACAGACTTATGACTTTATGGTGTTTCTTCAGAAGTTCAAACATGACATTTTGAACTATTTTTTCTGACCCTGGAATCTATGAACTTGAACTCTCTATGCATACCAATAGACTCCTAATATTTCATCAGTAGTTCAATGATAATAGTAATATATTCAACTTTCTATAAATTCAGTGGTTCAAGGACTACTATTTAATAGTAGTTCAAGTGTGACGTTTTGAATACATTTTTGGCCAAGGAGACTTAAAACTTAAAACAAATAAACAGACTAATGACGTTAATGGTGTTTCTTCAGAAGTTCAAACATGACTTTGAACTATTTTTTCTGACCCTGGAATCTATGAACATGAATTTCTATGCATACCAATAGACTCCTAATGTTTCATCAGTAGTTAAAGGATGACTTTTTTTGGAAAATAAAATGTATGACCCTGGATCCTATGAACTTGAACTTTCTATACATAGGAATAGATTCATCAGTAGTTCAAGAGTGAAATTTTGAATACATTGTTGGCAAAAGAGTCTTCAAACTTAAAATGTATAAACAGACTTATGACTTTATGGTGTTTCTTCAGAAGTTCAAACATGACCTTTTTGAACTATTTTTTTCTGACCCTGGAATATATGAACTTGAACTTTAGATGCATACCAATCTACTCCTAATGTTTCATCAGTAGTTAAAGGATGACTTTTTTTGTAAAATAAAATATATGAACCTGGATCCTATGAACTTGAACGTTCTATACATAGTAAAATATTAATCAGTAGTTCAATTGTGACATTTTGAATACATTTTTTGGCCAAGGAGTATTCAAACTTAAAATGTATAAACAGACTTATAACTTTATGCTATTTCTTCAGAAGTTCAGACATGACTTTTTGAACTATTTTTTCTGACCCTGGAATCTATGAACTTGGACTTTTTTATGCATACCAATTGACTCCTAATGTTTCATCAGTAGTGAAAGGATGACTTTTTTTGGAAAATAAAATGTCTGACCCTGGATCCTATGAACTTGAACTTTCTATACATAGGATTAGATTCATCAGTAGTTCAAAAGTGAAATTTTGAATACATTGTTGGCAAAAGTCTTCAAACTTAAAATGTATAAACAGACTTATAACTTATGCGATTTCTTCAGAAGTTCATACATGACTTTTTGAACTATTTTTTTTCTGACCCTGGAATATATGAACTTGAACTTTTAATTTATACTAATTGACTCCTAATGTTTCATCAGTAGTTAAAGGATGACTTTTTTTGAAAAATAAAATGTCTGACCCTGGATCCTATGAACTTGAACTTTCTATACATAGTAATAGATTAATCAGTAGTTCAATTGTGACATTTTGAATACATTTTTTAGCCAAGCAGTATTCAAACTTTAAATGTATAAACAGACTTATAACTTTATGCTATTTCTTCAGAAGTTCAAACATGACTTTTTGAACTATTTTTTCTGACCCTGGAATCTATGAACTTGGACTTTCTATGCATACCAATTGACTCCTAATGTTTCATCAGTAGCTCAAGGTTAATAATAATATATTCAACTTTCTATACATAGGAATAGATTCATCAGTAGTTCAAGAGTGAAATTTTGAATACATTGTTGGCAAAAGTCTTCAAACTTAAAATGTATAAACAGACTTATAATTTTATGCGATTTCTTCAGAAGTTCAAACATGACTTTTTGATCTATTTTTTTTCTGACCCTGGAATATATGAACTTGAACTTTTAATTGATACATATTGACACCTAATGTTTCATCAGTAGTTCAAGAATGACTTTTTTTGGAAAATAAAATTTCTGACCCTGGATCCTGTGAACTTGAACGTTCTTTATATACGAATCTGTTAATTCATCAGTAGTTCAAGGATTACTTTTTTTGAAAAATAAAAAGCCTGACCCTGGATCCTATGAAGTTGAACTTTTTATATGAAAGTTCATCTTAATAGTCTCCTTAATAGATTCATCACTAGTTCAAATGTGGAATGTTGAATACATTTTTGGCCAAGGAGACTTCAAACTTAAAAAGTATAAACAGACTTATGACGTTAATGGTGTTTCTTCAGATGTTCAAACATGACTTTTGAACTATTTTTTCTGACCCTGGAATCTATGAACATGAATTTCTATGCATACCAATAGACTCCTAATGTTTCATCAGTAGTTCAAGGATAATAATAATATATTCAACTTTCTATACATAGGAATAGATTCATCAGTAGTTCAAGAGTGAAATTTTGAATACATTGTTGGCAAAAGAGTCTTCAAACTTAAAATGTATAAACAGACTTATGACTTTATGGTGTTTCTTCAGAAGTTCAAACATGACCTTTTTGAAATCTTTTTTTCTGACCCTGGAATATATGAACTTGAACTTTAGATGCATACCAATTGACTCCTAATGTTTCATCAGTAGTTAAAGGATGACTTTTTTTGGAAAATAAAATGTCTGACCCTGGATCCTATGAACTTGAACTTTCTATACATAGTAATAGATTAATCAGTAGATCAATTGTGACATTTTGAATACATTATTTTGGCCAAGCAGTATTCAAACTTTAAATGTATAAACAGACTTATAACTTTATGCTATTTCTTCAGAAGTTCAAACATGACTTTTTGAACTATTTTTTCTGACCCTGGAATCTATGGACTTGGACTTTCTATGCATACCAATTGACTCCTAATGTTTCATCAGTAGCTCAAGGATAATAATAATATATTCAACTTTCTATACATAGGAATAGATTCATCAGTAGTTCAAGAGTGAAATTTTGAATACATTGTTGGCAAAAGAGTCTTCAAACTTAAAATGTATAAACAGACTTATGACTTTTATGGTGTTTTTTCAGAAGTTCAAACATGACTTTTTGAACTATTTTTTTTCTGACCCTGGAATATATGAACTTGAACTTTTAATTTATACTAATTGACTCCTAATGTTTCATCAGTAGTTCAAGAATGACTTTTTTTGGAAAATAAAATTTCTGACCCTGGATCCTATGAACTTGAACGTTCTATATATACGAATCTGTTAATTCATCAGTAGTTCAAGGATGACTTTTTTTGAAAAATAAACAGCCTGACCCTGGATCTTATGAAGTTGAACTTTTTATATGAAAGTTCACCTTAATAGATTCATCACTAGTTCAAATGTGGAATGCTGAATACATTTTTGGCCAAGTAGTCTTCAAACTTAAAATGTATAAACAGACTTATGACTTCATGGTGTTTCTTCAGAAGTTCAAACATGACTTTTGGAACTATTTTTTCTCACCCTGGAATCTATGAACTTGGACTCTCTATGCATACCAATAGACTCCTAATATTTCATCAGTAGTTCAATGATAATAGCAATATATTCAACTTTCTATAAATTCAGTGGTTCAAGGACTACTATTCAATAGTAGTTCAAGTGTGACGTTTTGAATACATTTTTGGCCAAGGAGACTTAAAACTTAAAACAAATAAACAGACTTATGACTTTAATGGTGTTTCTTCAGAATTTCAAACATGACTTTTGGAACTATTTTTTCTGAACCTGGAATATATGAACCTGAACACTATATGCATACCAAATTGACTCCTAGCGTTTCATTAGTAGATCAAGGATGACTTTTTTTGAAAAATACAATTTCTGACCCTGGATCCTATGAACTTGGACTTTCTATACATAGGAATAGATTCATCAGTATTTCAAGAGTGAAATTTTGAACTTTTTTTTTTGCCAAAGTGTCTATGAACTTGAACTTCTATACATAGTAATAGATTCATCAGTAGTTCAAGGATGAACTTTTGAACTTATTTTTTGCCAAGGAGTCTTCAAACTTAAAATGTATAAACAGACTAATGATTTTAATGGTGTTTCTTCAGAAGTTCAAACATTACTTTTTGAACTATTTTTTCTGACCCTGGAATCTATGAAAATGAATTTCTATGCATACCAATAGACTCCTAATGTTTCATCAGTAGTTCAAGGATAATAATAATATATTCAACTTTCTATACATAGTAATAGATTAATCAGTGGTTCAATTGTGACATTTTGAATACATTTTTTTGGCCAAGGAGTATTCAAACTTAAAATGTATGAACAGACTTATAACTTTATGCTATTTCTTCAGAAGTTCAAACATGACTTTTTGAACTATTTTTTCTGACCCTGGAATCTATGAACTTGAACTCTCTATGCATACCAATAGACTCCTAATGTTTCATCAGTAGTTCAATGATAATAGTAATATATTCAACTTCCTATAAATTCAGTGGTTCAAGGACTACTATTATTCAGTAGTTCAAGTGTGACATTTTGAATACATTTTTGGCCAAGGAGACTTAAAACTTAAAACAAATAAACAGACGTATGACTTTATGGTGTTTCTTCAGAAGTTCAAACATGACCTTTTTGATCAATTTTTTTCTGACCCTGGAATATATGAACTTGTACTTTAGATGCATACCAATAGACTCCTAATATTTCATCAGTAGTTCAATGATAATAGTAATATATTCAACTTTCTATAAATTCAGTGGTTCAAGGACTACTATTCAATAGTAGTTCAAGTGTGACGTTTTGAATACATTTTTGGCCAAGGAGACTTCAAACTTAAAAAGTATAAACAGACTTATGACGTTAATGGTGTTTCTTCAGATGTTCAAACATGACTTTTGAACTATTTTTTCTGACCCTGGAATCTATGAACATGAATTTCTATGCATACCAATAGACTCCTAATGTTTCATCAGTAGTTCAAGGATAATAATAATATATTCAACTTTCTATACATAGGAATAGATTCATCAGTAGTTCAAGAGTGAAATTTTGAATACATTGTTGGCAAAAGAGTCTTCAAACTTAAAATGTATAAACAGACTTATGACTTTTATGGTGTTTCTTCAGAAGTTCAAACAAGACTTTTTGAACTATTTTTTTTCTGACCCTGGAATATATGAACTTGAACTTTAGATGCATACCAATTGACTCCTAATGTTTCATCAGTAGTTAAAGGATGACTTTTTTTGGAAAATAAAATGTCTGACCCTGGATCCTATGAACTTGAACTTTCTATACATAGTAATAGATTAATCAGTAGATCAATTGTGACATTTTGAATACATTATTTTGGCCAAGCAGTATTCAAACTTTAAATGTATAAACAGACTTATAACTTTATGCTATTTCTTCAGAAGTTCAAACATGACTTTTTGAACTATTTTTTCTGACCCTGGAATCTATGGACTTGGACTTTCTATGCATACCAATTGACTCCTAATGTTTCATCAGTAGCTCAAGGATAATAATAATATATTCAACTTTCTATACATAGGAATAGATTCATCAGTAGTTCAAGAGTGAAATTTTGAATACATTGTTGGCAAAAGAGTCTTCAAACTTAAAATGTATAAACAGACTTATGACTTTTATGGTGTTTCTTCAGAAGTTCAAACATGACTTTTTGAACTATTTTTTTTCTGACCCTGGAATATATGAACTTGAACTTTTAATTTATACTAATTGACTCCTAATGTTTCATCAGTAGTTCAAGAATGACTTTTTTTGGAAAATAAAATTTCTGACCCTGGATCCTATGAACTTGAACGTTCTATATATACGAATCTGTTAATTCATCAGTAGTTCAAGGATGACTTTTTTTGAAAAATAAACAGCCTGACCCTGGATCTTATGAAGTTGAACTTTTTATATGAAAGTTCACCTTAATAGATTCATCACTAGTTCAAATGTGGAATGCTGAATACATTTTTGGCCAAGTAGTCTTCAAACTTAAAATGTATAAACAGACTTATGACTTCATGGTGTTTCTTCAGAAGTTCAAACATGACTTTTGGAACTATTTTTTCTCACCCTGGAATCTATGAACTTGGACTCTCTATGCATACCAATAGACTCCTAATATTTCATCAGAAGTTCAATGATAATAGCAATATATTCAACTTTCTATAAATTCAGTGGTTCAAGGACTACTATTCAATAGTAGTTCAAGTGTGACGTTTTGAATACATTTTTGGCCAAGGAGACTTAAAACTTAAAACAAATAAACAGACTTATGACTTTAATGGTGTTTCTTCAGAATTTCAAACATGACTTTTGGAACTATTTTTTCTGAACCTGGAATATATGAACCTGAACACTATATGCATACCAAATTGACTCCTAGCGTTTCATTAGTAGATCAAGGATGACTTTTTTTGAAAAATACAATTTCTGACCCTGGATCCTATGAACTTGGACTTTCTATACATAGGAATAGATTCATCAGTATTTCAAGAGTGAAATTTTGAACTTTTTTTTTTGCCAAAGTGTCTATGAACTTGAACTTCTATACATAGTAATAGATTCATCAGTAGTTCAAGGATGAACTTTTGAACTTATTTTTTGCCAAGGAGTCTTCAAACTTAAAATGTATAAACAGACTAATGATTTTAATGGTGTTTCTTCAGAAGTTCAAACATTACTTTTTGAACTATTTTTTCTGACCCTGGAATCTATGAAAATGAATTTCTATGCATACCAATAGACTCCTAATGTTTCATCAGTAGTTCAAGGATAATAATAATATATTCAACTTTCTATACATAGTAATAGATTAATCAGTGGTTCAATTGTGACATTTTAAATACATTTTTTTGTCCAAGGAGTATTCAAACTTAAAATGTATGAACAGACTTATAACTTTATGCTATTTCTTCAGAAGTTCAAACATGACTTTTTGAACTATTTTTTCTGACCCTGGAATCTATGAACTTGAACTCTCTATGCATACCAATAGACTCCTAATGTTTCATCAGTAGTTCAATGATAATAGTAATATATTCAACTTCCTATAAATTCAGTGGTTCAAGGACTACTATTATTCAGTAGTTCAAGTGTGACATTTTGAATACATTTTTGGCCAAGGAGACTTAAAACTTAAAACAAATAAACAGACGTATGACTTTATGGTGTTTCTTCAGAAGTTCAAACATGACCTTTTTGATCAATTTTTTTCTGACCCTGGAATATATGAACTTGTACTTTAGATGCATACCAATTGACTCCTAATGTTTCATCAGTAGTTAAAGGATGACTTTTTTGGGAAAATAAAATGTCTGACCCTGGATCCTATGAACTTGAACTTTCTATACATAGTAATAGATTAATCAGTAGTTCAATTGTGACATTTTGAATACATTTTTTGGCCAAGGAGTATTCAAACTTAAAATGTATAAACAGACTTATAACTTTATGCTATTTCTTCAGAAGTTCAGACATGACTTTTTGAACTATTTTTTCTGACCCTGGAATCTATGAACTTGGACTTTTTTATGCATACCAATTGACTCCTAATGTTTCATCAGTAGTGAAAGGATGACTTTTTTTGGAAAATAAAATGTCTGACCCTGGATCTTATGAACTTGAACCTTCTATACATAGGAATAGATTCATCAGTAGTTCAAGAGTGAAATTTTGAATACATTGTTGGCAAGTCTTCAAACTTAAAATGTATAAACAGACTTATAACTTTATGCGATTTCTTCAGAAGTTCAAACATGACATTTTGAAATATTTTTTTTCTGACCCTGGAATATATGAACTTGAACTTTTAATTGATACTAATTGACTCCTAATGTTTCATCAGTAGTTCAAGAATGACTTTTTTTGGAAAATAAAATTTCTGACCCTGGATCCTATGAACTTGAACGTTCTATATATACGAATCTGTTAATTCATCAGTAGTTCAAGGATGACTTTTTTTGAAAAATAAAAAGCCTGAACCTGGATCCTATGAAGTTGAACTTTTTATATGAAAGTTCATCTTAACAGACTCCTTAAAAGATTCATCACTAGTTCAAATGTGAAATGTTGGATACATTTTTGGC
Organism: Pseudorasbora parva; assembly: GCF_024679245.1. Lineage (NCBI taxonomy): Eukaryota > Metazoa > Chordata > Actinopteri > Cypriniformes > Gobionidae > Pseudorasbora > Pseudorasbora parva. The sequence continues at coordinate 14,601,431 of NC_090176.1, read as the reverse complement.
CAAGTAGTCTTCAAACTTAAAATGAATAAACAGACTTATGACTTCATGGTGTTTCTTCAGAAGTTCAAACATGTCTTTTGGAACTATTTTTTCTGACCCTGGAATCTATGAACTTGGAATTTACGATTTTATGGTGTTTCTTCAGAAGTTCAAACATGACTTTTTGAACTATTTTTTCTGACCCGGGAATTTATGAACTTCAACTTTAGATGCATACCAATTGACTCTGAATGTTTCATCAATAGTTGAAGGATGACTTTTTTTGGAAAATAAAATTTCAGACCCTGGATCCTATGAACTTGAACTTTCTATACATAGTAATAGATTCATTAGTAGTTCAAGTGTGACATCTTGAATACATTTCTTGGCCAATGAGTCTTCAAATTTAAAATGTATAGACAGATTTATGACTTTATGTTGTTTTTTCAGAAGTTCAAACATGACTTTTTGAACTATTTTTTCTGACCCTGGATTTTATGAACTTGAAATTTCTATGCATACCAATATACTCCTAATGTTTCAATAGGAGATCAAGGATGAACTTTTGAACTTATTTTTTGCCAAGGAGTCTTCAAACTTAAAATGTATAAAATATACTTATGACTTTATGGTGTTACTTCAAAAGTTCAAACAAGACTTATTGAACTATTTTTTCTGTCCCTGGAATTGATTAACTTGAAATTTCTATGCATAACAATATACTCCGAATGTTTCATCAGTAGTTCAAGGATAAACTTTTGAACTTATTTTTTGCCAAGGAGTCTTCAAACTTAAAATGTATAAACAGACTTATGACTTTAATGGTGTTTCTTCAGAAGTTCAAACATGACTTTTTGAACAATTTTTTCTGACCCTGGAATATATGAACTTGAACTTTATATGCATACCAGTTGAATCCTAATGTTTCATCAGTAGATCAAGGATGGCTTTTTTTGAAAAATACAACTTCTGATCCTTGATCCTATGAACTTGAACTTTCTATACATAGGGATAGAATCATCAGTAGTTCAAGTGTGAAATTTTGAATATATTTTTTTTGCCAAGGAGTATTCAAACTTAAAAGGTATAAACAGACTTATGACTTTAATGGTGTTTCTTCAGAAGTTCAAACATGACTTCTGAACTATTTTTTCTGACCCTGGAATATAAGAACTTGAACTTTATATGCATACCAATTGACTCCTAATGTTTTAGCTGTAGTTAAAGGGAGACTTTTTTTTGGAAAATAAAATTCTGAACCTGGATCATATGAACTTGAATGTTCTATATATACGAATATATTCCTTCTGTTATTTCATCAGTAGTTCAAGGGAGACTTTTTTTTGAAAAGTCTGACTCTGGATCCTATGAACTTGAACTTTCTATATGAAACTTCATCTTAATAGTCTGCTTAATAGATTCATCACTAGTTCAAGTGTGAAATGTTGAATACATTTATGGCCAAGGAGTCTTCAAACTTAAAATGTATAAACAGACTTATGACTTTAATGGTGTTTCTTCAGAAGTTCAAACATGACTTTTTGAACTACTTTTTCTGACCCTGGAATATATGAACCTGAACACTATATGCATACCAATTGACTCCTAGCGTTTCTTAGATCAAGGATGACTTTTTTTGAAAAATACAATTTCTGACCCTGGATCCTATGAACTTGGACTTTCTATACATAGGAATAGATTCATCAGTATTTCAAGAGTGAAATTTTGAACTTTTTTTTTTGCCAAAGTGTCTATGAACTTGAACTTCTATACATAGTAATAGATTCATCAGTAGTTCAAGGATGAACTTTTGAACTTATTTTTTGCCAAGGAGTCTTCAAACTTAAAATGTATAAACAGACTAATGATTTTAATGGTGTTTCTTCAGAAGTTCAAACATTACTTTTTGAACTATTTTTTCTGACCCTGGAATCTATGAAAATGAATTTCTATGCATACCAATAGACTCCTAATGTTTCATCAGTAGTTCAAGGATAATAATAATATATTCAACTTTCTATACATAGTAATAGATTAATCAGTGGTTCAATTGTGACATTTTGAATACATTTTTTTGGCCAAGGAGTATTCAAACTTAAAATGTATGAACAGACTTATAACTTTATGCTATTTCTTCAGAAGTTCAAACATGACTTTTTGAACTATTTTTTCTGACCCTGGAATCTATGAACTTGAACTCTCTATGCATACCAATAGACTCCTAATGTTTCATCAGTAGTTCAATGATAATAGTAATATATTCAACTTCCTATAAATTCAGTGGTTCAAGGACTACTATTATTCAGTAGTTCAAGTGTGACATTTTGAATACATTTTTGGCCAAGGAGACTTAAAACTTAAAACAAATAAACAGACGTATGACTTTATGGTGTTTCTTCAGAAGTTCAAACATGACCTTTTTGATCAATTTTTTTCTGACCCTGGAATATATGAACTTGTACTTTAGATGCATACCAATTGACTCCTAATGTTTCATCAGTAGTTAAAGGATGACTTTTTTGGGAAAATAAAATGTCTGACCCTGGATCCTATGAACTTTAACTTTCTATACATAGTAATAGATTAATCAGTAGTTCAATTGTGACATTTTGAATACATTTTTTGGCCAAGGAGTATTCAAACTTAAAATGTATAAACAGACATAACTTTATGCTATTTCTTCAGAAGTTCAGACATGACTTTTTGAACTATTTTTTCTGACCCTGGAATCTATGAACTTGGACTTTTGTATGCATACCAATTGACTCCTAATGTTTCATCAGGAGTGAAGGAGACTTTTTTTGGAAAATAAAATGTCTGACCCTGGATCTTATGAACTTGAACCTTCTATACATAGGAATAGATTCATCAGTAGTTCAAGAGTGAAATTTTGAATACATTGTTGGCAAGTCTTCAAACTTAAAATGTATAAACAGACTTATAACTTTATGCGATTTCTTCAGAAGTTCAAACATGACTTTTTGAAAAAAAAATTTCTGACCCTGGAATATATGAACTTGAACTTTTAATTGATACTAATTGACTCCTAATGTATCATCAGTAGTTCAAGAATGACTTTTTTTGGAAAATAAAATTTCTGACCCTGGATCCTATGAACTTGAACGTTCTATATATACGAATCTGTTAATTCATCAGTAGTTCAAGGATGACTTTTTTTGAAAAATAAAAAGCCTGAACCTGGATCCTATGAAGTTGAACTTTTTATATGAAAGTTCATCTTAATAGACTCCTTAATAGATTCATCACTAGTTCAAATGTGAAATGTTGGATACATTTTTGGCCAAGTAGTCTTCAAACTTAAAATGAATAAACAGACTTATGACTTCATGGTGTTTCTTCAGAAGTTCAAACATGACTTTTGGAACTATTTTTTCTGACCCTGGAATCTATGAACTTGGAATTTACGATTTTATGGTGTTTCTTCAGAAGTTCAAACATGACTTTTTGAACTATTTTTTCTGACCCTGGAATTTATGAACTTCAACTTTAGATGCATACCAATTGACTCTGAATGTTTCATCAATAGTTGAAGGATGACTTTTTTTGGAAAATAAAATTTCAGACCCTGGATCCTATGAACTTGAACTTTCTATACATAGTAATAGATTCATTAGTAGTTCAAGTGTGACATCTTGAATACATTTCTTGGCCAATGAGTCTTCAAATTTAAAATGTATAGACAGATTTATGACTTTATGTTGTTTTTTCAGAAGTTCAAACATGACTTTTTGAACTATTTTTTCTGACCCTGGATTTTATGAACTTGAAATTTCTATGCATACCAATATACTCCTAATGTTTCAATAGGAGATCAAGGATGAACTTTTGAACTTATTTTTTGCCAAGGAGTCTTCAAACTTAAAATGTATAAAATATACTTATGACTTTATGGTGTTACTTCAAAAGTTCAAACAAGACTTATTGAACTATTTTTTCTGTCCCTGGAATTGATTAACTTGAAATTTCTATGCATAACAATATACTCCGAATGTTTCATCAGTAGTTCAAGGATAAACTTTTGAACTTATTTTTTGCCAAGGAGTCTTCAAACTTAAAATGTATAAACAGACTTATGACTTTAATGGTGTTTCTTCAGAAGTTCAAACATGACTTTTTGAACAATTTTTTCTGACCCTGGAATATATGAACTTGAACTTTATATGCATACCAGTTGAATCCTAATGTTTCATCAGTAGATCAAGGATGGCTTTTTTTGAAAAATACAACTTCTGATCCTTGATCCTATGAACTTGAACTTTCTATACATAGGGATAGAATCATCAGTAGTTCAAGTGTGAAATTTTGAATATATTTTTTTTGCCAAGGAGTATTCAAACTTAAAAGGTATAAACAGACTTATGACTTTAATGGTGTTTCTTCAGAAGTTCAAACATGACTTCTGAACTATTTTTTCTGACCCTGGAATATAAGAACTTGAACTTTATATGCATACCAATTGACTCCTAATGTTTTAGCTGTAGTTAAAGGGTGACTTTTTTTTGGAAAATAAAATTCTGAACCTGGATCATATGAACTTGAATGTTCTATATATACGAATATATTCCTTCTGTTATTTCATCAGTAGTTCAAGGGAGACTTTTTTTGAAAAGTCTGACTCTGGATCCTATGAACTTGAACTTTCTATATGAAACTTCATCTTAATAGTCTGCTTAATAGATTCATCACTAGTTCAAGTGTGAAATGTTGAATACATTTATGGCCAAGGAGTCTTCAAACTTAAAATGTATAAACAGACTTATGACTTTAATGGTGTTTCTTCAGAAGTTCAAACATGACTTTTTGAACTATTTTTTCTGACCCTGGAATATATGAACCTGAACACTATATGCATACCAATTGACTCCTAGCGTTTCATAGATCAAGGATGACTTTTTTTGAAAAATACAATTTCTGACCCTGGATCCTATGAACTTGAACTTTCTATACCTATGAAAAGATTCATCAGTATTTCAAGATTTAAATTTTGAACTTTTTTTTTTTTTGCCAAAGTGTCTATGAACTTGAACTTCTATACATAGTTATAGATTCATCAGTAGTTCAAGGATGAACTTTTGAACTTATTTTTTGCCAAGGAGTCTTCAAACTTAAAATGTATAAACAGACTAATGATTTTAATGGTGTTTCTTCAGAAGTTCAAACATTACTTTTTGAACTATTTTTTCTGACCCTGGAATCTATGAACATGAATTTCTATGCATACCAATAGACTCCTAATGTTTCATCAGTAGTTCAAGGATAATAATAATATATTCAACTTCCTATAAATTCAGTGGTTCAAGGACTACTATTCAAAAGTAGTTCAAGTGTGACATTTTGAATACATTTTTGGCCAAGGAGACTTAAAACTTAAAACAAATAAACAGACGTATGACTTTAGGGTGTTTCTTCAGAAGTTCAAACATGACCTTTTTGATCAATTTTTTTCTGACGCTCGAATATATGAACTTGTACTTTAGATGCATACCAATTGACTCCTAATGTTTCATCAGTAGTTAAAGGATGACTTTTTTTGGAAAATAAAATGTCTGACCCTGGATCCTATGAATTCAAACTTTCTATACATAGGAATAGATTCATCAGTAGTTCAAGAGTGAAATTTTGAATACATTGTTGGCTAAAAGTCTTCAAACTTAAAATGTATAAACATACTTATAACTTTATGCGATTTCTTTTTGAACTATGTTTTTTTTTTACCCTGGAATATATGAACTTGAACTTTTAATTAATACTAATTGATTCCTAATGTTTCATCAGTAGTTCAAGAATGACTTTTTTTGGAAAATAAAATGTCTGACCCTGGATCCTATGAACTTGAACGTTCTATATATACTAATCTGTTAATTCATCAGTAGTTCAAGGATGACTTTTTTTGAAAAATAAAAAGCCTGACCCTGGATCCTATGAAGTTGAACTTTTTATATGAAAGTTCATCTTAATAGACTCCTTAATAGATCCATCACTAGTTTAAATGTGAAATGTTGAATACATTTTTTGCCAAGTAGTCTTCAAACTTAAAATGTATAAACAGACTTATGATTTTAATGGTGTTTCTTCAGAAGTTGCACAATCTCCTCATTGCACAAGCTTTTTTGTATGCAATGCAATGCAAAAGCACTTACTCTCAGTGCACCGCGACTTAAATGCATTGAAGATATTGCTTACATTGCATACCTTTTGTGAATTGAAGAATTAGCGCTTTTGGATTTCATTGCATTTAAGTCGCGGTGCACTGAGAGTAAGTGCTTTTGCATTGCATTGCATACAAAAAAGCTTGTGCAATGAGGAGATTAGTGCTTGGTATTGCATAGAAAGTTCAAGTTCATAGACTCTTTGGCAAAAAAATAAGTTTAAAAGTTCATCCTTCAACTACTGATGAAACATTAGGTTTCAAGTTATTCAAGGTATTCAAGTTCATAGGATCAAGGGTCATAATTATTATTTTTTTCTTTCAAAAAAAGTCTTCCTTGAACTCCTAATGAAAAATTAGAAGTTCATTGGTTTGCATAGAAGGCGCAAGTTCATAGACTCAAGGGAAAAAAATAAGTTCAAAGCTCATCCTTGAACTACTGATGTAATATAAGGAATCTATTGTTATGCATAGAAATTTCAAGTGCATAGAATCTAAGGTCAGATTTTTTTTCAACAATTCATATTTGATTTACTGTTGAAACTTCAGAAAGTGATATAAGCCTATATATATAAATATAAAGTTCAAAGACTATATGACAAAAAAAAAGTTCAAAAGCTTATTCTTGGTATGCATAGAAAGTTCAAGTTCACAGAATCCAGGGTCAGTATTTGTTTTTACAAAAAGTCATGTTTGAACTTCTGAAGAAACAGCATAAAATCATAAGTCTGTTTATGCATTTTAAGTTCAAAGACTGGCCAAAAATATATTTAACATTTCACACTTGAACTACTGATGAATCTACTACTATATATAGAATGTTCAAGTTCATAGGATCCAGGGTCAGAATTTTTTTTTTTTTATAAAAAAATCATCCTTGAACTCCTAATGAAACATTAGGAATCTATTGGATTGCATAGAAAGCTCAAGGTCATAGAATCTAGGGTCAGATTTTATTCAACAAATCATATTTGATTTACTGATGAAACTTCAGAAAGTCTTTAAGTCAGGGTCAGGGTCAGAAAAAAATAGTTCAAAAAGTCAAGTTTGAACTTCTAAAGAAACACCATTAAGTCATAAGTCTGTTTATACATTTTAAGTTTGAAGACTCTTTGGCAAAAAATAAGTTAAAAAGTTCATCCTTGAGCTACTGATGAAACATTAGGAGTATATTGGTATGCATAGAAATTCAAGTTCATAGATTTCAGGGTCAGAAACAATTGTTCCAAAAGTCCTGTTTGAACTTCTGAAGAAACACCATAAAGTCATGTCTGTTTATAAATTTTAAGTTTGAAGACTACTTGGGCAAAAATGTATTCAACATTTCACATTTGAACTAGTGATGAATCTATTAAGGAGTCTATTAAGATGAACTTTCATATAAAAAGTTCAAGTTCATAGGATCCAGGGTCAGGCTTTTTATTTTTCAAAAAAAGTCATCCTTAAACTACTGATGAATTAAAAGATTCGTATATATATAGAAAGTTCAAGATCATAGGATCCAGGGTCAGAAAATTTATTTTCCAAAAAAAGTCATTGTTGATCTACTGATGAAACATTAGGAGTCAATTAGTATGCATCTAAAGTTCAAGTTCATATATTCAAGGGTCAGAAAAAAAATAGTTCAAAAAGTCATGTTTGAACTTCTGAAGAAACACCATAAAAGTCATAAGTCTGTTTATACATTTTAAGTTTGAAGACTCTTTTGCCAACAATGTATTCAAAAATTCACTCTTGAACTACTAATGAATCTATTCCTATGTATAGAAAGTTGAATATATTATTATTATCCTTGAACTACTGATGAAACATTAGGAGTCTATAGGTATGCATAGAAATTCATGTTCATAGATACCAGGGTCAGAAAAAATAGTTCAAAAGTCATGTTTGAACTTCCGAAGAAACACCATTAACGTCATTACTCTGTTTATTTGTTTTAAGTTTTAAGTCTCCTTGGCCAAAAATGTATTCAAAACATCACACTTGAACTACTATTGAATAGTAGTCCTTGAACCACTGAATTTATAGAAAGTTGAATAAATTACTATTATCATTGAACTCCTGATGAAACATTAGGAGTCTATTGGTATGCATAGAGAGTTCAAGTTCATAGATTACAGGGTCAGAAAAAATAGTTCAAAAAGTCATGTGTGAACTTCTGAAGAAACACCATTAAAATCATAAGTCTGTTTATACATTTTAAGTTTGAAGACTACTTGGCAAAAAATGTATTCAACATTTCACATTTAAACTAGTGATGAATCTATTAAGGAGTCTATTAAGATGAACTTTCATATAAAAAGTTCAACTTCATAGGATCCAGGGTCAGGCTTTTTATTTTTCAAAAAAAGTCATCCTTGAACTACTGATGAATTAACAGATTAGTATATATAGAACGTTCAAGTTCATAGGATCCAGGGTCAGAAATTTTATTTGCAATGCAATTCAAAAGCACTAATCTCTTCATTGCACAGAGAAATATGATATGCAATGGAAAAGCGCTTATTCTTAAATCCACAACGGTTTCTGTGCAATGCAAAGGTATAAGCAATGCAAAAGCACTTATGTCTTGATTGCACGACATCTATGCAATGCAAAGGCACTGTCTCTCCGCTGCAAGAAAGTTTTATTCGCAAAAGCACTAAACTCCTCAATGCACCAGTTTTTTTCGTATGCAATGCAATTTATCATTACACTGAAAAATATTATATGCAATGCAAAAACACTCACATTCAGTACACAGCGACTTAAATTTACAAAGCAATCCAAAAGCGCTAATTCTTCAATAAACAAAAGTTTTTTTGTATGCAATGCATGCAAAAGTCTTCAATGCACGAGTTTTTTCGCATGCAATGCAATGCAAAAGCACTAATCTCATTGCACGAGTTTTTCGTATTCAATGCGATGCAAAAACACTTACTCTCAGTGCACAGCGACTTAAATGCAAAGCAATCCAAAAGCAGTAATCTCTTCATTGCCAGCGAAATATTATATGCAATCCTAACGCTCTCTATGCAATGCAAAGGTCTCTTCGGTGCAATGCGAGTTTTTTATGCAATGCAATGCAAAAACACTTACTCAAGTGCACAGCGACTTAAATGCAATTGCAATGCAAAAACACTAATTTCTTCATTGCACAAAATGTTTTTGTATGCAATGCATGCAAAAGTCTTTAATGCACGAGTTTTTTTGTATGCAATGCAATGCAAAAGCACTAATCTCATTGCACAAGCTTTTTCATATTCAATGCAATGCAAAAACAATTACTCTAAAGTGCACATCGACTTAAATACAATGCAATGCAAAAAAACAACAAAAAACATTTCTTCATTGCACAAAAGGTTTTTGTATGCAATGCATGAAAAAGTTCTCAATGCAAGAGTTTTTTTCATATGCAATGCAATGCAATGCAAAAGCACTAATCTCTTCATTGCACAGCGAAATATTATATGCCATGGAAAAGCGCTCATTATTAAATTCACAACGCTCTCTATGCAATGCAAAGGCACTGTGTCTTCGTTGCAATGCGAGTTTTTTATGCAATGCAATGCAAAAGCACTATTCTCATTGCACAAGTTTTTTGGTATGCAATGCAATACAAAAACACTTACTCAAGTGCACAGCGACTTAAATGCAATGCAATGCAAAAAAACTTATTTCTTCATTGCACAAAAGGTTGTTGTATGCAATGCATGCAAAAGTCTTTAATGCACGAGTTTTTTTATATACAATGCAATGCAAAATCCTTAATCTCTTCATTGCAGAGCGAAATTTTATATGCAATGGAAAAGCGCTAATTCTTAAATCTACAACGTTCTCTATGCAATGCAAAGGCACTGTCTCCGGCGCAATGCGAGTTTTTTATGCTATGCAATGCAAAAGCACTAAACTCCTCATTGCACAAGTTTTTTTTGTATGCAATGCAATGCAAAAGCACTAATCTCATTGCACAAGATTTTCATATTCAATGCAATGCAAAAATAATTACTCTAAAGTGCACAGCGACTGAAATGCAATGCATGCAAAAGTCTTCAATGCACGAGTTTTTCAAATGCAATGCAATGCAATGCAAAAGCCCTAATCTTTTCATTGCACAGCGAAATATTATATGCAATGGAAAAGCGCTAATTCTTAAATCCACAACGTTCTCTATGCAATTAAAAGGCAACTGTCTCTTTGGTGCAATGCGAGTTTTTTTATGCAATGCAATGCAAAAGCACTAAACTCCTCAATGCACAAGTTTTTTGAATGCAATGCAATGCAAAAGCTTTAATCTCATTGCACAAGTTTTATCATATTCAATGCAATGCAAAAACAATTACTCTAAAATGCACAGCGACTTAAATACAATGCAATGCAAAAAAACAACAACAAAAAATTATTTCTTCATTGCACAAAAGGTTTTTGTATGCAATGCATGAAAAAGTTCTCAATGCAAGAGTTTTTTTCATATGCAATGCAATGCAATGCAAAAGCACTAATCTCTTCATTGCACAGCGAAATATTATATGCCATGGAAAAGCGCTCATTCTTAAATCCAAAACGCTCTCTATGCAATATAAAGGCACTTTGTCTTCGTTGCCATGCGAGTTTTTTTTATGCAATGCAATGCAAAAGCACTATTCTCATTGCACAAGTTTTTGGAATGCAATGCAATGCAAAAACACTTACTCAAGTGCGGAGCGACTTAAATGCAATGCAATGCAAAAAAACAATTTCTTCATTGCACAAAAGGTTTTTGTATGACATGCATGAAAAAGTTCTCAATGCAAGAGTTTTTTTCGTATGCAATGCAATGCAAAAGCACTAATCTCTTCATTGCACAGCGAAATAGTATATGCCATGGAAAAGCGCTCATTCTTATATCCACAAAGCTCTCTATGCAATGCAAAGTCACTGTGTCTTCGTTGCAATGCGAGTTTTTTATGCAATGCAATGCAAACGCGCTAGACTTATCACTTCATTGCACAGCGAAATATTATATGCAATGGAAAAGCGCTAATTCTTAAATCCACAACGTTCTCTATGCAATAAAAAGGCAACTGTCTCTTTTGGTGCAGTGCGAGTTTTTTTATGCAATGCAATGCAAAAGCACTAAACTCCTCAATGCACAAGTTTTTTGTATGCAATGCAATGCAAAAACACTTACTCATGTGCACAGCGACTTAAATGTAATGCAATGCAAAAAACTAATTTCTTCATTGCACAGAAGGTTTTTGTATGCAATGAATGCAAAAGTCCTCAATGCACGAGTTTTTTCATATGCAATGCAAAAGCACTAATCTCTTCATTGCACAGCGAAATATTATGTCATGGAAAAGCGCTCATTCTTAAATCCACAACGCTCTCTATGAAATGCAAAGGCACTGTCTCCTCGGTGCAAAGCGAATTTTTTATGTAATGCAATACAAAAGCACTAGACTCCTCAATGCACAAGTTTTTTTTGTATGCAATGCAATGCAAAAGCACTAATCTCATTGCAAAAGATTTTCATATTCAATGCAATGCAAAAATAATTACTCTAAAGTGCACAGCGACTTAAATGCAATGCAATGCAAAAAAAAATAAAAAACATTTCTTCATTGCACAAAAGGTTTTTGTATGCAATGCATGCAAAAGTCTTCAATGCACGAGTTTTTCATATGCAATGCAATGCAAACGCGCAAATCCATTCATTGCACAGCGAAATATTATATGCAATGGAATAGCGCTAATTCTTAAATCCACAACGTTCTCTATGCAATAAAAAGGCAACTGTCTCTTCGGTGCAATGCGAGTTTTTTTATGCAATGCAATGCAAAAGCACTAAACTCCTCAATGCACAAGTTTTTTGTATGCAATCCAATGCAAAAGCTCTAATCTCATTGCACAAGTTTTATCATATTCAATGCAATGCAAAAACAATTACTCTAAAGTGCACAGCGACTTAAATGCAATGCAATGCAAAAAAAAAAAAAAAAAAAAAAACATTTCCTCATTGCACAAACGGTTTTTGTATGCAATGCATGAAAAAGTTTTCAATGCAAGTTTTTTTCATATGCAATGCAATGCCATGCAAAGCACTAATCTCTTCATTGCACAGCGAAATATTATATACCATGGAAAAGCGCTCATTCTTAAATTCACAACGCTCTCTATGCAATGCAAAGGCACTGTGTCTTCGTTGCAATGCGAGTTTTTTATGCAATGCAATGCAAAAGCACTATTCTCATTGCACAAGTTTTTTGGAATGCGATGCAATGCAAAAACACTTACTCAAGTGCGGAGCGACTTAAATGCAATGCAATGCAAAAAACGAATTTCTTCATTACACAGAAGGTTTTTGTATGCAATGAATGCAAAAGTCCTCAATGCACGAGTTTTTTCATATGCAATGCAATGCAAAAGCACTAAACTCCTCAATGCACAAGTTTTTTGTATGCAATCCAATGCAAAAGCTCTAATCTCATTGCACAAGTTTTATCATATTCAATGCAATGCAAAAACAATTACTCTAAAGTGCACAGCGACTTAAATGCAATGCAATGCAATGCAAAAAAAACCCCAAAAAATATTTCCTCATTGCACAAACGGTTTTTGTATGCAATGCATGAAAAAGTTCTCAATGCAAGAGTTTTTTTCGTATGCAATGCAATGCAAAAGCACTAATCTCTTCATTGCACGGCGAAATATTATATGCCATGGAAAAGCGCTCATTCTTAAATCCACAACGCTCTCTATGCAATGCAAAGTCACTGCGTCTTCTTTGCAATGCGAGTTTTTTTATGCAATGCAATTCAAAAGCACTATTCTCATTGCACAATTTTTTTGGTATGCAATGCAATGCAAAAACACTTACTCATGTGCACAGCGACTTAAATGTAATGCAATGCAAAAAACGAATTTCTTCATTACACAGAAGGTTTTTGTATGCAATGAATGCAAAAGTCCTCAATGCACGAGTTTTTTCATATGCAATGCAATGCAAAAGCACTAATCTCTTCATTGCACAGCGAAATATTATGTCATTGCACAGCGAAATATTATGCTCATTCTTAAATCCACAACGCTCTCTATGAAATGCAAAGGCACTGTCTCCTCGGTGCAAAGCGAATTTTTTATGTAATGCAATACATAAGCACTAAACTCCTCAATGCACAAGTTTTTTGTATGCAATGCAATGCAATGCAAAAGCTCTATTCTCATTGCACAAGTTTTTTCATATTCAATGCAATGCAAAAATAAACTCAAGTGCACAGATACTTAAATGCAATGCAATGCAAAAACACATTTCTTCATTGCACAAAAGGGTTTTGAACAACGTCCTCTATTCAATGCAAAGGCACTGTGTCTTCGTTGCAATGAGAGTTTTTTATGCATGCAATGCAAAAGCACTATGCAATGCAAAAACACCTACTCAAGTGCACAGCGACTTAAATCCAATGCAATGCAAAAGCACTAATCTCTTCATTGCACAGCGAAATATTATATGTCATGGAAAAGCGCTCAATCTTAAATCCTCAACGTTTTCTAAGCTTTGCAAATGAACTGTCTCTTCTTATATTTTTTATGCGATGCAATGCAAAAGTACTTCTCTCCTCATTACACAAGTTTTTTTCTTATGTAAAGCAAAAGCTCTAATTTTCATTGCACAAGATCTATGCATTGCAAAGGCACCCTTTCTTCCGTGCAAAGCCAGTTTTTATGCAATGCAAAACACTAACCTCCTCATTGCACAAGTTTTTTTTGTATACAATGCATTGCATTGCAATGCAAAAAAAACTAATCTCTCAATATACAACGAGTATATTGTATATGTATTATGTATTGTATATGTATGTAGTATATGCATTGCCCTCGAAAGAAATCGATATTTGACCTAGAGGATATATTTCTGTAATATCTGATTGTTTCAATGCTTAGAATGTTAGAGTTGAGACTCACAGACTTCTTAATGTAGTTCAGGATTGAAATTTTGCATATCACTAGCCAGAGTTTAAATTTGTTAACAGAATTTATATACATTTATATACTTTGGATGTTTCATCATTAAAATTATGACTTTATTATGAAAAGTCCAAATGTGACTTTTTGAAAAAAAAATCTGACCCTTGATTCTATGAACTTGAACTTTCTGTTCATACAAATTAACAGAACTTTCTGTTGTTTCATAAGTAATTCAAGGATGAACATTTGAACTTATTTTTTGCCTAAGGGTATTTGAACTTGAACTTTCTATACGAAACTTCATCTTAACAGTCTGATTAATACATTCATCACAAGTTCAAGTGTGAAATGTTGAACACATTTTTGGCCAAGGAGTCTTCAAACTTAAAATGAATAAACAGACTTATGACTTTAATGGTGGTGTTTCTTCAGAAGTTCAAACATGACTTTTTGAACTATTTTTTCTGACCCTGGAATATATGAACTTGAACACTAGATGCATACCAATTGACTCCTAATGTTTCATCAGTAGACCAAGGATGACTTTGTTTGAAAAATTGGACATTGGATCCTATGAACTTGAACTTTCTATACATAGTAATAGATTCATGAGTAGTTCAAGTGTGAAATTTTGAATACATTTTTGGCCAAAGAGTCTTTAACCTTAAAATGTATAAACAGACTTATGACTTCATGGTGTTTCTTTAGAAGTTCAAACATTACTTTTTGAACTATTTTTTCTGACCCTGGAATCTATGAACATGAATTTCTATGCATACAAATAGACTCCTAATGTTTCATCAGTAGTTCAATGATAATAGTAATATATTCAACTTTCTATAAATTCAGTGGTTCAAGGACTACTATTCATCAGTAGTTCAAGTGTGACATTTTGAATACATTTTTGGCCAAGGAGACTTAAAACTTAAAACAAATAAACAGACTTATGACTTCATGGTGTTTCTTCAGAAGTTCAAACATGACCTTTTTGAACTATTTTTTCTGACCCTGGAATATATGAACTTGAACCTTAGATGCATACCAATCGACTCCTAATGTTTCATCAGTAGTTAAAGGATGACTTTTTTTGGAAAAAAAATGTCTGACCCTGGATCCTATGAACTTGAACTTTCTATACATAGTAATAGATTAATCAGTAGTTCAATTGGGACATTTTGAATACATTTTTTGGCCAAGGAGTATTCGAACGTAAAATGTATAAACAGACTTATAACTTTATGCTATTTCTTCAGAAGTTCAAACATGACATTTTGAAGTATTTTTTCTGACCCTGGAATCTATGAACTTGAACTCTCTATGCATACCAATAGACTCCTAATGTTTCATCAGTAGTTCAATGATAATAGTAATATATTCAACTTTCTATAAATTCAGTGGTTTAAGGACTACTATTCATCAGTAGTTCAAGTGTGACATTTTGAATACATTTTTGGCCAAGGAGACTTAAAACTTAAAACAAATAAACAGACATATGACTTTATGGTGTTTCTTCAGAAGTTCAAACATGACCTTTTTGAACTATTTTTTTCTGACTCTGGAATATATGAACTTGAACTTTAGATGCATACCAATTGACTCATAATGTTTCATCAGTAGTTAAAGGATGACTTTTTTTGGAAAATAAAATGTCTGACCCTGGATCCTATGAACTTGAACTTTCTATATATAGTTAATAGATTAATCAGCAGTTCAATTGTGACATTTTGAATACATTTTTTGGCCAAGGAGTATTCAAACTTAGAATGTATAAACAGACTTATAACTTTATGCTATTTCTTCAGAAGTTCAAACATGACCTTTTGAACTATTTTTTCTGACCCTGGAATATATGAACTTGAACTTTAGATGCATACCAATTGACTCCTAATGTTTCATCAGTAATTAAAGGATGACTTTTTTTGGAAAATAAAATGTCTGACCCTGGATCCTATAAACTTGAACTTTCTATACATAGTAATAGATTAATCAGTAGTTCAATTGTGACATTTTGAATACATTTTTTGGCCAAGGAGTATTCAAACGCAAAATGTATAAACAGACTTATAACTTTATGCTATTTCTTCAGAAGTTCAAACATGACTTTTTGAACTATTTTTTCTGACCCTGGAATCTACGATCTTGGACTTTCTATGCATAGCAATTGACTCCTAATGTTTCATAAGTAGTTCAAGGATAATAATAATATATTCAACTTTCAATACATAGGAATAGATTCATCAGTAGTTCAAGAGTGAAATTTTGAATACATTGTTGGCAAAAGTCTTCAATCTTAAAATGTATAAACAGACTTATAACTTTATGCTATTTCTTCAGAAGTTCAAACATGATTTTTTTGAACTATTTTTTCTGACCCTGGAATCTATGAACATGAATTTCTATGCATACAAATAGACTCCTAATGTTTCATCAGTAGTTCAATGATAATAGTAATATATTCAACTTTCTATAAATTCAGTGGTTCAAGGACTACTATTCATCAGTAGTTCAAGTGTGACATTTTGAATACATTTTTGGCCAAGGAGACTTAAAACTTAAAACAAATAAACAGACTTATGACTTCATGGTGTTTCTTCAGAAGTTCAAACATGACCTTTTTGAACTATTTTTTCTGACCCTGGAATATATGAACTTGAACCTTAGATGCATACCAATCGACTCCTAATGTTTCATCAGTAGTTAAAGGATGACTTTTTTTGGAAAAAAAATGCCTGACCCTGGATCCTATGAACTTGAACTTTCTATACAAAGTCAGTATTTAAATTGTGACTATTTAAATTGTGACTATTTAAATTGTGAGTAGTTAAATCAGTAGTTCAAGGATAATAATGATATATTCAACTTTCTATACATAGGAATAGATTCATCAGTAGTTGAATTGTGACATTTTGAATACATTTTTTGGCCAAGGAGTATTCAAACTTAGAATGTATAAACAGCTATAACTTTATGCTATTTCTTCAGAAGTTCAAACATGACCTTTTGAACTATTTTTTCTGACCCTGGAATATATGAACTTGAACTTTAGATGCATACCAATTGACTCCTAATGTTTCATCAGTAGTTAAAGGATGACTTTTTTTGGAAAATAAAATGTCTGACCCTGGATCCTATGAACTTGAACTTTCTATACATAGTAATAGATTAATCAGTAGTTCAATTGTGACATTTTGAATACATTTTTTGGCCAAGGAGTATTCGAACGTAAAATGTATAAACAGACTTATAACTTTATGCTATTTCTTCAGAAGTTCAAACATGACATTTTGAAGTATTTTTTCTGACCCTGGAATCTATGAACTTGAACTCTCTATGCATACCAATAGACTCCTAATGTTTCATCAGTAGTTCAATGATAATAGTAATATATTCAACTTTCTATAAATTCAGTGGTTTAAGGACTACTATTCATCAGTAGTTCAAGTGTGACATTTTGAATACATTTTTGGCCAAGGAGACTTAAAACTTAAAACAAATAAACAGACATATGACTTTATGGTGTTTCTTCAGAAGTTCAAACATGACCTTTTTGAACTATTTTTTTCTGACTCTGGAATATATGAACTTGAACTTTAGATGCATACCAATTGACTCATAATGTTTCATCAGTAGTTAAAGGATGACTTTTTTTGGAAAATAAAATGTCTGACCCTGGATCCTATGAACTTGAACTTTCTATATATAGTTAATAGATTAATCAGTAGTTCAATTGTGACATTTTGAATACATTTTTTGGCCAAGGAGTATTCAAACTTAGAATGTATAAACAGACTTATAACTTTATGCTATTTCTTCAGAAGTTCAAACATGACCTTTTGAACTATTTTTTCTGACCCTGGAATATATGAACTTGAACTTTAGATGCATACCAATTGACTCCTAATGTTTCATCAGTAGTTAAAGGATGACTTTTTTTGGAAAATAAAATGTCTGACCCTGGATCCTATAAACTTGAACTTTCTATACATAGTAATAGATTAATCAGTAGTTCAATTGTGACATTTTGAATACATTTTTTGGCCAAGGAGTATTCAAACGTAAAATGTATAAACAGACTTATAACTTTATGCTATTTCTTCAGAAGTTCAAACATGACTTTTTGAACTATTTTTTCTGACCCTGGAATCTACGATCTTGGACTTTCTATGCATAGCAATTGACTCCTAATGTTTCATAAGTAGTTCAAGGATAATAATAATATATTCAACTTTCAATACATAGGAATAGATTCATCAGTAGTTCAAGAGTGAAATTTTGAATACATTGTTGGCAAAAGTCTTCAATCTTAAAATGTATAAACAGACTTATAACTTTATGCTATTTCTTCAGAAGTTCAAACATGATTTTTTTGAACAATTTTTTCTGACCCTGGAATCTATGAACTTGGACTTTCTATGCATACCAATTGACTCCTAATGTTTCATCAGTAGTTAAAGGATGACTTTTTTTGGATAATAAAATGTCTGACCCTGGATCCTATGAACTTGAACTTTCTATACATAGGAATAGATTCATCAGTAGTTCAAGAGTGAAATTTTGAACTTTTTTTGGCCAAAGTGTCTATGAACTTGAACTTCTATACATAGAAATAGATTCATCAGCAGTTCAAGGATGAACTTTTGAACTTATTTTTTGCCAAGGAGTCTTCAAACTTAAAATGTATAAAATATACTTGTGACTTTATGGTGTTACTTCAAAAGTTCAAACAAGACTTATTGAACTATTTTTTCTGTCCCTGGAATTGATTAACTTGAAATTTCAATGCATACCAATATACTCCTAATGTTTCATCAGTAGTTCAAGGATAAACTTTTCAACTTATTTTTTGCCAAGGAGTCTTCAAACTTAAAATGTATAAACAGACTTATGACTTTAATGCTGTTTCTTCAGAAGTTCAAACATGACTTTTTGAACTATTTTTTCTGACCCTGGAATATATGAACTTGAACTGTATATGCATACCAGTTGAATCCTAACGTTTCATCAGAAGATCAAGGATGACTTTATTTGACAAATACAATTTCTGATCCTGGATCCTATGAACTTCAACTTTCTATACATAGGGATAGAATCATCAGTAGTTCAAGTGAGACCATTTGAATACATTTTTTTGCCAAGGAGTCTTCAAACTTAAAAGGTATAAACCGACTTATGACTTTATGCTGTTTCTTCAGAAGTTCAAACATGACTTCTGGACAATTTTTTATGACACTGGAATATAATAACTTGAACTTTATATGCATACCAATTGACTCCTAAAGTTTTAGCAGTAGTTAAAGGGGGACTTTTTTTGGAAAATAAAATTCTGAACCTGGATCATATGAACTTGGACGTTCTATATATACGAATATATTCCTTCTGTTATTTCATCAGTAGTTTAAGGGTGACTTTTTTTGAAAAATAAAAAGTCTGACTCTGGATCCTATGAACTTGAACGGTCTATACGAAACTTCATCTTAATAGTCTGCTCAATAGATTCATCAGTAGTTCAAGTGTGAAATGTTGAATACATTTTTGGCCAAGGAGACTTCAAACTTAAAATGTATAAACAGACTTATGGCTTTAATGGTGTTTCTTCAGAAGTTCAAACATGACTTTTTGAACTATTTTTTCTGACCCTGGAATATATGAACCTGAACACTATATGCATACCAATTGACTCCTAGCGTTTCATTATTAGATCAAGGATGACTTTTTTTGAAAAATACAATTTCTGACCCTGGATCCTATGAACTTGAACTTTCTATACATAGGAATAGATTCATCAGTAGTTCAAGAGTGAAATTTTGAACTTTTTTTTTTTTTTTGCCAAAGTGTCTATGAACTTGATCTTCTATACATAGTAATAGATTAATCAGTAGTTCAATTGTGACATTTTGAATACATTTTTTGGCCAAGGAGTATTCAAACTTAAATTGTATAAACAGACTTATTTATGCTATTTCTTCAGAAGTTCAAACATGACTTTTTGAACTGTTTTTTCTGACCCTGGAATCTATGAACTTGGACTTTCTATGCATACCAATTGACTCCTAATGTTTCATCAGTAGTTAAAGGATGACTTTTTTTGGAAAATAAAATGTCTGACCCTGGATCCTATGAACTTGAACTTTCTATACATAGGAATAGATTCATCAGTAGTTCAAGAGTGAAATTTTGAACTTTTTTTGGCCAAAGTGTCTATGAACTTGAACTTCTATACATAGAAATAGATTCATCAGCAGTTCAAGGATGAACTTTTGAACTTATTTTTTGCCAAGGAGTCTTCAAACTTAAAATGTATAAAATATACTTATGACTTTATGGTGTTACTTCAAAAGTTCAAACAAGACTTATTGAACTATTTTTTCTGTCCCTGGAATTGATTAACTTGAAATTTCAATGCATACCAATATACTCCTAATGTTTCATCAGTAGTTCAAGGATAAACTTTTCAACTTATTTTTTGCCAAGGAGTCTTCAAACTTAAAATGTATTAACAGACTTATGACTTTAATGCTGTTTCTTCAGAAGTTCAAACATGACTTTTTGAACTATTTTTTCTGACCCTGGAATATATGAACTTGAACTGTATATGCATACCAGTTGAATCCTAACGTTTCATCAGAAGATCAAGGATGACTTTATTTGACAAATACAATTTCTGATCCTGGATCCTATGAACTTCAACTTTCTATACATAGGGATAGAATCATCAGTAGTTCAAGTGAGACATTTTGAATACATTTTTTTGCCAAGGAGTCTTCAAACTTAAAAGGTATAAACCGACTTATGACTTTATGCTGTTTCTTCAGAAGTTCAAACATGACTTCTGGACAATTTTTTATGACACTGGAATATAATAACTTGAACTTTATATGCATACCAATTGACTCCTAAAGTTTTAGCAGTAGTTAAAGGGGGACTTTTTTTGGAAAATAAAATTCTGAACCTGGATCATATGAACTTGGACGTTCTATATATACGAATATATTCCTTCTGTTATTTCATCAGTAGTTCAAGGGTGACTTTTTTTGAAAAATAAAAAGTCTGACTCTGGATCCTATGAACTTGAACGGTCTATACGAAACTTCATCTTAATAGTCTGCTCAATAGATTCATCAGTAGTTCAAGTGTGAAATGTTGAATACATTTTTGGCCAAGGAGACTTCAAACTTAAAATGTATAAACAGACTTATGGCTTTAATGGTGTTTCTTCAGAAGTTCAAACATGACTTTTTGAACTATTTTTTCTGACCCTGGAATATATGAACCTGAACACTATATGCATACCAATTGACTCCTAGCGTTTCATTATTAGATCAAGGATGACTTTTTTTGAAAAATACAATTTCTGACCCTGGATCCTATGAACTTGAACTTTCTATACATAGGAATAGATTCATCAGTAGTTCAAGAGTGAAATTTTGAACTTTTTTTTTTTTTTTGCCAAAGTGTCTATGAACTTGATCTTCTATACATAGTAATAGATTAATCAGTAGTTCAATTGTGACATTTTGAATACATTTTTTGGCCAAGGAGTATTCAAACTTAAATTGTATAAACAGACTTATTTATGCTATTTCTTCAGAAGTTCAAACATGACTTTTTGAACTGTTTTTTCTGACCCTGGAATCTATGAACTTGGACTTTCTATGCATACCAATTGACTCCTAATGTTTCATCAGTAGTTAAAGGATGACTTTTTTTGGAAAATAAAATGTCTGACCCTGGATCCTATGAACTTGAACTTTCTATACATAGGAATAGATTCATCAGTAGTTCAAGAGTGAAATTTTGAACTTTTTTTGGCCAAAGTGTCTATGAACTTGAACTTCTATACATAGAAATAGATTCATCAGCAGTTCAAGGATGAACTTTTGAACTTATTTTTTGCCAAGGAGTCTTCAAACTTAAAATGTATAAAATATACTTATGACTTTATGGTGTTACTTCAAAAGTTCAAACAAGACTTATTGAACTATTTTTTCTGTCCCTGGAATTGATTAACTTGAAATTTCAATGCATACCAATATACTCCTAATGTTTCATCAGTAGTTCAAGGATAAACTTTTCAACTTATTTTTTGCCAAGGAGTCTTCAAACTTAAAATGTATTAACAGACTTATGACTTTAATGCTGTTTCTTCAGAAGTTCAAACATGACTTTTTGAACTATTTTTTCTGACCCTGGAATATATGAACTTGAACTGTATATGCATACCAGTTGAATCCTAACGTTTCATCAGAAGATCAAGGATGACTTTATTTGACAAATACAATTTCTGATCCTGGATCCTATGAACTTCAACTTTCTATACATAGGGATAGAATCATCAGTAGTTCAAGTGAGACATTTTGAATACATTTTTTTGCCAAGGAGTCTTCAAACTTAAAAGGTATAAACCGACTTATGACTTTATGCTGTTTCTTCAGAAGTTCAAACATGACTTCTGGACAATTTTTTATGACACTGGAATATAATAACTTGAACTTTATATGCATACCAATTGACTCCTAAAGTTTTAGCAGTAGTTAAAGGGGGACTTTTTTTGGAAAATAAAATTCTGAACCTGGATCATATGAACTTGGACGTTCTATATATACGAATATATTCCTTCTGTTATTTCATCAGTAGTTCAAGGGTGACTTTTTTTGAAAAATAAAAAGTCTGACTCTGGATCCTATGAACTTGAACGGTCTATATGAAACTTCATCTTAATAGTCTGCTCAATAGATTCATCAGTAGTTCAAGTGTGAAATGTTGAATACATTTTTGGCCAAGGAGACTTCAAACTTAAAATGTATAAACAGACTTATGGCTTTAATGGTGTTTCTTCAGAAGTTCAAACATGACTTTTTGAACTTTTTTTCTGACCCTGGAATATATGAACCTGAACACTATATGCATACCAATTGACTCCTAGCGTTTCATTATTAGATCAAGGATGACTTTTTTTGAAAAATACAATTTCTGACCCTGGATCCTATGAACTTGAACTTTCTATACATAGGAATAGATTCATCAGTAGTTCAAGAGTGAAATTTTGAAAAAAAAAATTTTTTTGCCAAAGTGTCTATGAACTTGATCTTCTATACATAGTAATAGATTAATCAGTAGTTCAATTGTGACATTTTGAATACATTTTTTGGCCAAGGAGTATTCAAACTTAAATTGTATAAACAGACTTATTTATGCTATTTCTTCAGAAGTTCAAACATGACTTTTTGAACTGTTTTTTCTAAACCTGGAATCTATGAACTTGGACTCTCTATGCATACCAATAGACTCGTAATGTTTCATCAGTAGTTCAATGATAATAGTAATATATTCAACTTTCTATAAATTCAGTGGTTCAAGGACTACTATTCATCAGTAGTTCAAGTGTGACATTTTGAATACATTTTTTGGCCAAGGAGTATTCAAACGTAAAATGTATAAACAGACTTATAACTTTATGCTATTTCTTCAGAAGTTCAAACATGACTTTTTGAACAATTTTTTCTGACCCTGGAATCTACGATCTTGGACTTTCTATGCATAGCAATTGACTCCTAATGTTTCATAAGTAGTTCAAGGATAATAATAATATATTCAACTTTCAATACATAGGAATAGATTCATCAGTAGTTCAAGAGTGAAATTTTGAATACATTGTTGGCAAAAGTCTTCAATCTTAAAATGTATAAACAGACTTATAACTTTATGCTATTTCTTCAGAAGTTCAAACATGATTTTTTTGAACAATTTTTTCTGACCCTGGAATCTATGAACTTGGACTTTCTATGCATACCAATTGACTCCTAATGTTTTATCAGTAGTTAAAGGATGACTTTTTTTGGAAAATAAAATGTCTGACCCTGGATCCTATGAACTTGAACTTTCTATACATAGGAATAGATTCATCAGTAGTTGAAGAGTGAAATTTTGAACTTTTTTTGGCCAAAGTGTCTATGAACTTGAACTTCTATACATAGAAATAGATTCATCAGTAGTTCAAGGATGAACTTTTGAACTTATTTTGCCAAGGAGTCTTCAAACCTAAAATGTATAAACAGACTTATGACTTTATGGTGTTTCTTCAGAAGTTCAAACATGACCTTTTTGATCTATTTTTTTCTGACGATGGAATATATGAACTTGAACTTTTAATTTATAGTAATTGACTCCTACTGTTTCATCAGTAGTTCAAGAATGACTTTTTTTGGAAAATAACATTTCTGACCCTGGATCCTATGAACTTGAACGTTCTATATATACGAATCTGTTAATTCATCAGTAGTTCAAGGATGACTTTTTTTGAAAAATTAAAAGCCTGACCCTGGATCCTATGAAGATGAACTTTTCATATGAAAGTTCATCTTAATAGACTCCTTTATAGATTCATCACTATTTCAAATGTGAAATGTTGAATACATTTTTGGCCTAGTCTTCAAACTTAAAATGAATAAACAGACTTATGACTTTATGGTGTTTCTTCAGAAGTTCAAACATGACATTTTGAACTATTTTTTCTGACCCTGGAATCTATGAACTTGAACTCTCTATGCATACCAATAGACTCCTAATGTTTCATCAGTAGTTCAATGATAATAGTAATATATTCAACTTTCTATAAATTCAGTGGTTTAAGGACTACTATTCATCAGTAGTTCAAGTGTGACATTTTGAATACATTTTTGGCCAAGGAGACTTAAAACTTAAAACAAATAAACAGACGAATGACTTCATGGTGTTTCTTCAGAAGTTCAAACATGACCTTTTTGAACTATTTTTTTCTGACTCTGGAATATATGAACTTGAACTTTAGTTGCATACCAATTGACTCCTAATGTTTCATCAGTAGTTAAAGGATGACTTTTTTTGGAAAATAAAATGTCTGACCCTGGATCCTATGAACTTGAACTTTCTATATATAGTTAATAGATTAATCAGTAGTTCAATTGTGACATTTTGAATACATTTTTTGGCCAAGGAGTATTCAAACTTAGAATGTATAAACAGACTTATAACTTTATGCTATTTCTTCAGAAGTTCAAACATGACCTTTTGAACTATTTTTTCTGACCCTGGAATCTATGAACATGAATTTCTATGCATACCAATAGACTCCTAATGTTTCATCAGTAGTTCAAGGATAATAATAATATATTCAACTTTCTATACATAGGAATAGATTCATCAGTAGTTCAAGAGTGAAATTTTGAATACATTGTTGGCAAAAGAGTCTTCAACCTTAAAATGTATAAACAGACTTATGACTTTATGGTGTTTCTTCAGAAGTTCAAACATGACCTTTTTGAACTATTTTTTTCTGACCATGGAATATATGAACTTGAACTTTTAATTTATACTAATTGACTCCTAATGTTTCATCAGTAGTTAAAGGATGACTTTTTTTGGAAAATAAAATGTCTGACCCTGGATCCTATGAACTTGAACTTTCTATACATAGTAATAGATTAATCAGTAGTTCAATTGTGACATTTTGAATACATTTTTTGGCCAAGCAGTATTCAAACTTTAAATGTATAAACAGACTTATAACTTCATCAGTAGTGAAAGGATGACTTTTTTTGGAAAATAAAATATCTGACCCTGGATCCTATGAACTTGAACTTTCTATACATAGGAATAGATTCATCAGTAGTTCAAGAGTGAAATTTTGAATACATTGTTGGCAAAAGTCTTCAAACTTAAAATGTATAAACAGACTTATAACTTATGCGATTTCTTCAGAAGTTCAAACATGACTTTTTGAACAATTTTTTTTCTGACCCTGGAAAATATGAACTTGAACTTTTAATTTATACTAATTAACTTCTAATGTTTCATCAGTTGTTAAAGGATGACTTTTTTTGGAAAATAAAATGTCTGACCCTGGATCCTATGAACTTGAACTTGCTATACATAGTAATAGATTAATCAGTAGTTCAATTGTGACATTTTGAATACATTTTTTGGCCAAGCAGTATTCAAACTTTAAATGTATAAACAGACTTAGAACTTTATGCTATTTCTTCAGAAGTTCAAACATGACTTTTTGAACTATTTTTTCTGACCCTGGAATATATGAACTTGAACTTTTAATTTATACTAATTGACTCCTAATGTTTCATCAGTAGTTCAAGAATGACTTTTTTTGGAAAATAAAATTTCTGACCCTGGATCCTATGAACTTGAACGTTCTATATATACGAATCTGTTAATTCATCAGTAGTTCAAGGATGACTTTTTTTGAAAAATAAAAAGCCTGACCCTGGATCCTATGAAGTTGAACTTTTTATATGAAAGTTCATCTTAATAGACTCCTTAATAGATTCATCACTAGTTCAAATGTGGAATGTTGAATACATTTTTGGCCAAGTAGTCTTCAAACTTAAAATGTATAAACAGACTTATGACTTCATGGTGTTTCTTCAGAAGTTCAAACATGACTTTTGGAACTATTTTTTCTGACCCTGGAATCTATGAACTTGGACTCTCTATGCATACCAATAGACTCCTAATATTTCATCAGTAGTTCAATGATAATAGTAATATATTCAACTTTCTATAAATTCAGTGGTTCAAGGACTACTATTCAATAGTAGTTCAAGTGTGACGTTTTGAATACATTTTTGGCCAAGGAGACTTAAAACTTAAAACAAATAAACAGACTAATGACGTTAATGGTGTTTCTTCAGAAGTTCAAACATGACTTTGAACTATTTTTTCTGACCCTGGAATCTATGAACATGAATTTCTATGCATACCAATAGACTCCTAATGTTTCATCAGTAGTTAAAGGATGACTTTTTTTGGAAAATAAAATGTATGACCCTGGATCCTATGAACTTGAACTTTCTATACATAGGAATAGATTCATCAGTAGTTCAAGAGTGAAATTTTGAATACATTGTTGGCAAAAGAGTCTTCAAACTTAAAATGTATAAACAGACTTATGACTTTATGGTGTTTCTTCAGAAGTTCAAACATGACCTTTTTGAACTTTTTTTTCTGACCCTGGAATATATGAACTTGAACTTTAGATGCATACCAATCTACTCCTAATGTTTCATCAGTAGTTAAAGGATGACTTTTTTTGTAAAATAAAATATATGAACCTGGATCCTATGAACTTGAACTTTCTATACATAGTAAAATATTAATCAGTAGTTCAATTGTGACATTTTGAATACATTTTTTGGCCAAGGAGTATTCAAACTTAAAATGTATAAACAGACTTATAACTTTATGCTATTTCTTCAGAAGTTCAGACATGACTTTTTGAACTATTTTTTCTGACCCTGGAATCTATGAACTTGGACTTTTTTATGCATACCAATTGACTCCTAATGTTTCATCAGTAGTGAAAGGATGACTTTTTTTGGAAAATAAAATGTCTGACCCTGGATCCTATGAACTTGAACTTTCTATACATAGGATTAGATTCATCAGTAGTTCAAAAGTGAAATTTTGAATACATTGTTGGCAAAAGTCTTCAAACTTAAAATGTATAAACAGACTTATAACTTATGCGATTTCTTCAGAAGTTCATACATGACTTTTTGAACTATTTTTTTTCTGACCCTGGAATATATGAACTTGAACTTTTAATTTATACTAATTGACTCCTAATGTTTCATCAGTAGTTAAAGGATGACTTTTTTTGAAAAATAAAATGTCTGACCCTGGATCCTATGAACTTGAACTTTCTATACATAGTAATAGATTAATCAGTAGTTCAATTGTGACATTTTGAATACATTTTTTAGCCAAGCAGTATTCAAACTTTAAATGTATAAACAGACTTATAACTTTATGCTATTTCTTCAGAAGTTCAAACATGACTTTTTGAACTATTTTTTCTGACCCTGGAATCTATGAACTTGGACTTTCTATGCATACCAATTGACTCCTAATGTTTCATCAGTAGCTCAAGGTTAATAATAATATATTCAACTTTCTATACATAGGAATAGATTCATCAGTAGTTCAAGAGTGAAATTTTGAATACATTGTTGGCAAAAGTCTTCAAACTTAAAATGTATAAACAGAATTATAATTTTATGCGATTTCTTCAGAAGTTCAAACATGACTTTTTGATCTATTTTTTTTCTGACCCTGGAATATATGAACTTGAACTTTTAATTGATACATATTGACACCTAATGTTTCATCAGTAGTTCAAGAATGACTTTTTTTGGAAAATAAAATTTCTGACCCTGGATCCTGTGAACTTGAACGTTCTTTATGTACGAATCTGTTAATTCATCAGTAGTTCAAGGATTACTTTTTTTGAAAAATAAAAAGCCTGACCCTGGATCCTATGAAGTTGAACTTTTTATATGAAAGTTCATCTTAATAGTCTCCTTAATAGATTCATCACTAGTTCAAATGTGGAATGTTGAATACATTTTTGGCCAAGTAGTCTTCAAACTTAAAATGTATTAACAGACTTATGACTTCATGGTGTTTCTTCAGAAGTTCAAACATGACTTTTGGAACTATTTTTTCTGACCCTGGAATCTATTAACTTGGACTCTATATGCATACCAATAGACTCCTAATATTTCATCAGTAGTTCAATGATAATAGTAATATATTCAACTTTCTATAAATTCAGTGGTTCAAGGACTACTATTCAATAGTAGTTCAAGTGTGACGTTTTGAATACATTTTTGGCCAAGGAGACTTCAAACTTAAAAAGTATAAACAGACTTATGACGTTAATGGTGTTTCTTCAGATGTTCAAACATGACTTTTGAACTATTTTTTCTGACCCTGGAATCTATGAACATGAATTTCTATGCATACCAATAGACTCCTAATGTTTCATCAGTAGTTCAAGGATAATAATAATATATTCAACTTTCTATACATAGGAATAGATTCATCAGTAGTTCAAGAGTGAAATTTTGAATACATTGTTGGCAAAAGAGTCTTCAAACTTAAAATGTATAAACAGACTTATGACTTTATGGTGTTTCTTCAGAAGTTCAAACATGACCTTTTTGAACTATTTTTTTCTGACCCTGGAATATATGAACTTGAACTTTAGATGCATACCAATTGACTCCTAATGTTTCATCAGTAGTTAAAGGATGACTTTTTTTGGAAAATAAAATGTCTGACCCTGGATCCTATGAACTTGAACTTTCTATACATAGTAATAGATTAATCAGTAGATCAATTGTGACATTTTGAATACATTATTTTGGCCAAAGCAGTATTCAAACTTTAAATGTATAAACAGACTTATAACTTTATGCTATTTCTTCAGAAGTTCAAACATGACTTTTTGAACTATTTTTTCTGACCCTGGAATCTATGGACTTGGACTTTCTATGCATACCAATTGACTCCTAATGTTTCATCAGTAGCTCAAGGATAATAATAATATATTCAACTTTCTATACATAGGAATAGATTCATCAGTAGTTCAAGAGTGAAATTTTGAATACATTGTTGGCAAAAGAGTCTTCAAACTTAAAATGTATAAACAGACTTATGACTTTTATGGTGTTTCTTCAGAAGTTCAAACATGACTTTTTGAACTATTTTTTTTCTGACCCTGGAATATATGAACTTGAACTTTTAATTTATACTAATTGACTCCTAATGTTTCATCAGTAGTTCAAGAATGACTTTTTTTGGAAAATAAAATTTCTGACCCTGGATCCTATGAACTTGAACGTTCTATATATACGAATCTGTTAATTCATCAGTAGTTCAAGGATGACTTTTTTTGAAAAATAAACAGCCTGACCCTGGATCTTATGAAGTTGAACTTTTTATATGAAAGTTCACCTTAATAGATTCATCACTAGTTCAAATGTGGAATGCTGAATACATTTTTGGCCAAGTAGTCTTCAAACTTAAAATGTATAAACAGACTTATGACTTCATGGTGTTTCTTCAGAAGTTCAAACATGACTTTTGGAACTATTTTTTCTCACCCTGGAATCTATGAACTTGGACTCTCTATGCATACCAATAGACTCCTAATATTTCATCAGTAGTTCAATGATAATAGCAATATATTCAACTTTCTATACATAGTAATAGATTAATCAGTGGTTCAATTGTGACATTTTGAATACATTTTTTTGGCCAAGGAGTATTCAAACTTAAAATGTATGAACAGACTTATAACTTTATGCTATTTCTTCAGAAGTTCAAACATGACTTTTTGAACTATTTTTTCTGACCCTGGAATCTATGAACTTGAACTCTCTATGCATACCAATAGACTCCTAATGTTTCATCAGTAGTTCAATGATAATAGTAATATATTCAACTTCCTATAAATTCAGTGGTTCAAGGACTACTATTATTCAGTAGTTCAAGTGTGACATTTTGAATACATTTTTGGCCAAGGAGACTTAAAACTTAAAACAAATAAACAGACGTATGACTTTATGGTGTTTCTTCAGAAGTTCAAACATGACCTTTTTGATCAATTTTTTTCTGACCCTGGAATATATGAACTTGTACTTTAGATGCATACCAATTGACTCCTAATGTTTCATCAGTAGTTAAAGGATGACTTTTTTGGGAAAATAAAATGTCTGACCCTGGATCCTATGAACTTGAACTTTCTATACATAGTAATAGATTAATCAGTAGTTCAATTGTGACATTTTGAATACATTTTTTGGCCAAGGAGTATTCAAACTTAAAATGTATAAACAGACTTATAACTTTATGCTATTTCTTCAGAAGTTCAGACATGACTTTTTGAACTATTTTTTCTGACCCTGGAATCTATGAACTTGGACTTTTTTATGCATACCAATTGACTCCTAATGTTTCATCAGTAGTGAAAGGATGACTTTTTTTGGAAAATAAAATGTCTGACCCTGGATCTTATGAACTTGAACCTTCTATACATAGGAATAGATTCATCAGTAGTTCAAGAGTGAAATTTTGAATACATTGTTGGCAAGTCTTCAAACTTAAAATGTATAAACAGACTTATAACTTTATGCGATTTCTTCAGAAGTTCAAACATGACATTTTGAAATATTTTTTTTCTGACCCTGGAATATATGAACTTGAACTTTTAATTGATACTAATTGACTCCTAATGTTTCATCAGTAGTTCAAGAATGACTTTTTTTGGAAAATAAAATTTCTGACACTGGATCCTATGAACTTGAACGTTCTATATATACGAATCTGTTAATTCATCAGTAGTTCAAGGATGACTTTTTTTGAAAAATAAAAAGCCTGAACCTGGATCCTATGAAGTTGAACTTTTTATATGAAAGTTCATCTTAATAGACTCCTTAAAAGATTCATCACTAGTTCAAATGTGAAATGTTGGATACATTTTTGGCCAAGTAGTCTTCAAACTTAAAATGAATAAACAGACTTATGACTTCATGGTGTTTCTTCAGAAGTTCAAACATGTCTTTTGGAACTATTTTTTCTGACCCTGGAATCTATGAACTTGGAATTTACGATTTTATGGTGTTTCTTCAGAAGTTCAAACATGACTTTTTGAACTATTTTTTCTGACCCTGGAATTTATGAACTTCAACTTTAGATGCATACCAATTGACTCTGAATGTTTCATCAATAGTTGAAGGATGACTTTTTTTGGAAAATAAAATTTCAGACCCTGGATCCTATGAACTTGAACTTTCTATACATAGTAATAGATTCATTAGTAGTTCAAGTGTGACATCTTGAATACATTTCTTGGCCAATGAGTCTTCAAATTTAAAATGTATAGACAGATTTATGACTTTATGCTGTTTTTTCAGAAGTTCAAACATGACTTTTTGAACTATTTTTTCTGACCCTGGATTGTATGAACTTGGACTCTCTATGCATACCAATAGACTCCTAATATTTCATCAGTAGTTCAATGATAATAGTAATATATTCAACTTTCTATAAATTCAGTGGTTCAAGGACTACTATTCAATAGTAGTTCAAGTGTGACGTTTTGAATACATTTTTGGCCAAGGAGACTTAAAACTTAAAACAAATAAACAGACTAATGACGTTAATGGTGTTTCTTCAGAAGTTCAAACATGACTTTGAACTATTTTTTCTGACCCTGGAATCTATGAACATGAATTTCTATGCATACCAATAGACTCCTAATGTTTCATCAGTAGTTAAAGGATGACTTTTTTTGGAAAATAAAATGTATGACCCTGGATCCTATGAACTTGAACTTTCTATACATAGGAATAGATTCATCAGTAGTTCAAGAGTGAAATTTTGAATACATTGTTGGCAAAGGAGTCTTCAAACTTAAAATGTATAAACAGACTTATGACTTTATGGTGTTTCTTCAGAAGTTCAAACATGACCTTTTTGAACTATTTTTTTCTGACCCTGGAATATATGAACTTGAACTTTAGATGCATACCAATCTACTCCTAATGTTTCATCAGTAGTTAAAGGATGACTTTTTTTGTAAAATAAAATGTATGAACCTGGATCCTATGAACTTGAACTTTCTATACATAGTAAAATATTAATCAGTAGTTCAATTGTGACATTTTGAATACATTTTTTGGCCAAGGAGTATTCAAACTTAAAATGTATAAACAGACTTATAACTTTATGCTATTTCTTCAGAAGTTCAGACATGACTTTTTGAACTATTTTTTCTGACCCTGGAATCTATGAACTTGGACTTTTTTATGCTTACCAATTGACTCCTAATGTTTCATCAGTAGTGAAAGGATGACTTTTTTTGGAAAATAAAATGTCTGACCCTGGATCCTATGAACTTGAACTTTCTATACGTAGGATTAGATTCATCAGTAGTTCAAGAGTGAAATTTTGAATACATTGTTGGCAAAAGTCTTCAAACTTAAAATGTATAAACAGACTTATAACTTATGCGATTTCTTCAGAAGTTCATACATGACTTTTTGAACTATTTTTTTTCTGACCCTGGAATATATGAACTTGAACTTTTAATTTATACTAATTGACTCCTAATGTTTCATCAGTAGTTAAAGGATGACTTTTTTTGAAAAATAAAATGTCTGACCCTGGATCCTATGAACTTGAACTTTCTATACATAGTAATAGATTAATCAGTAGTTCAATTGTGACATTTTGAATACATTTTTTAGCCAAGCAGTATTCAAACTTTAAATGTATAAACAGACTTATAACTTTATGCTATTTCTTCAGAAGTTCAAACATGACTTTTTGAACTATTTTTTCTGACCCTGGAATCTATGAACTTGGACTTTCTATGCATACCAATTGACTCCTAATGTTTCATCAGTAGCTCAAGGTTAATAATAATATATTCAACTTTCTATACATAGGAATAGATTCATCAGTAGTTCAAGAGTGAAATTTTGAATACATTGTTGGCAAAAGTCTTCAAACTTAAAATGTATAAACAGACTTATAATTTTATGCGATTTCTTCAGAAGTTCAAACATGACTTTTTGATCTATTTTTTTTCTGACCCTGGAATATATGAACTTGAACTTTTAATTTATACTAATTGACTCCTACTGTTTCATCAGTAGTTCAAGAATGACTTTTTTTGAAAAATAAAATTTCTGACCCTGGATCCTGTGAACTTGAACGTTCTTTATATACGAATCTGTTAATTCATCAGTAGTTCAAGGATGACTTTTTTTGAAAAATAAAAAGCCTGACTCTGGATCCTATGAAGTTGAACTTTTTATATGAAAGTTCATCTTAATAGACTCCTTAATAGATTCATCACTAGTTCAAATGTGGAATGTTGAATACATTTTTGGCCAAGTAGTCTTCAAACTTAAAATGTATAAACAGACTTATGACTTCATGGTGTTTCTTCAGAAGTTCAAACATGACTTTTGGAACTATTTTTTCTCACCCTGGAATCTATGAACTTGGACTCTCTATGCATACCAATAGACTCCTAATATTTCATCAGTAGTTCAATGATAATAGTAATATATTCAACTTTCTATAAATTCAGTGGTTCAAGGACTACTATTCAATAGTAGTTCAAGTGTGACGTTTTGAATACATTTTTGGCCAAGGAGACTTCAAACTTAAAAAGTATAAACAGACTTATGACGTTAATGGTGTTTCTTCAGATGTTCAAACATGACTTTTGAACTATTTTTTCTGACCCTGGAATCTATGAACATGGATTTCTATGCATACCTATAGACTCCTAATGTTTCATCAGTAGTTCAAGGATAATAATAATATATTCAACTTTCTATACATAGGAATAGATTCATTAGTAGTTCAAGAGTGAATTTTTGAATACATTGTTGGCAAAAGAGTCTTCAAACTTAAAATGTATAAACAGACATATGACTTTTATGGTGTTTCTTCAGAAGTTCAAACATGACTTTTTGAACTATTTTTTTTCTGACCCTTGAATATATGAACTTGAACTTTAGATGCATACTAATTGACTCCTAATGTTTCATCAGTAGATCAACAATGACTTTTTTTGGAAAAAAAAATTTCTGACCCTGGATCCTATGATCTTGAACTTTCTATATATATACGAATCGTTTAATTCATCAGTAGTTTAAGGATGACTTTTTTTTAAAAATAAAAAGCCTGACCCTGGATCCTATGAACTTGAACTTTTTATATGAAAGTTCATCTTAATAGACTCCTTAATAGATTCATCACTAGTTCAAATGTGAAATGTTAAATACATTTTTGCCCAAGTAGTCTTTAAACTTAAAATTTATAAACAGACATGACTTTATGGTGTTTCTTCAGAAGTTCAAACAGGACTTTTTGAACAATTGTTTCTGACCCTGAAATCTATGAACTTGAATTTCTATGCATACCAATATACTCCTAATGTTTCATCAGTAGCTCAAGGATGAACTTTTTAACTTATTTTTTGCCAAAGAGTCTTCAAACTTAAAATGTATAAACAGACTTATGACTTAATGGTGTTTCTTTAGAAGTTCTAACTTGACTTTTTGAACTATTTTTTTCTGACCCTGACCCTGACTTAAAGACTTTCTGAAGTTTCATCAGTAAATCAAATATGATTTGTTGAATAAAATCTGACCCTAGATTCTATGACCTTGAGCTTTCTTTGCAATCCAATAGATTCCTAATGTTTCATTAGGAGTTCAAGGATGATTTTTTTGAAAAAGAAAAAAAAATTCTGACCCTGGATCCTATGAACTTGAACATTCTATATAGAGTAGTAGATTCATCAGTAGTTCAAGTGTGAAATGTTAAATATATTTTTGGCCAGTCTTTGAACTTAAAATGCAAAACAGACTTATGATTTTATGCTGTTTCTTCAGAAGTTCAAACATGACTTTTTGTAAAAACAAATACTGACCCTGGATTCTGTGAACTTGAACTTTCTATGCATACCAAGAATAAGCTTTTGAACTTTTTTTTTGTCATATTGAATTTTGAATTTTGTTTTTGAACTTTATATTTATATATATAGGCTTATAGCACTTTCTGAAGTTTCAACAGTAAATCAAATATGAATTGTTGAAAAAAAATATGACCTTAGATTCTATGCACTT
This sequence comes from Pseudorasbora parva, assembly GCF_024679245.1. Classification (NCBI taxonomy): domain Eukaryota; kingdom Metazoa; phylum Chordata; class Actinopteri; order Cypriniformes; family Gobionidae; genus Pseudorasbora; species Pseudorasbora parva. The sequence goes on along the minus strand of NC_090176.1, from coordinate 14,565,872 downwards.
GAAATTTCTATGCATAAATTTAGATTCCTTATATTACATCAGTAGTTCAAGGATGAGCTTTTTTTTCCCCTTGAGTCTATGAACTTGCGCTTTCTATGCAAACCAATGAACTTCTAATTTTTCATTAGGAGTTCAAGGATGACTTTTTTTGAAAGAAAAAAATAATAATTATGACCCTTGATACTATGAACTTGAATACCTTGAATAACTTGAAACCTAATGTTTCATCAGTAGTTGAAGGATGAACTTTTAAACTTATTTTTTGCCAAAGAGTCTATGAACTTGAACTTTCTATGCAATACCAAGCACTAATCTCCTCATTGCACAAGCTTTTTTGTATGCAATGCAATGCAAAAGCACTTACTCTCAGTGCACCGCGACTTAAATGCAATGCAATCCAAAAGCGCTAATTCTTCAATTCACAAAAGGTATGCAATGTAAGCAATATCTTCAATGCATGAGTCTTTTTCGTATGCAATGGGATGCAATGCAATTCAAAAGCACTAATCTCTTCGTTGCAGAGAGAAATATGATATGCAATGGAAAAGCGCTTATTCTTAAATCCACAACGGTTTCTGTGCAATGCAAAGGTATAAGCAATGCAAAAGCACTTATGTCTTGATTGCACGACATCTATGCAATGCAAAGGCACTGTCTCTCCGCTGCAAGAAAGTTTTATTCGCAAAAGCACTAAACTCCTCAATGCACCAGTTTTTTTCGTATGCAATGCAATTTATCATTACACTGAAAAATATTATATGCAATGCAAAAAAACTCACATTCAGTACACAGCGACTTAAATTTACAAAGCAATCCAAAAGCGCTAATTCTTCAATAAACAAAAGTTTTTTTGTATGCAATGCATGCAAAAGTCTTCAATGCACGAGTTTTTTCGCATGCAATGCAATGCAAAAGCACTAATCTCATTGCACGAGTTTTTCGTATTCAATGCGATGCAAAAACACTTACTCTCAGTGCACAGCGACTTAAATGCAAAGCAATCCAAAAGCAGTAATCTCTTCATTGCCAGCGAAATATTATATGCAATCCTAACGCTCTCTATGCAATGCAAAGGTCTCTTCGGTGCAATGCGAGTTTTTTATGCAATGCAATGCAAAAACACTTACTCAAGTGCACAGCGACTTAAATGCAATTGCAATGCAAAAACACTAATTTCTTCATTGCACAAAATGTTTTTGTATGCAATGCATGCAAAAGTCTTTAATGCACGAGTTTTTTTGTATGCAATGCAATGCAAAAGCACTAATCTCATTGCACAAGTTTTTTCATATTCAATGCAATGCAAAAACAATTACTCTAAAGTGCACATCGACTTAAATACAATGCAATGCAAAAAAAACAACAAAAAAACATTTCTTCATTGCACAAAAGGTTTTTGTATGCAATGCATGAAAAAGTTCTCAATGCAAGAGTTTTTTTCATATGCAATGCAATGCAATGCAAAAGCACTAATCTCTTCATTGCACAGCGAAATATTATATGCCATGGAAAAGCGCTCATTATTAAATTCACAACACTCTCTATGCAATGCAAAGGCACTGTGTCTTCGTTGCAATGCGAGTTTTTTATGCAATGCAATGCAAAAGCACTATTCTCATTGCACAAGTTTTTTGGTATGCAATGCAATGCAAAAAAACTAATTTCTTCATTGCACAAAAGGTTGTTGTATGCAATGCATGCAAAAGTCTTTAATGCACGAGTTTTTTTTTATATGCAATGCAATGCAAAATCCTTAATCTCTTCATTGCAGAGCGAAATTTTATATGCAATGGAAAAACGCTAATTCTTAAATCTACAACGTTCTCTATGTAATGCAAAGGCACTGTCTCCGGCACAATGCGAGTTTTTTATGCTATGCAATGCAAAAGCACTAAACTCCTCATTGCACAAGTTTTTTTTGTATGCAATGCAATGCAAAAGCACTAATCTCATTGCACAAGATTTTCATATTCAATGCAATGCAAAAATAATTACTCTAAAGTGCACAGCGACTGAAATGCAATGCATGCAAAAGTCTTCAATGCACGAGTTTTTCATATGCAATGCAATGCAATGCAAAAGCCCTAATCTTTTCATTGCACAGCGAAATATTATATGCAATGGAAAAGCGCTAATTCTTAAATCCACAACGTTCTCTATGCAATTAAAAGGCAACTGTCTCTTTGGTGCAATGCGAGTTTTTTTATGCAATGCAATGCAAAAGCACTAAACTCCTCAATGCACAAGTTTTTTGAATGCAATGCAATGCAAAAGCTTTAATCTCATTGCACAAGTTTTATCATATTCAATGCAATGCAAAAACAATTACTCTAAAGTGCACAGCGACTTAAATACAATACAATGCAAAAAAACAACAACAAAAAAACATTTCTTCATTGCACAAAAGGTTTTTGTATGACATGCATGAAAAAGTTCTCAATGCAAGAGTTTTTTTCGTATGCAATGCAATGCAAAAGCACTAATCTCTTCATTGCACAGCGAAATAGTATATGCCATGGAAAAGCGCTCATTCTTATATCCACAAAGCTCTCTATGCAATGCAAAGTCACTGTGTCTTCGTTGCAATGCGAGTTTTTTATGCAATGCAATGCAAACGCGCTAGACTTATCACTTCATTGCACAGCGAAATATTATATGCAATGGAAAAGCGCTAATTCTTAAATCCACAACGTTCTCTATGCAATAAAAAGGCAACTGTCTCTTTTGGTGCAGTGCGAGTTTTTTTATGCAATGCAATGCAAAAGCACTAAACTCCTCAATGCACAAGTTTTTTGTATGCAATGCAATGCAAAAACACTTACTCATGTGCACAGCGACTTAAATGTAATGCAATGCAAAAAACTAATTTCTTCATTGCACAGAAGGTTTTTGTATGCAATGAATGCAAAAGTCCTCAATGCACGAGTTTTTTCATATGCAATGCAAAAGCACTAATCTCTTCATTGCACAGCGAAATATTATGTCATGGAAAAGCGCTCATTCTTAAATCCACAACGCTCTCTATGAAATGCAAAGGCACTGTCTCCTCGGTGCAAAGCGAATTTTTTATGTAATGCAATACAAAAGCACTAGACTCCTCAATGCACAAGTTTTTTTTGTATGCAATGCAATGCAAAAGCACTAATCTCATTGCAAAAGATTTTCATATTCAATGCAATGCAAAAATAATTACTCTAAAGTGCACAGCGACTTAAATGCAATGCAATGCAAAAAAAAATAAAAAACATTTCTTCATTGCACAAAAGGTTTTTGTATGCAATGCATGCAAAAGTCTTCAATGCACGAGTTTTTCATATGCAATGCAATGCAAACGCGCAAATCCATTCATTGCACAGCGAAATATTATATGCAATGGAATAGCGCTAATTCTTAAATCCACAACGTTCTCTATGCAATAAAAAGGCAACTGTCTCTTCGGTGCAATGCGAGTTTTTTTATGCAATGCAATTCAAAAGCACTAAACTCCTCAATGCACAAGTTTTTTGTATGCAATCCAATGCAAAAGCTCTAATCTCATTGCACAAGTTTTATCATATTCAATGCAATGCAAAAACAATTACTCTAAAGTGCACAGCGACTTAAATGCAATGCAATGCAATGCAAAAAAAAAAAAAAAAAACATTTCCTCATTGCACAAACGGTTTTTGTATGCAATGCATGAAAAAGTTTTCAATGCAAGTTTTTTTCATATGCAATGCAATGCCATGCAAAGCACTAATCTCTTCATTGCACAGCGAAATATTATATACCATGGAAAAGCGCTCATTCTTAAATTCACAACGCTCTCTATGCAATGCAAAGGCACTGTGTCTTCGTTGCAATGCGAGTTTTTTATGCAATGCAATGCAATGCAAAAGCACTATTCTCATTGCACAAGTTTTTTGGAATGCGATGCAATGCAAAAACACTTACTCAAGTGCGGAGCGTCTTAAATGCAATGCAATGCAAAAAACGAATTTCTTCATTACACAGAAGGTTTTTGTATGCAATGAATGCAAAAGTCCTCAATGCACGAGTTTTTTCATATGCAATGCAATGCAAAAGCACTAAACTCCTCAATGCACAAGTTTTTTGTATGCAATCCAATGCAAAAGCTCTAATCTCATTGCACAAGTTTTATCATATTCAATGCAATGCAAAAACAATTACTCTAAAGTGCACAGCGACTTAAATGCAATGCAATGCAATGCAAAAAAAACCCCAAAAAATATTTCCTCATTGCACAAACGGTTTTTGTATGCAATGCATGAAAAAGTTCTCAATGCAAGAGTTTTTTTCGTATGCAATGCAATGCAAAAGCACTAATCTCTTCATTGCACGGCGAAATATTATATGCCATGGAAAAGCGCTCATTCTTAAATCCACAACGCTCTCTATGCAATGCAAAGTCACTGCGTCTTCTTTGCAATGCGAGTTTTTTTATGCAATGCAATTCAAAAGCACTATTCTCATTGCACAATTTTTTTGGTATGCAATGCAATGCAAAAACACTTACTCATGTGCACAGCGACTTAAATGTAATGCAATGCAAAAAACGAATTTCTTCATTACACAGAAGGTTTTTGTATGCAATGAATGCAAAAGTCCTCAATGCACGAGTTTTTTCATATGCAATGCAATGCAAAAGCACTAATCTCTTCATTGCACAGCGAAATATTATGTCATTGCACAGCGAAATATTATGCTCATTCTTAAATCCACAACGCTCTCTATGAAATGCAAAGGCACTGTCTCCTCGGTGCAAAGCGAATTTTTTATGTAATGCAATACATAAGCACTAAACTCCTCAATGCACAAGTTTTTTGTATGCAATGCAATGCAATGCAAAAGCTCTATTCTCATTGCACAAGTTTTTTTCATATTCAATGCAATGCAAAAACACACTCAAGTGCACAGATACTTAAATGCAATGCAATGCAAAAACACATTTCTTCATTGCACAAAAGGGTTTTGAACAACGTCCTCTATTCAATGCAAAGGCACTGTGTCTTCGTTGCAATGAGAGTTTTTTATGCATGCAATGCAAAAGCACTATGCAATGCAAAAACACCTACTCAAGTGCACAGCGACTTAAATGCAATGCAATGCAAAAGCACTAATCTCTTCATTGCACAGCGAAATATTATATGTCATGGAAAAGCGCTCAATCTTAAATCCTCAACGTTCTCTAAGCTTTGCAAATGAACTGTCTCTTCTTATATTTTTTATGCGATGCAATGCAAAAGTACTTCTCTCCTCATTACACAAGTTTTTTTCTTATGTAAAGCAAAAGCTCTAATTTTCATTGCACAAGATCTATGCATTGCAAAGGCACCCTTTCTTCGGTGCAAAGCCAGTTTTTATGCAATGCAAAACACTAACCTCCTCATTGCACAAGTTTTTTTTGTATACAATGCATTGCAATGCAAAAAAACTAATCTCTCAATATACAACGAGTATATTGTATATGTATTATGTATTGTATATGTATGTAGTATATGCATTGCCCTCGAAAGAAATCGATATTTGACCTAGAGGATATATTTCTGTAATATCTGATTGTTTCAATGCTTAGAATGTTAGAGTTGAGACTCACAGACTTCTTCAATGTTTCATCGGAGTTCAGGATTGAAATTTTGCATATCACTAGCCAGAGTTTAAATTTGTTAACAGAATTTATATACATTTATATACTTTGGATGTTTCATCATTAAAATTATGACTTTATTATGAAAAGTCCAAATGTGACTTTTTGAAAAAAAAATCTGACCCTTGATTCTATGAACTTGAACTTTCTGTTCATACAAATTAACAGAACTTTCTGTTGTTTCATAAGTAATTCAAGGATGAACATTTGAACTTATTTTTTGACTAAGGGTATTTGAACTTGAACTTTCTATACGAAACTTCATCTTAACAGTCTGATTAATACATTCATCACAAGTTCAAGTGTGAAATGTTGAACACATTTTTGGCCAAGGAGTCTTCAAACTTAAAATGAATAAACAGACTTATGACTTTAATGGTGGTGTTTCTTCAGAAGTTCAAACATGACTTTTTGAACTATTTTTTCTGACCCTGGAATATATGAACTTGAACACTAGATGCATACCAATTGACTCCTAATGTTTCATCAGTAGACCAAGGATGACTTTGTTTGAAAAATTGGACATTGGATCCTATGAACTTGAACTTTCTATACATAGTAATAGATTCATGAGTAGTTCAAGTGTGAAATTTTGAATACATTTTTGGCCAAAGAGTCTTTAACCTTAAAATGTATAAACAGACTTATGACTTCATGGTGTTTCTTTAGAAGTTCAAACATTACTTTTTGAACTATTTTTTCTGACCCTGGAATCTATGAACATGAATTTCTATGCATACAAATAGACTCCTAATGTTTCATCAGTAGTTCAATGATAATAGTAATATATTCAACTTTCTATAAATTCAGTGGTTCAAGGACTACTATTCATCAGTAGTTCAAGTGTGACATTTTGAATACATTTTTGGCCAAGGAGACTTAAAACTTAAAACAAATAAACAGACTTATGACTTCATGGTGTTTCTTCAGAAGTTCAAACATGACCTTTTTGAACTATTTTTTCTGACCCTGGAATATATGAACTTGAACCTTAGATGCATACCAATCGAGTCCTAATGTTTCATCAGTTGTTAAAGGATGACTTTTTTTGGAAAAAAAATGTCTGACCCTGGATCCTATGAACTTGAACTTTCTATACAAAGTCAGTATTTAAATTGTGACTATTTAAATTGTGACTATTTAAATTGTGAGTAGTTAAATCAGTAGTTCAAGGATAATAATGATATATTCAACTTTCTATACATAGGAATAGATTCATCAGTAGTTGAATTGTGACATTTTGAATACATTTTTTGGCCAAGGAGTATTCAAACTTAGAATGTATAAACAGCTATAACTTTATGCTATTTCTTCAGAAGTTCAAACATGACCTTTTTAAGTATTTTTTCTGACCCTGGAATCTATGAACTTGAACTCTCTATGCATACCAATAGACTCCTAATGTTTCATCAGTAGTTAAAGGATGACTTTTTTTGGAAAATAAAATGTATGACCCTGGATCCTATGAACTTGAACTTTCTATACATAGGAATAGATTCATCAGTAGTTCAAGAGTGAAATTTTGAATACATTGTTGGCAAAGGAGTCTTCAAACTTAAAATGTATAAACAGACTTATGACTTTATGGTGTTTCTTCAGAAGTTCAAACATGACCTTTTTGAACTATTTTTTTCTGACCCTGGAATATATGAACTTGAACTTTAGATGCATACCAATCTACTCCTAATGTTTCATCAGTAGTTAAAGGATGACTTTTTTTGTAAAATAAAATGTATGAACCTGGATCCTATGAACTTGAACTTTCTATACATAGTAAAATATTAATCAGTAGTTCAATTGTGACATTTTGAATACATTTTTTGGCCAAGGAGTATTCAAACTTAAAATGTATAAACAGACTTATAACTTTATGCTATTTCTTCAGAAGTTCAGACATGACTTTTTGAACTATTTTTTCTGACCCTGGAATCTATGAACTTGGACTTTTTTATGCTTACCAATTGACTCCTAATGTTTCATCAGTAGTGAAAGGATGACTTTTTTTGGAAAATAAAATGTCTGACCCTGGATCCTATGAACTTGAACTTTCTATACGTAGGATTAGATTCATCAGTAGTTCAAGAGTGAAATTTTGAATACATTGTTGGCAAAAGTCTTCAAACTTAAAATGTATAAACAGACTTATAACTTATGCGATTTCTTCAGAAGTTCATACATGACTTTTTGAACTATTTTTTTTCTGACCCTGGAATATATGAACTTGAACTTTTAATTTATACTAATTGACTCCTAATGTTTCATCAGTAGTTAAAGGATGACTTTTTTTGAAAAATAAAATGTCTGACCCTGGATCCTATGAACTTGAACTTTCTATACATAGTAATAGATTAATCAGTAGTTCAATTGTGACATTTTGAATACATTTTTTAGCCAAGCAGTATTCAAACTTTAAATGTATAAACAGACTTATAACTTTATGCTATTTCTTCAGAAGTTCAAACATGACTTTTTGAACTATTTTTTCTGACCCTGGAATCTATGAACTTGGACTTTCTATGCATACCAATTGACTCCTAATGTTTCATCAGTAGCTCAAGGTTAATAATAATATATTCAACTTTCTATACATAGGAATAGATTCATCAGTAGTTCAAGAGTGAAATTTTGAATACATTGTTGGCAAAAGTCTTCAAACTTAAAATGTATAAACAGACTTATAATTTTATGCGATTTCTTCAGAAGTTCAAACATGACTTTTTGATCTATTTTTTTTCTGACCCTGGAATATATGAACTTGAACTTTTAATTTATACTAATTGACTCCTACTGTTTCATCAGTAGTTCAAGAATGACTTTTTTTGAAAAATAAAATTTCTGACCCTGGATCCTGTGAACTTGAACGTTCTTTATATACGAATCTGTTAATTCATCAGTAGTTCAAGGATGACTTTTTTTGAAAAATAAAAAGCCTGACTCTGGATCCTATGAAGTTGAACTTTTTATATGAAAGTTCATCTTAATAGACTCCTTAATAGATTCATCACTAGTTCAAATGTGGAATGTTGAATACATTTTTGGCCAAGTAGTCTTCAAACTTAAAATGTATAAACAGACTTATGACTTCATGGTGTTTCTTCAGAAGTTCAAACATGACTTTTGGAACTATTTTTTCTCACCCTGGAATCTATGAACTTGGACTCTCTATGCATACCAATAGACTCCTAATATTTCATCAGTAGTTCAATGATAATAGTAATATATTCAACTTTCTATAAATTCAGTGGTTCAAGGACTACTATTCAATAGTAGTTCAAGTGTGACGTTTTGAATACATTTTTGGCCAAGGAGACTTCAAACTTAAAAAGTATAAACAGACTTATGACGTTAATGGTGTTTCTTCAGATGTTCAAACATGACTTTTGAACTATTTTTTCTGACCCTGGAATCTATGAACATGGATTTCTATGCATACCTATAGACTCCTAATGTTTCATCAGTAGTTCAAGGATAATAATAATATATTCAACTTTCTATACATAGGAATAGATTCATTAGTAGTTCAAGAGTGAATTTTTGAATACATTGTTGGCAAAAGAGTCTTCAAACTTAAAATGTATAAACAGACATATGACTTTTATGGTGTTTCTTCAGAAGTTCAAACATGACTTTTTGAACTATTTTTTTTCTGACCCTTGAATATATGAACTTGAACTTTAGATGCATACTAATTGACTCCTAATGTTTCATCAGTAGATCAACAATGACTTTTTTTGGAAAAAAAAATTTCTGACCCTGGATCCTATGATCTTGAACTTTCTATATATATACGAATCGTTTAATTCATCAGTAGTTTAAGGATGACTTTTTTTTAAAAATAAAAAGCCTGACCCTGGATCCTATGAACTTGAACTTTTTATATGAAAGTTCATCTTAATAGACTCCTTAATAGATTCATCACTAGTTCAAATGTGAAATGTTAAATACATTTTTGCCCAAGTAGTCTTTAAACTTAAAATTTATAAACAGACATGACTTTATGGTGTTTCTTCAGAAGTTCAAACAGGACTTTTTGAACAATTGTTTCTGACCCTGAAATCTATGAACTTGAATTTCTATGCATACCAATATACTCCTAATGTTTCATCAGTAGCTCAAGGATGAACTTTTTAACTTATTTTTTGCCAAAGAGTCTTCAAACTTAAAATGTATAAACAGACTTATGACTTAATGGTGTTTCTTTAGAAGTTCTAACTTGACTTTTTGAACTATTTTTTTCTGACCCTGACCCTGACTTAAAGACTTTCTGAAGTTTCATCAGTAAATCAAATATGATTTGTTGAATAAAATCTGACCCTAGATTCTATGACCTTGAGCTTTCTTTGCAATCCAATAGATTCCTAATGTTTCATTAGGAGTTCAAGGATGATTTTTTTGAAAAAGAAAAAAAAATTCTGACCCTGGATCCTATGAACTTGAACATTCTATATAGAGTAGTAGATTCATCAGTAGTTCAAGTGTGAAATGTTAAATATATTTTTGGCCAGTCTTTGAACTTAAAATGCAAAACAGACTTATGATTTTATGCTGTTTCTTCAGAAGTTCAAACATGACTTTTTGTAAAAACAAATACTGACCCTGGATTCTGTGAACTTGAACTTTCTATGCATACCAAGAATAAGCTTTTGAACTTTTTTTTTGTCATATTGAATTTTGAATTTTGTTTTTGAACTTTATATTTATATATATAGGCTTATAGCACTTTCTGAAGTTTCAACAGTAAATCAAATATGAATTGTTGAAAAAAAATATGACCTTAGATTCTATGCACTTGAAATTTCTATGCATAAATTTAGATTCCTTATATTACATCAGTAGTTCAAGGATGAGCTTTTTTTTCCCCTTGAGTCTATGAACTTGCGCTTTCTATGCAAACCAATGAACTTCTAATTTTTCATTAGGAGTTCAAGGATGACTTTTTTTGAAAGAAAAAAATAATAATTATGACCCTTGATACTATGAACTTGAATACCTTGAATAACTTGAAACCTAATGTTTCATCAGTAGTTGAAGGATGAACTTTTAAACTTATTTTTTGCCAAAGAGTCTATGAACTTGAACTTTCTATGCAATACCAAGCACTAATCTCCTCATTGCACAAGCTTTTTTGTATGCAATGCAATGCAAAAGCACTTACTCTCAGTGCACCGCGACTTAAATGCAATGCAATCCAAAAGCGCTAATTCTTCAATTCACAAAAGGTATGCAATGTAAGCAATATCTTCAATGCATGAGTCTTTTTCGTATGCAATGGGATGCAATGCAATTCAAAAGCACTAATCTCTTCGTTGCAGAGAGAAATATGATATGCAATGGAAAAGCGCTTATTCTTAAATCCACAACGGTTTCTGTGCAATGCAAAGGTATAAGCAATGCAAAAGCACTTATGTCTTGATTGCACGACATCTATGCAATGCAAAGGCACTGTCTCTCCGCTGCAAGAAAGTTTTATTCGCAAAAGCACTAAACTCCTCAATGCACCAGTTTTTTTCGTATGCAATGCAATTTATCATTACACTGAAAAATATTATATGCAATGCAAAAAAACTCACATTCAGTACACAGCGACTTAAATTTACAAAGCAATCCAAAAGCGCTAATTCTTCAATAAACAAAAGTTTTTTTGTATGCAATGCATGCAAAAGTCTTCAATGCACGAGTTTTTTCGCATGCAATGCAATGCAAAAGCACTAATCTCATTGCACGAGTTTTTCGTATTCAATGCGATGCAAAAACACTTACTCTCAGTGCACAGCGACTTAAATGCAAAGCAATCCAAAAGCAGTAATCTCTTCATTGCCAGCGAAATATTATATGCAATCCTAACGCTCTCTATGCAATGCAAAGGTCTCTTCGGTGCAATGCGAGTTTTTTATGCAATGCAATGCAAAAACACTTACTCAAGTGCACAGCGACTTAAATGCAATTGCAATGCAAAAACACTAATTTCTTCATTGCACAAAATGTTTTTGTATGCAATGCATGCAAAAGTCTTTAATGCACGAGTTTTTTTGTATGCAATGCAATGCAAAAGCACTAATCTCATTGCACAAGTTTTTTCATATTCAATGCAATGCAAAAACAATTACTCTAAAGTGCACATCGACTTAAATACAATGCAATGCAAAAAAAACAACAAAAAAACATTTCTTCATTGCACAAAAGGTTTTTGTATGCAATGCATGAAAAAGTTCTCAATGCAAGAGTTTTTTTCATATGCAATGCAATGCAATGCAAAAGCACTAATCTCTTCATTGCACAGCGAAATATTATATGCCATGGAAAAGCGCTCATTATTAAATTCACAACACTCTCTATGCAATGCAAAGGCACTGTGTCTTCGTTGCAATGCGAGTTTTTTATGCAATGCAATGCAAAAGCACTATTCTCATTGCACAAGTTTTTTGGTATGCAATGCAATGCAAAAAAACTAATTTCTTCATTGCACAAAAGGTTGTTGTATGCAATGCATGCAAAAGTCTTTAATGCACGAGTTTTTTTTTATATGCAATGCAATGCAAAATCCTTAATCTCTTCATTGCAGAGCGAAATTTTATATGCAATGGAAAAACGCTAATTCTTAAATCTACAACGTTCTCTATGTAATGCAAAGGCACTGTCTCCGGCACAATGCGAGTTTTTTATGCTATGCAATGCAAAAGCACTAAACTCCTCATTGCACAAGTTTTTTTTGTATGCAATGCAATGCAAAAGCACTAATCTCATTGCACAAGATTTTCATATTCAATGCAATGCAAAAATAATTACTCTAAAGTGCACAGCGACTGAAATGCAATGCATGCAAAAGTCTTCAATGCACGAGTTTTTCATATGCAATGCAATGCAATGCAAAAGCCCTAATCTTTTCATTGCACAGCGAAATATTATATGCAATGGAAAAGCGCTAATTCTTAAATCCACAACGTTCTCTATGCAATTAAAAGGCAACTGTCTCTTTGGTGCAATGCGAGTTTTTTTATGCAATGCAATGCAAAAGCACTAAACTCCTCAATGCACAAGTTTTTTGAATGCAATGCAATGCAAAAGCTTTAATCTCATTGCACAAGTTTTATCATATTCAATGCAATGCAAAAACAATTACTCTAAAGTGCACAGCGACTTAAATACAATACAATGCAAAAAAACAACAACAAAAAAACATTTCTTCATTGCACAAAAGGTTTTTGTATGACATGCATGAAAAAGTTCTCAATGCAAGAGTTTTTTTCGTATGCAATGCAATGCAAAAGCACTAATCTCTTCATTGCACAGCGAAATAGTATATGCCATGGAAAAGCGCTCATTCTTATATCCACAAAGCTCTCTATGCAATGCAAAGTCACTGTGTCTTCGTTGCAATGCGAGTTTTTTATGCAATGCAATGCAAACGCGCTAGACTTATCACTTCATTGCACAGCGAAATATTATATGCAATGGAAAAGCGCTAATTCTTAAATCCACAACGTTCTCTATGCAATAAAAAGGCAACTGTCTCTTTTGGTGCAGTGCGAGTTTTTTTATGCAATGCAATGCAAAAGCACTAAACTCCTCAATGCACAAGTTTTTTGTATGCAATGCAATGCAAAAACACTTACTCATGTGCACAGCGACTTAAATGTAATGCAATGCAAAAAACTAATTTCTTCATTGCACAGAAGGTTTTTGTATGCAATGAATGCAAAAGTCCTCAATGCACGAGTTTTTTCATATGCAATGCAAAAGCACTAATCTCTTCATTGCACAGCGAAATATTATGTCATGGAAAAGCGCTCATTCTTAAATCCACAACGCTCTCTATGAAATGCAAAGGCACTGTCTCCTCGGTGCAAAGCGAATTTTTTATGTAATGCAATACAAAAGCACTAGACTCCTCAATGCACAAGTTTTTTTTGTATGCAATGCAATGCAAAAGCACTAATCTCATTGCAAAAGATTTTCATATTCAATGCAATGCAAAAATAATTACTCTAAAGTGCACAGCGACTTAAATGCAATGCAATGCAAAAAAAAATAAAAAACATTTCTTCATTGCACAAAAGGTTTTTGTATGCAATGCATGCAAAAGTCTTCAATGCACGAGTTTTTCATATGCAATGCAATGCAAACGCGCAAATCCATTCATTGCACAGCGAAATATTATATGCAATGGAATAGCGCTAATTCTTAAATCCACAACGTTCTCTATGCAATAAAAAGGCAACTGTCTCTTCGGTGCAATGCGAGTTTTTTTATGCAATGCAATTCAAAAGCACTAAACTCCTCAATGCACAAGTTTTTTGTATGCAATCCAATGCAAAAGCTCTAATCTCATTGCACAAGTTTTATCATATTCAATGCAATGCAAAAACAATTACTCTAAAGTGCACAGCGACTTAAATGCAATGCAATGCAATGCAAAAAAAAAAAAAAAAAACATATCCTCATTGCACAAACGGTTTTTGTATGCAATGCATGAAAAAGTTTTCAATGCAAGTTTTTTTCATATGCAATGCAATGCCATGCAAAGCACTAATCTCTTCATTGCACAGCGAAATATTATATACCATGGAAAAGCGCTCATTCTTAAATTCACAACGCTCTCTATGCAATGCAAAGGCACTGTGTCTTCGTTGCAATGCGAGTTTTTTATGCAATGCAATGCAAAAGCACTATTCTCATTGCACAAGTTTTTTGGAATGCGATGCAATGCAAAAACACTTACTCAAGTGCGGAGCGTCTTAAATGCAATGCAATGCAAAAAACGAATTTCTTCATTACACAGAAGGTTTTTGTATGCAATGAATGCAAAAGTCCTCAATGCACGAGTTTTTTCATATGCAATGCAATGCAAAAGCACTAAACTCCTCAATGCACAAGTTTTTTGTATGCAATCCAATGCAAAAGCTCTAATCTCATTGCACAAGTTTTATCATATTCAATGCAATGCAAAAACAATTACTCTAAAGTGCACAGCGACTTAAATGCAATGCAATGCAATGCAAAAAAAACCCCAAAAAATATTTCCTCATTGCACAAACGGTTTTTGTATGCAATGCATGAAAAAGTTCTCAATGCAAGAGTTTTTTTCGTATGCAATGCAATGCAAAAGCACTAATCTCTTCATTGCACGGCGAAATATTATATGCCATGGAAAAGCGCTCATTCTTAAATCCACAACGCTCTCTATGCAATGCAAAGTCACTGCGTCTTCTTTGCAATGCGAGTTTTTTTATGCAATGCAATTCAAAAGCACTATTCTCATTGCACAATTTTTTTGGTATGCAATGCAATGCAAAAACACTTACTCATGTGCACAGCGACTTAAATGTAATGCAATGCAAAAAACGAATTTCTTCATTACACAGAAGGTTTTTGTATGCAATGAATGCAAAAGTCCTCAATGCACGAGTTTTTTCATATGCAATGCAATGCAAAAGCACTAATCTCTTCATTGCACAGCGAAATATTATGTCATTGCACAGCGAAATATTATGCTCATTCTTAAATCCACAACGCTCTCTATGAAATGCAAAGGCACTGTCTCCTCGGTGCAAAGCGAATTTTTTATGTAATGCAATACATAAGCACTAAACTCCTCAATGCACAAGTTTTTTGTATGCAATGCAATGCAATGCAAAAGCTCTATTCTCATTGCACAAGTTTTTTTCATATTCAATGCAATGCAAAAACACACTCAAGTGCACAGATACTTAAATGCAATGCAATGCAAAAACACATTTCTTCATTGCACAAAAGGGTTTTGAACAACGTCCTCTATTCAATGCAAAGGCACTGTGTCTTCGTTGCAATGAGAGTTTTTTATGCATGCAATGCAAAAGCACTATGCAATGCAAAAACACCTACTCAAGTGCACAGCGACTTAAATGCAATGCAATGCAAAAGCACTAATCTCTTCATTGCACAGCGAAATATTATATGTCATGGAAAAGCGCTCAATCTTAAATCCTCAACGTTCTCTAAGCTTTGCAAATGAACTGTCTCTTCTTATATTTTTTATGCGATGCAATGCAAAAGTACTTCTCTCCTCATTACACAAGTTTTTTTCTTATGTAAAGCAAAAGCTCTAATTTTCATTGCACAAGATCTATGCATTGCAAAGGCACCCTTTCTTCGGTGCAAAGCCAGTTTTTATGCAATGCAAAACACTAACCTCCTCATTGCACAAGTTTTTTTTGTATACAATGCATTGCAATGCAAAAAAACTAATCTCTCAATATACAACGAGTATATTGTATATGTATTATGTATTGTATATGTATGTAGTATATGCATTGCCCTCGAAAGAAATCGATATTTGACCTAGAGGATATATTTCTGTAATATCTGATTGTTTCAATGCTTAGAATGTTAGAGTTGAGACTCACAGACTTCTTCAATGTTTCATCGGAGTTCAGGATTGAAATTTTGCATATCACTAGCCAGAGTTTAAATTTGTTAACAGAATTTATATACATTTATATACTTTGGATGTTTCATCATTAAAATTATGACTTTATTATGAAAAGTCCAAATGTGACTTTTTGAAAAAAAAATCTGACCCTTGATTCTATGAACTTGAACTTTCTGTTCATACAAATTAACAGAACTTTCTGTTGTTTCATAAGTAATTCAAGGATGAACATTTGAACTTATTTTTTGACTAAGGGTATTTGAACTTGAACTTTCTATACGAAACTTCATCTTAACAGTCTGATTAATACATTCATCACAAGTTCAAGTGTGAAATGTTGAACACATTTTTGGCCAAGGAGTCTTCAAACTTAAAATGAATAAACAGACTTATGACTTTAATGGTGGTGTTTCTTCAGAAGTTCAAACATGACTTTTTGAACTATTTTTTCTGACCCTGGAATATATGAACTTGAACACTAGATGCATACCAATTGACTCCTAATGTTTCATCAGTAGACCAAGGATGACTTTGTTTGAAAAATTGGACATTGGATCCTATGAACTTGAACTTTCTATACATAGTAATAGATTCATGAGTAGTTCAAGTGTGAAATTTTGAATACATTTTTGGCCAAAGAGTCTTTAACCTTAAAATGTATAAACAGACTTATGACTTCATGGTGTTTCTTTAGAAGTTCAAACATTACTTTTTGAACTATTTTTTCTGACCCTGGAATCTATGAACATGAATTTCTATGCATACAAATAGACTCCTAATGTTTCATCAGTAGTTCAATGATAATAGTAATATATTCAACTTTCTATAAATTCAGTGGTTCAAGGACTACTATTCATCAGTAGTTCAAGTGTGACATTTTGAATACATTTTTGGCCAAGGAGACTTAAAACTTAAAACAAATAAACAGACTTATGACTTCATGGTGTTTCTTCAGAAGTTCAAACATGACCTTTTTGAACTATTTTTTCTGACCCTGGAATATATGAACTTGAACCTTAGATGCATACCAATCGAGTCCTAATGTTTCATCAGTTGTTAAAGGATGACTTTTTTTGGAAAAAAAATGTCTGACCCTGGATCCTATGAACTTGAACTTTCTATACAAAGTCAGTATTTAAATTGTGACTATTTAAATTGTGACTATTTAAATTGTGAGTAGTTAAATCAGTAGTTCAAGGATAATAATGATATATTCAACTTTCTATACATAGGAATAGATTCATCAGTAGTTGAATTGTGACATTTTGAATACATTTTTTGGCCAAGGAGTATTCAAACTTAGAATGTATAAACAGCTATAACTTTATGCTATTTCTTCAGAAGTTCAAACATGACCTTTTGAACTATTTTTTCTGACCCTGGAATATATGAACTTGAACTTTAGATGCATACCAATTGACTCCTAATGTTTCATCAGTAGTTAAAGGATGACTTTTTTTGGAAAATAAAATGTCTGACCCTGGATCCTATGAACTTGAACTTTGTATACATAGTAATAGATTAATCAGTAGTTCAATTGTGACATTTTGAATACATTTTTTGGCCAAGGAGTATTCGAACGTAAAATGTATAAACAGACTTATAACTTTATGCTATTTCTTCAGAAGTTCAAACATGACATTTTGAAGTATTTTTTCTGACCCTGGAATCTATGAACTTGAACTCTCTATGCATACCAATAGACTCCTAATGTTTCATCAGTAGTTCAATGATAATAGTAATATATTCAACTTTCTATAAATTCAGTGGTTTAAGGACTACTATTCATCAGTAGTTCAAGTGTGACATTTTGAATACATTTTTGGCCAAGGAGACTTAAAACTTAAAACAAATAAACAGACATATGACTTTATGGTGTTTCTTCAGAAGTTCAAACATGACCTTTTTGAACTATTTTTTTCTGACTCTGGAATATATGAACTTGAACTTTAGATGCATACCAATTGACTCATAATGTTTCATCAGTAGTTAAAGGATGACTTTTTTTGGAAAATAAAATGTCTGACCCTGGATCCTATGAACTTGAACTTTCTATATATAGTTAATAGATTAATCAGTAGTTCAATTGTGACATTTTGAATACATTTTTTGGCCAAGGAGTATTCAAACTTAGAATGTATAAACAGACTTATAACTTTATGCTATTTCTTCAGAAGTTCAAACATGACCTTTTGAACTATTTTTTCTGACCCTGGAATATATGAACTTGAACTTTAGATGCATACCAATTGACTCCTAATGTTTCATCAGTAGTTAAAGGATGACTTTTTTTGGAAAATAAAATGTCTGACCCTGGATCCTATAAACTTGAACTTTCTATACATAGTAATAGATTAATCAGTAGTTCAATTGTGACATTTTGAATACATTTTTTGGCCAAGGAGTATTCAAACGTAAAATGTATAAACAGACTTATAACTTTATGCTATTTCTTCAGAAGTTCAAACATGACTTTTTGAACTATTTTTTCTGACCCTGGAATCTACGATCTTGGACTTTCTATGCATAGCAATTGACTCCTAATGTTTCATAAGTAGTTAAAGGATGACTTTTTTTGGAAAATAAAATGTCTGACCCTGGATCCTATAAACTTGAACTTTCTATACATAGTAATAGATTAATCAGTAGTTCAATTGTGACATTTTGAATACATTTTTTGGCCAAGGAGTATTCAAACGTAAAATGTATAAACAGACTTATAACTTTATGCTATTTCTTCAGAAGTTCAAACATGACTTTTTGAACTATTTTTTCTGACCCTGGAATCTACGATCTTGGACTTTCTATGCATAGCAATTGACTCCTAATGTTTCATAAGTAGTTCAAGGATAATAATAATATATTCAACTTTCAATACATAGGAATAGATTCATCAGTAGTTCAAGAGTGAAATTTTGAATACATTGTTGGCAAAAGTCTTCAATCTTAAAATGTATAAACAGACTTATAACTTTATGCTATTTCTTCAGAAGTTCAAACATGATTTTTTTGAACTATTTTTTCTGACCCTGGAATCTATGAACATGAATTTCTATGCATACAAATTGACTCCTAATGTTTCATCAGTAGTTAAAGGATGACTTTTTTTGGAAAATAAAATGTCTGACCCTGGATCCTATGAACTTGAACTTTCTATACATAGGAATAGATTCATCAGTAGTTCAAGAGTGAAATTTTGAACTTTTTTTGGCCAAAGTGTCTATGAACTTGAACTTCTATACATAGAAATAGATTCATCAGCAGTTCAAGGATGAACTTTTGAACTTATTTTTTGCCAAGGAGTCTTCAAACTTAAAATGTATAAAATATACTTATGACTTTATGGTGTTACTTCAAAAGTTCAAACAAGACTTATTGAACTATTTTTTCTGTCCCTGGAATTGATTAACTTGAAATTTCAATGCATACCAATATACTCCTAATGTTTCATCAGTAGTTCAAGGATAAACTTTTCAACTTATTTTTTGCCAAGGAGTCTTCAAACTTAAAATGTATAAACAGACTTATGACTTTAATGCTGTTTCTTCAGAAGTTCAAACATGACTTTTTGAACAATTTTTTCTGACCCTGGAATATATGAACTTGAACTGTATATGCATACCAGTTGAATCCTAACGTTTCATCAGAAGATCAAGGATGACTTTATTTGACAAATACAATTTCTGATCCTGGATCCTATGAACTTCAACTTTCTATACATAGGGATAGAATCATCAGTAGTTCAAGTGAGACATTTTGAATACATTTTTTTGCCAAGGAGTCTTCAAACTTAAAAGGTATAAACCGACTTATGACTTTATGCTGTTTCTTCAGAAGTTCAAACATGACTTCTGGACAATTTTTTATGACACTGGAATATAATAACTTGAACTTTATATGCATACCAATTGACTCCTAAAGTTTTAGCAGTAGTTAAAGGGGGACTTTTTTTGGAAAATAAAATTCTGAACCTGGATCATATGAACTTGGACGTTCTATATATACAAATATATTCCTTCTGTTATTTCATCAGTAGTTTAAGAGTGACTTTTTTTGAAAAATAAAAAGTCTGACTCTGGATCCTATGAACTTGAACGGTCTATACGAAACTTCATCTTAATAGTCTGCTCAATAGATTCATCAGTAGTTCAAGTGTGAAATGTTGAATACATTTTTGGCCAAGGAGACTTCAAACTTAAAATGTATAAACAGACTTATGGCTTTAATGGTGTTTCTTCAGAAGTTCAAACATGACTTTTTGAACTATTTTTTCTGACCCTGGAATATATGAACCTGAACACTATATGCATACCAATTGACTCCTAGCGTTTCATTATTAGATCAAGGATGACTTTTTTTGAAAAATACAATTTCTGACCCTGGATCCTATGAACTTGAACTTTCTATACATAGGAATAGATTCATCAGTAGTTCAAGAGTGAAATTTTGAACTTTTTTTTTTTTTTTGCCAAAGTGTCTATGAACTTGATCTTCTATACATAGTAATAGATTAATCAGTAGTTCAATTGTGACATTTTGAATACATTTTTTGGCCAAGGAGTATTCAAACTTAAATTGTATAAACAGACTTATTTATGCTATTTCTTCAGAAGTTCAAACATGACTTTTTGAACTGTTTTTTCTGACCCTGGAATCTATGAACTTGGACTTTCTATGCATACCAATTGACTCCTAATGTTTCATCAGTAGTTAAAGGATGACTTTTTTTGGAAAATAAAATGTCTGACCCTGGATCCTATGAACTTGAACTTTCTATACATAGGAATAGATTCATCAGTAGTTCAAGAGTGAAATTTTGAACTTTTTTTGGCCAAAGTGTCTATGAACTTGAACTTCTATACATAGAAATAGATTCATCAGCAGTTCAAGGATGAACTTTTGAACTTATTTTTTGCCAATGAGTCTTCAAACTTAAAATGTATAAAATATACTTATGACTTTATGGTGTTACTTCAAAAGTTCAAACAAGACTTATTGAACTATTTTTTCTGTCCCTGGAATTGATTAACTTGAAATTTCAATGCATACCAATATACTCCTAATGTTTCATCAGTAGTTCAAGGATAAACTTTTCAACTTATTTTTTGCCAAGGAGTCTTCAAACTTAAAATGTATAAACAGACTTATGACTTTAATGCTGTTTCTTCAGAAGTTCAAACATGACTTTTTGAACAATTTTTTCTGACCCTGGAATATATGAACTTGAACTGTATATGCATACCAGTTGAATCCTAACGTTTCATCAGAAGATCAAGGATGACTTTATTTGACAAATACAATTTCTGATCCTGGATCCTATGAACTTCAACTTTCTATACATAGGGATAGAATCATCAGTAGTTCAAGTGAGACATTTTGAATACATTTTTTTGCCAAGGAGTCTTCAAACTTAAAAGGTATAAACCGACTTATGACTTTATGCTGTTTCTTCAGAAGTTCAAACATGACTTCTGGACAATTTTTTATGACACTGGAATATAAGAACTTGAACTTTATATGCATACCAATTGACTCCTAAAGTTTTAGCAGTAGTTAAAGGGGGACTTTTTTTGGAAAATAAAATTCTGAACCTGGATCATATGAACTTGGACGTTCTATATATACGAATATATTCCTTCTGTTATTTCATCAGTAGTTCAAGGGTGACTTTTTTTGAAAAATAAAAAGTCTGACTCTGGATCCTATGAACTTGAACGGTCTATACGAAACTTCATCTTAATAGTCTGCTCAATAGATTCATCAGTAGTTCAAGTGTGAAATGTTGAATACATTTTTGGCCAAGGAGACTTCAAACTTAAAATGTATAAACAGACTTATGGCTTTAATGGTGTTTCTTCAGAAGTTCAAACATGACTTTTTGAACTTTTTTTCTGACCCTGGAATATATGAACCTGAACACTATATGCATACCAATTGACTCCTAGCGTTTCATTATTAGATCAAGGATGACTTTTTTTGAAAAATACAATTTCTGACCCTGGATCCTATGAACTTGGACTCTCTATGCATACCAATAGACTCGTAATGTTTCATCAGTAGTTCAATGATAATAGTAATATATTCAACTTTCTATAAATTCAGTGGTTCAAGGACTACTATTCATCAGTAGTTCAAGTGTGACATTTTGAATACATTTTTTGGCCAAGGAGTATTCAAACGTAAAATGTATAAACAGACTTATAACTTTATGCTATTTCTTCAGAAGTTCAAACATGACTTTTTGAACAATTTTTTCTGACCCTGGAATCTACGATCTTGGATTTTCTATGCATAGCAATTGACTCCTAATGTTTCATAAGTAGTTCAAGGATAATAATAATATATTCAACTTTCAATACATAGGAATAGATTCATCAGTAGTTCAAGAGTGAAATTTTGAATACATTGTTGGCAAAAGTCTTCAATCTTAAAATGTATAAACAGACTTATAACTTTATGCTATTTCTTCAGAAGTTCAAACATGATTTTTTTGAACAATTTTTTCTGACCCTGGAATCTATGAACTTGGACTTTCTATGCATACCAATTGACTCCTAATGTTTCATCAGTAGTTAAAGGATGACTTTTTTTGGAAAATAAAATGTCTGACCCTGGATCCTATGAACTTGAACTTTCTATACATAGGAATAGATTCATCAGTAGTTCAAGAGTGAAATTTTGAACTTTTTTTGGCCAAAGTGTCTATGAACTTGAACTTCTATACATAGAAATAGATTCATCAGTAGTTCAAGGATGAACTTTTGAACTTATTTTTTGCCAAGGAGTCTTCAAACCTAAAATGTATAAACAGACTTATGACTTTATGGTGTTTCTTCAGAAGTTCAAACATGACCTTTTTGATCTATTTTTTTCTGACGATGGAATATATGAACTTGAACTTTTAATTTATAGTAATTGACTCCTACTGTTTCATCAGTAGTTCAAGAATGACTTTTTTTGGAAAATAACATTTCTGACCCTGGATCCTATGAACTTGAACGTTCTATATATACGAATCTGTTAATTCATCAGTAGTTCAAGGATGACTTTTTTTGAAAAATAAAAAGCCTGACCCTGGATCCTATGAAGATGAACTTTTCATATGAAAGTTCATCTTAATAGACTCCTTTATAGATTCATCACTATTTCAAATGTGAAATGTTGAATACATTTTTGGCCTAGTCTTCAAACTTAAAATGAATAAACAGACTTATGACTTTATGGTGTTTCTTCAGAAGTTCAAACATGACATTTTGAACTATTTTTTCTGACCCTGGAATCTATGAACTTGAACTCTCTATGCATACCAATAGACTCCTAATGTTTCATCAGTAGTTCAACGATAATAGTAATATATTCAACTTTCTATAAATTCAGTGGTTTAAGGACTACTATTCATCAGTAGTTCAAGTGTGACATTTTGAATACATTTTTGGCCAAGGAGACTTAAAACTTAAAACAAATAAACAGACGAATGACTTTATGGTGTTTCTTCAGAAGTTCAAACATGACCTTTTTGAACTATTTTTTTCTGACTCTGGAATATATGAACTTGAACTTTAGTTGCATACCAATTGACTCCTAATGTTTCATCAGTAGTTAAAGGATGACTTTTTTTGGAAAATAAAATGTCTGACCCTGGATCCTATGAACTTGAACTTTCTATATATAGTTAATAGATTAATCAGTAGTTCAATTGTGACATTTTGAATACATTTTTTGGCCAAGGAGTATTCAAACTTAGAATGTATAAACAGACTTATAACTTTATGCTATTTCTTCAGAAGTTCAAACATGACCTTTTGAACTATTTTTTCTGACCCTGGAATCTATGAACATGAATTTCTATGCATACCAATAGACTCCTAATGTTTCATCAGTAGTTCAAGGATAATAATAATATATTCAACTTTCTATACATAGGAATAGATTCATCAGTAGTTCAAGAGTGAAATTTTGAATACATTGTTGGCAAAAGAGTCTTCAACCTTAAAATGTATAAACAGACTTATGACTTTATGGTGTTTCTTCAGAAGTTCAAACATGACCTTTTTGAACTATTTTTTTCTGACCATGGAATATATGAACTTGAACTTTTAATTTATACTAATTGACTCCTAATGTTTCATCAGTAGTTAAAGGATGACTTTTTTTGGAAAATAAAATGTCTGACCCTGGATCCTATGAACTTGAACTTTCTATACATAGTAATAGATTAATCAGTAGTTCAATTGTGACATTTTGAATACATTTTTTGGCCAAGCAGTATTCAAACTTTAAATGTATAAACAGACTTATAACTTCATCAGTAGTGAAAGGATGACTTTTTTTGGAAAATAAAATATCTGACCCTGGATCCTATGAACTTGAACTTTCTATACATAGGAATAGATTCATCAGTAGTTCAAGAGTGAAATTTTGAATACATTGTTGGCAAAAGTCTTCAAACTTAAAATGTATAAACAGACTTATAACTTATGCGATTTCTTCAGAAGTTCAAACATGACTTTTTGAACAATTTTTTTTCTGACCCTGGAAAATATGAACTTGAACTTTTAATTTATACTAATTAACTTCTAATGTTTCATCAGTTGTTAAAGGATGACTTTTTTTGGAAAATAAAATGTCTGACCCTGGATCCTATGAACTTGAACTTGCTATACATAGTAATAGATTAATCAGTAGTTCAATTGTGACATTTTGAATACATTTTTTGGCCAAGCAGTATTCAAACTTTAAATGTATAAACAGACTTATAACTTCATCAGTAGTGAAAGGATGACTTTTTTTGGAAAATAAAATATCTGACCCTGGATCCTATGAACTTGAACTTTCTATACATAGGAATAGATTCATCAGTAGTTCAAGAGTGAAATTTTGAATACATTGTTGGCAAAAGTCTTCAAACTTAAAATGTATAAACAGACTTATAACTTATGCGATTTCTTCAGAAGTTCAAACATGACTTTTTGAACAATTTTTTTTCTGACCCTGGAAAATATGAACTTGAACTTTTAATTTATACTAATTAACTTCTAATGTTTCATCAGTTGTTAAAGGATGACTTTTTTTGGAAAATAAAATGTCTGACCCTGGATCCTATGAACTTGAACTTGCTATACATAGTAATAGATTAATCAGTAGTTCAATTGTGACATTTTGAATACATTTTTTGGCCAAGCAGTATTCAAACTTTAAATGTATAAACAGACTTAGAACTTTATGCTATTTCTTCAGAAGTTCAAACATGACTTTTTGAACTATTTTTTCTGACCCTGGAATATATGAACTTGAACTTTTAATTTATACTAATTGACTCCTAATGTTTCATCAGTAGTTCAAGAATGACTTTTTTTGGAAAATAAAATTTCTGACCCTGGATCCTATGAACTTGAACGTTCTATATATACGAATCTGTTAATTCATCAGTAGTTCAAGGATGACTTTTTTTGAAAAATAAAAAGCCTGACCCTGGATCCTATGAAGTTGAACTTTTTATATGAAAGTTCATCTTAATAGACTCCTTAATAGATTCATCACTAGTTCAAATGTGGAATGTTGAATACATTTTTGGCCAAGTAGTCTTCAAACTTAAAATGTATAAACAGACTTATGACTTCATGGTGTTTCTTCAGAAGTTCAAACATGACTTTTGGAACTATTTTTTCTGACCCTGGAATCTATGAACTTGGACTCTCTATGCATACCAATAGACTCCTAATATTTCATCAGTAGTTCAATGATAATAGTAATATATTCAACTTTCTATAAATTCAGTGGTTCAAGGACTACTATTCAATAGTAGTTCAAGTGTGACGTTTTGAATACATTTTTGGCCAAGGAGACTTAAAACTTAAAACAAATAAACAGACTAATGACGTTAATGCTGTTTCTTCAGAAGTTCAAACATGACTTTTTGAACTATTTTTTCTGACCCTGGAATATATGAACTTGAACTGTATATGCATACCAGTTGAATCCTAACGTTTCATCAGAAGATCAAGGATGACTTTATTTGACAAATACAATATCTGATCCTGGATCCTATGAACTTCAACTTTCTATACATAGGGATAGAATCATCAGTAGTTCAAGTGAGACATTTTGAATACATTTTTTTGCCAAGGAGTCTTCAAACTTAAAAGGTATAAACCGACTTATGACTTTATGCTGTTTCTTCAGAAGTTCAAACATGACTTCTGGACAATTTTTTATGACACTGGAATATAAGAACTTGAACTTTATATGCATACCAATTGACTCCTAAAGTTTTAGCAGTAGTTAAAGGGGGACTTTTTTTGGAAAATAAAATTCTGAACCTGGATCATATGAACTTGGACGTTCTATATATACGAATATATTCCTTCTGTTATTTCATCAGTAGTTCAAGGGTGACTTTTTTTGAAAAATAAAAAGTCTGACTCTGGATCCTATGAACTTGAACGGTCTATACGAAACTTCATCTTAATAGTCTGCTCAATAGATTCATCAGTAGTTCAAGTGTGAAATGTTGAATACATTTTTGGCCAAGGAGACTTCAAACTTAAAATGTATAAACAGACTTATGGCTTTAATGGTGTTTCTTCAGAAGTTCAAACATGACTTTTTGAACTTTTTTTCTGACCCTGGAATATATGAACTTGAACACTATATGCATACCAATTGACTCCTAGCGTTTCATTATTAGATCAAGGATGACTTTTTTTGAAAAATACAATTTCTGACCCTGGATCCTATGAACTTGGACTCTCTATGCATACCAATAGACTCGTAATGTTTCATCAGTAGTTCAATGATAATAGTAATATATTCAACTTTCTATAAATTCAGTGGTTCAAGGACTACTATTCATCAGTAGTTCAAGTGTGACATTTTGAATACATTTTTTGGCCAAGGAGTATTCAAACGTAAAATGTATAAACAGACTTATAACTTTATGCTATTTCTTCAGAAGTTCAAACATGACTTTTTGAACAATTTTTTCTGACCCTGGAATCTACGATCTTGGATTTTCTATGCATAGCAATTGACTCCTAATGTTTCATAAGTAGTTCAAGGATAATAATAATATATTCAACTTTCAATACATAGGAATAGATTCATCAGTAGTTCAAGAGTGAAATTTTGAATACATTGTTGGCAAAAGTCTTCAATCTTAAAATGTATAAACAGACTTATAACTTTATGCTATTTCTTCAGAAGTTCAAACATGATTTTTTTGAACAATTTTTTCTGACCCTGGAATCTATGAACTTGGACTTTCTATGCATACCAATTGACTCCTAATGTTTCATCAGTAGTTAAAGGATGACTTTTTTTGGAAAATAAAATGTCTGACCCTGGATCCTATGAACTTGAACTTTCTATACATAGGAATAGATTCATCAGTAGTTCAAGAGTGAAATTTTGAACTTTTTTTGGCCAAAGTGTCTATGAACTTGAACTTCTATACATAGAAATAGATTCATCAGTAGTTCAAGGATGAACTTTTGAACTTATTTTTTGCCAAGGAGTCTTCAAACCTAAAATGTATAAACAGACTTATGACTTTATGGTGTTTCTTCAGAAGTTCAAACATGACCTTTTTGATCTATTTTTTTCTGACGATGGAATATATGAACTTGAACTTTTAATTTATAGTAATTGACTCCTACTGTTTTATCAGTAGTTCAAGAATGACTTTTTTTGGAAAATAACATTTCTGACCCTGGATCCTATGAACTTGAACGTTCTATATATACGAATCTGTTAATTCATCAGTAGTTCAAGGATGACTTTTTTTGAAAAATAAAAAGCCTGACCCTGGATCCTATGAAGATGAACTTTTCATATGAAAGTTCATCTTAATAGACTCCTTTATAGATTCATCACTATTTCAAATGTGAAATGTTGAATACATTTTTGGCCTAGTCTTCAAACTTAAAATGAATAAACAGACTTATGACTTTATGGTGTTTCTTCAGAAGTTCAAACATGACATTTTGAACTATTTTTTCTGACCCTGGAATCTATGAACTTGAACTCTCTATGCATACCAATAGACTCCTAATGTTTCATCAGTAGTTCAACGATAATAGTAATATATTCAACTTTCTATAAATTCAGTGGTTTAAGGACTACTATTCATCAGTAGTTCAAGTGTGACATTTTGAATACATTTTTGGCCAAGGAGACTTAAAACTTAAAACAAATAAACAGACGAATGACTTTATGGTGTTTCTTCAGAAGTTCAAACATGACCTTTTTGAACTATTTTTTTCTGACTCTGGAATATATGAACTTGAACTTTAGTTGCATACCAATTGACTCCTAATGTTTCATCAGTAGTTAAAGGATGACTTTTTTTGGAAAATAAAATGTCTGACCCTGGATCCTATGAACTTGAACTTTCTATATATAGTTAATAGATTAATCAGTAGTTCAATTGTGACATTTTGAATACATTTTTTGGCCAAGGAGTATTCAAACTTAGAATGTATAAACAGACTTATAACTTTATGCTATTTCTTCAGAAGTTCAAACATGACCTTTTGAACTATTTTTTCTGACCCTGGAATCTATGAACATGAATTTCTATGCATACCAATAGACTCCTAATGTTTCATCAGTAGTTCAAGGATAATAATAATATATTCAACTTTCTATACATAGGAATAGATTCATCAGTAGTTCAAGAGTGAAATTTTGAATACATTGTTGGCAAAAGAGTCTTCAACCTTAAAATGTATAAACAGACTTATGACTTTATGGTGTTTCTTCAGAAGTTCAAACATGACCTTTTTGAACTATTTTTTTCTGACCATGGAATATATGAACTTGAACTTTTAATTTATACTAATTGACTCCTAATGTTTCATCAGTAGTTAAAGGATGACTTTTTTTGGAAAATAAAATGTCTGACCCTGGATCCTATGAACTTGAACTTTCTATACATAGTAATAGATTAATCAGTAGTTCAATTGTGACATTTTGAATACATTTTTTGGCCAAGCAGTATTCAAACTTTAAATGTATAAACAGACTTATAACTTCATCAGTAGTGAAAGGATGACTTTTTTTGGAAAATAAAATATCTGACCCTGGATCCTATGAACTTGAACTTTCTATACATAGGAATAGATTCATCAGTAGTTCAAGAGTGAAATTTTGAATACATTGTTGGCAAAAGTCTTCAAACTTAAAATGTATAAACAGACTTATAACTTATGCGATTTCTTCAGAAGTTCAAACATGACTTTTTGAACAATTTTTTTTCTGACCCTGGAAAATATGAACTTGAACTTTTAATTTATACTAATTAACTTCTAATGTTTCATCAGTTGTTAAAGGATGACTTTTTTTGGAAAATAAAATGTCTGACCCTGGATCCTATGAACTTGAACTTGCTATACATAGTAATAGATTAATCAGTAGTTCAATTGTGACATTTTGAATACATTTTTTGGCCAAGCAGTATTCAAACTTTAAATGTATAAACAGACTTATAACTTCATCAGTAGTGAAAGGATGACTTTTTTTGGAAAATAAAATATCTGACCCTGGATCCTATGAACTTGAACTTTCTATACATAGGAATAGATTCATCAGTAGTTCAAGAGTGAAATTTTGAATACATTGTTGGCAAAAGTCTTCAAACTTAAAATGTATAAACAGACTTATAACTTATGCGATTTCTTCAGAAGTTCAAACATGACTTTTTGAACAATTTTTTTTCTGACCCTGGAAAATATGAACTTGAACTTTTAATTTATACTAATTAACTTCTAATGTTTCATCAGTTGTTAAAGGATGACTTTTTTTGGAAAATAAAATGTCTGACCCTGGATCCTATGAACTTGAACTTGCTATACATAGTAATAGATTAATCAGTAGTTCAATTGTGACATTTTGAATACATTTTTTGGCCAAGCAGTATTCAAACTTTAAATGTATAAACAGACTTAGAACTTTATGCTATTTCTTCAGAAGTTCAAACATGACTTTTTGAACTATTTTTTCTGACCCTGGAATATATGAACTTGAACTTTTAATTTATACTAATTGACTCCTAATGTTTCATCAGTAGTTCAAGAATGACTTTTTTTGGAAAATAAAATTTCTGACCCTGGATCCTATGAACTTGAACGTTCTATATATACGAATCTGTTAATTCATCAGTAGTTCAAGGATGACTTTTTTTGAAAAATAAAAAGCCTGACCCTGGATCCTATGAAGTTGAACTTTTTATATGAAAGTTCATCTTAATAGACTCCTTAATAGATTCATCACTAGTTCAAATGTGGAATGTTGAATACATTTTTGGCCAAGTAGTCTTCAAACTTAAAATGTATAAACAGACTTATGACTTCATGGTGTTTCTTCAGAAGTTCAAACATGACTTTTGGAACTATTTTTTCTGACCCTGGAATCTATGAACTTGGACTCTCTATGCATACCAATAGACTCCTAATATTTCATCAGTAGTTCAATGATAATAGTAATATATTCAACTTTCTATAAATTCAGTGGTTCAAGGACTACTATTCAATAGTAGTTCAAGTGTGACGTTTTGAATACATTTTTGGCCAAGGAGACTTAAAACTTAAAACAAATAAACAGACTAATGACGTTAATGGTGTTTCTTCAGAAGTTCAAACATGACTTTGAACTATTTTTTCTGACCCTGGAATCTATGAACATGAATTTCTATGCATACAAATTGACTCCTAATGTTTCATCAGTAGTTAAAGGATGACTTTTTTTGGAAAATAAAATGTCTGACCCTGGATCCTATGAACTTGAACTTTCTATACATAGGAATAGATTCATCAGTAGTTCAAGAGTGAAATTTTGAACTTTTTTTGGCCAAAGTGTCTATGAACTTGAACTTCTATACATAGAAATAGATTCATCAGCAGTTCAAGGATGAACTTTTGAACTTATTTTTTGCCAAGGAGTCTTCAAACTTAAAATGTATAAAATATACTTATGACTTTATGGTGTTACTTCAAAAGTTCAAACAAGACTTATTGAACTATTTTTTCTGTCCCTGGAATTGATTAACTTGAAATTTCAATGCATACCAATATACTCCTAATGTTTCATCAGTAGTTCAAGGATAAACTTTTCAACTTATTTTTTGCCAAGGAGTCTTCAAACTTAAAATGTATAAACAGACTTATGACTTTAATGCTGTTTCTTCAGAAGTTCAAACATGACTTTTTGAACAATTTTTTCTGACCCTGGAATATATGAACTTGAACTGTATATGCATACCAGTTGAATCCTAACGTTTCATCAGAAGATCAAGGATGACTTTATTTGACAAATACAATTTCTGATCCTGGATCCTATGAACTTACACTTTCTATACATAGGGATAGAATCATCAGTAGTTCAAGTGAGACATTTTGAATACATTTTTTTGCCAAGGAGTCTTCAAACTTAAAAGGTATAAACCGACTTATGACTTTATGCTGTTTCTTCAGAAGTTCAAACATGACTTCTGGACAATTTTTTATGACACTGGAATATAAGAACTTGAACTTTATATGCATACCAATTGACTCCTAAAGTTTTAGCAGTAGTTAAAGGGGGACTTTTTTTGGAAAATAAAATTCTGAACCTGGATCATATGAACTTGGACGTTCTATATATACGAATATATTCCTTCTGTTATTTCATCAGTAGTTTAAGGGTGACTTTTTTTGAAAAATAAAAAGTCTGACTCTGGATCCTATGAACTTGAACGGTCTATACGAAACTTCATCTTAATAGTCTGCTCAATAGATTCATCAGTAGTTCAAGTGTGAAATGTTGAATACATTTTTGGCCAAGGAGACTTCAAACTTAAAATGTATAAACAGACTTATGGCTTTAATGGTGTTTCTTCAGAAGTTCAAACATGACTTTTTGAACTATTTTTTCTGACCCTGGAATATATGAACCTGAACACTATATGCATACCAATTGACTCCTAGTGTTTCATTATTAGATCAAGGATGACTTTTTTTGAAAAATACAATTTCTGACCCTGGATCCTATGAACTTGAACTTTCTATACATAGGAATAGATTCATCAGTAGTTCAAGAGTGAAATTTTGAACTTTTTTTTTTTTTTTGCCAAAGTGTCTATGAACTTGATCTTCTATGCATAGTAATAGATTAATCAGTAGTTCAATTGTGACATTTTGAATACATTTTTTGGCCAAGGAGTATTCAAACTTAAATTGTATAAACAGACTTATTTATGCTATTTCTTCAGAAGTTCAAACATGACTTTTTGAACTGTTTTTTCTGACCCTGGAATCTATGAACTTGGACTTTCTATGCATACCAATTGACTCCTAATGTTTCATCAGTAGTTAAAGGATGACTTTTTTTGGAAAATAAAATGTCTGACCCTGGATCCTATGAACTTGAACTTTCTATACATAGGAATAGATTCATCAGTAGTTCAAGAGTGAAATTTTGAACTTTTTTTGGCCAAAGTGTCTATGAACTTGAACTTCTATACATAGAAATAGATTCATCAGCAGTTCAAGGATGAACTTTTGAACTTATTTTTTGCCAAGGAGTCTTCAAACTTAAAATGTATAAAATATACTTATGACTTTAAGGTGTTACTTCAAAAGTTCAAACAAGACTTATTGAACTATTTTTTCTGTCCCTGGAATTGATTAACTTGAAATTTCAATGCATGCCAATATACTCCTAATGTTTCATCAGTAGTTCAAGGATAAACTTTTCAACTTATTTTTTGCCAAGGAGTCTTCAAACTTAAAATGTATAAACAGACTTATGACTTTAATGCT
Organism: Pseudorasbora parva; assembly: GCF_024679245.1. Taxonomy (NCBI): domain Eukaryota; kingdom Metazoa; phylum Chordata; class Actinopteri; order Cypriniformes; family Gobionidae; genus Pseudorasbora; species Pseudorasbora parva. The sequence goes on along the minus strand of NC_090176.1, from coordinate 14,533,024 downwards.
GTTTCTTCAGAAGTTCAAACATGACTTTTTGAACTATTTTTTCTGACCCTGGAATATATGAACTTGAACTGTATATGCATACCAGTTGAATCCTAACGTTTCATCAGAAGATCAAGGATGACTTTATTTGACAAATACAATATCTGATCCTGGATCCTATGAACTTCAACTTTCTATACATAGGGATAGAATCATCAGTAGTTCAAGTGAGACATTTTGAATACATTTTTTTGCCAAGGAGTCTTCAAACTTAAAAGGTATAAACCGACTTATGACTTTATGCTGTTTCTTCAGAAGTTCAAACATGACTTCTGGACAATTTTTTATGACACTGGAATATAAGAACTTGAACTTTATATGCATACCAATTGACTCCTAAAGTTTTAGCAGTAGTTAAAGTGGGACTTTTTTTGGAAAATAAAATTCTGAACCTGGATCATATGAACTTGGACGTTCTATATATACGAATATATTCCTTCTGTTATTTCATCAGTAGTTCAAGGGTGACTTTTTTTGAAAAATAAAAAGTCTGACTCTGGATCCTATGAACTTGAACGGTCTATACGAAACTTCATCTTAATAGTCTGCTCAGTAGATTCATCAGTAGTTCAAGTGTGAAATGTTGAATACATTTTTGGCCAAGGAGACTTCAAACTTAAAATGTATAAACAGACTTATGGCTTTAATGGTGTTTCTTCAGAAGTTCAAACATGACTTTTTGAACTATTTTTTCTGACCCTGGAATATATGAACCTGAACACTATATGCATACCAATTGACTCCTAGCGTTTCATTATTAGATCAAGGATGACTTTTTTTGAAAAATACAATTTCTGACCCTGGATCCTATGAACTTGAACTTTCTATACATAGGAATAGATTCATCAGTAGTTCAAGAGTGAAATTTTGAACTTTTTTTTTTTTTTGCCAAAGTGTCTATGAACTTGATCTTCTATACATAGTAATAGATTAATCAGTAGTTCAATTGTGACATTTTGAATACATTTTTTGGCCAAGGAGTATTCAAACTTAAATTGTATAAACAGACTTATTTATGCTATTTCTTCAGAAGTTCAAACATGACTTTTTGAACTGTTTTTTCTGACCCTGGAATCTATGAACTTGGACTCTCTATGCATACCAATAGACTCCTAATGTTTCATCAGTAGTTCAATGATAATAGTAATATATTCAACTTTCTATAAATTCAGTGGTTCAAGGACTACTATTCATCAGTAGTTCAAGTGTGACATTTTGAATACATTTTTTGGCCAAGGAGTATTCAAACGTAAAATGTATAAACAGACTTATAACTTTATGCTATTTCTTCAGAAGTTCAAACATGACTTTTTGAACTATTTTTTCTGACCCTGGAATCTACGATCTTGGACTTTCTATGCATAGCAATTGACTCCTAATGTTTCATAAGTAGTTCAAGGATAATAATAATATATTCAACTTTCAATACATAGGAATAGATTCATCAGTAGTTCAAGAGTGAAATTTTGAATACATTGTTGGCAAAAGTCTTCAATCTTAAAATGTATAAACAGACTTATAACTTTATGCTATTTCTTCAGAAGTTCAAACATGATTTTTTTGAACAATTTTTTCTGACCCTGGAATCTATGAACTTGGACTTTCTATGCATACCAATTGACTCCTAATGTTTCATCAGTAGTTAAAGGATGACTTTTTTTGGAAAATAAAATGTCTGACCCTGGATCCTATGAACTTGAACTTTCTATACATAGGAATAGATTCATCAGTAGTTGAAGAGTGAAATTTTGAACTTTTTTTGGCCAAAGTGTCTATGAACTTGAACTTCTATACATAGAAATAGATTCATCAGTAGTTCAAGGATGAACTTTTGAACTTATTTTTTGCCAAGGAGTCTTCAAACCTAAAATGTATAAACAGACTTATGACTTTATGGTGTTTCTTCAGAAGTTCAAACATGACCTTTTTGATCTATTTTTTTCTGACGATGGAATATATGAACTTGAACTTTTAATTTATAGTAATTGACTCCAACTGTTTCATCAGTAGTTCAAGAATGACTTTTTTTGGAAAATAACATTTCTGACCCTGGATCCTATGAACTTGAACGTTCTATATATACGAATCTGTTAATTCATCAGTAGTTCAAGGATGACTTTTTTTGAAAAATAAAAAGCCTGACCCTGGATCCTATGAAGATGAACTTTTCATATGAAAGTTCATCTTAATAGACTCCTTTATAGATTCATCACTATTTCAAATGTGAAATGTTGAATACATTTTTGGCCTAGTCTTCAAACTTAAAATGAATAAACAGACTTATGACTTTATGGTGTTTCTTCAGAAGTTCAAACATGACATTTTGAACTATTTTTTCTGACCCTGGAATCTATGAACTTGAACTCTCTATGCATACCAATAGACTCCTAATGTTTCATCAGTAGTTCAATGATAATAGTAATATATTCAACTTTCTATAAATTCAGTGGTTTAAGGACTACTATTCATCAGTAGTTCAAGTGTGACATTTTGAATACATTTTTGGCCAAGGAGACTTAAAACAAAACAAATAAACAGACGAATGACTTTATGGTGTTTCTTCAGAAGTTCAAACATGACCTTTTTGAACTATTTTTTTCTGACTCTGGAATATATGAACTTGAACTTTAGTTGCATACCAATTGACTCCTAATGTTTCATCAGTAGTTAAAGGATGACTTTTTTTGGAAAATAAAATGTCTGACCCTGGATCCTATGAACTTGAACTTTCTATATATAGTTAATAGATTAATCAGTAGTTCAATTGTGACATTTTGAATACATTTTTTGGCCAAGGAGTATTCAAACTTAGAATGTATAAACAGACTTATAACTTTATGCTATTTCTTCAGAAGTTCAAACATGACCTTTTGAACTATTTTTTCTGACCCTGGAATCTATGAACATGAATTTCTATGCATACCAATAGACTCCTAATGTTTCATCAGTAGTTCAAGGATAATAATAATATATTCAACTTTCTATACATAGGAATAGATTCATCAGTAGTTCAAGAGTGAAATTTTGAATACATTGTTGGCAAAAGAGTCTTCAACCTTAAAATGTATAAACAGACTTATGACTTTATGGTGTTTCTTCAGAAGTTCAAACATGACCTTTTTGAACTATTTTTTTCTGACCATGGAATATATGAACTTGAACTTTTAATTTATACTAATTGACTTCTAATGTTTCATCAGTAGTTAAAGGATGACTTTTTTTGGAAAATAAAATGTCTGACCCTGGATCCTATGAACTTGAACTTTCTATACATAGTAATAGATTAATCAGTAGTTCAATTGTGACATTTTGAATACATTTTTTGGCCAAGCAGTATTCAAACTTTAAATGTATAAACAGACTTATAACTTCATCAGTAGTGAAAGGATGACTTTTTTTGGAAAATAAAATATCTGACCCTGGATCCTATGAACTTGAACTTTCTATACATAGGAATAGATTCATCAGTAGTTCAAGAGTGAAATTTTGAATACATTGTTGGCAAAAGTCTTCAAACTTAAAATGTATAAACAGACTTATAACTTATGCGATTTCTTCAGAAGTTCAAACATGACTTTTTTAACAATTTTTTTTCTGACCCTGGAAAATATGAACTTGAACTTTTAATTTATACTAATTAACTTCTAATGTTTCATCAGTTGTTAAAGGATGACTTTTTTTGGAAAATAAAATGTCTGACCCTGGATCCTATGAACTTGAACTTTCTATACATAGGAATAGATTCATCAGTAGTTCAAGAGTGAAATTTTGAATACATTGTTGGCAAAAGAGTCTTCAAACTTAAAATGTATAAACAGACTTATGACTTTATGGTGTTTCTTCAGAAGTTCAAACATGACCTTTTTGAACTATTTTTTTCTGACCCTGGAATATATGAACTTGAACTTTAGATGCATACCAATCTACTCCTAATGTTTCATCAGTAGTTAAAGGATGACTTTTTTTGTAAAATAAAATATATGAACCTGGATCCTATGAACTTGAACTTTCTATACATAGTAAAATATTAATCAGTAGTTCAATTGTGACATTTTGAATACATTTTTTGGCCAAGGAGTATTCAAACTTAAAATGTATAAACAGACTTATAACTTTATGCTATTTCTTCAGAAGTTCAGACATGACTTTTTGAACTATTTTTTCTGACCCTGGAATCTATGAACTTGGACTTTTTTATGCATACCAATTGACTCCTAATGTTTCATCAGTAGTGAAAGGATGACTTTTTTGGAAAATAAAATGTCTGACCCTGGATCCTATGAACTTGAACTTTCTATACATAGGATTAGATTCATCAGTAGTTCAAAAGTGAAATTTTGAATACATTGTTGGCAAAAGTCTTCAAACTTAAAATGTATAAACAGACTTATAACTTATGCGATTTCTTCAGAAGTTCATACATGACTTTTTGAACTATTTTTTTTCTGACCCTGGAATATATGAACTTGAACTTTTAATTTATACTAATTGACTCCTAATGTTTCATCAGTAGTTAAAGGATGACTTTTTTTGAAAAATAAAATGTCTGACCCTGGATCCTATGAACTTGAACTTTCTATACATAGTAATAGATTAATCAGTAGTTCAATTGTGACATTTTGAATACATTTTTTAGCCAAGCAGTATTCAAACTTTAAATGTATAAACAGACTTATAACTGTATGCTATTTCTTCAGAAGTTCAAACATGACTTTTTGAACTATTTTTTCTGACCCTGGAATCTATGAACTTGGACTTTCTATGCATACCAATTGACTCCTAATGTTTATACATAGTAATAGATTAATCAGTAGTTCAATTGTGACATTTTGAATACATTTTTTGGCCAAGGAGTATTCAAACTTAAAATGTATAAACAGACTTATAACTTTATGCTATTTCTTCAGAAGTTCAGACATGACTTTTTGAACTATTTTTTCTGACCCTGGAATGTATGAACTTGGACTTTTGTATGCATACCAATTGACTCCTAATGTTTCATCAGGAGTGAAGGTATTTCTTCAGAAGTTCAAACATGACTTTTTGAACTATTTTTTCTGACCCTGGAATCTATGAACTTGAACTCTCTATGCATACCAATAGACTCCTAATGTTTCATCAGTAGTTCAATGATAATAGTAATATATTCAACTTCCTATAAATTCAGTGGTTCAAGGACTACTATTATTCAGTAGTTCAAGTGTGACATTTTGAATACATTTTTGGCCAAGGAGACTTAAAACTTAAAACAAATAAACAGACGTATGACTTTATGGTGTTTCTTCAGAAGTTCAAACATGACCTTTTTGATCAATTTTTTTCTGACCCTGGAATATATGAACTTGTACTTTAGATGCATACCAATTGACTCCTAATGTTTCATCAGTAGTTAAAGTTCAAACATGACTTCTGAACTATTTTTTCTGACCCTGGAATATAAGAACTTGAACTTTATATGCATACCAATTGACTCCTAATGTTTTAGCTGTAGTTAAAGGGTGACTTTTTTTTGGAAAATAAAATTCTGAACCTGGATCATATGAACTTGAATGTTCTATATATACGAATATATTCCTTCTGTTATTTCATCAGTAGTTCAAGGGAGACTTTTTTTGAAAAGTCTGACTCTGGATCCTATGAACTTGAACTTTCTATATGAAACTTCATCTTAATAGTCTGCTTCATAGATTCATCACTAGTTCAAGTGTGAAATGTTGAATACATTTATGGCCAAGGAGTCTTCAAACTTAAAATGTATAAACAGACTTATGACTTTAATGGTGTTTCTTCAGAAGTTCAAACATGACTTTTTGAACTATTTTTTCTGACCCTGGAATATATGAACCTGAACACTATATGCATACCAATTGACTCCTAGCGTTTCATAGATCAAGGATGACTTTTTTTGAAAAATACAATTTCTGACCCTGGATCCTATGAACTTGAACTTTCTATACCTATGAATAGATTCATCAGTATTTCAAGATTTAAATTTTGAACTTTTTTTTTTTTTTGCCAAAGTGTCTATGAACTTGAACTTCTATACATAGTTATAGATTCATCAGTAGTTCAAGGATGAACTTTTGAACTTATTTTTTGCCAAGGAGTCTTCAAACTTAAAATGTATAAACAGACTAATGATTTTAATGGTGTTTCTTCAGAAGTTCAAACATGACTTTTGAACTATTTTTTCTGACCCTGGAATCTATGGACTTGGACTTTCTATGCATACCAATTGACTCCTAATGTTTCATCAGTAGCTCAAGGATAATAATAATATATTCAACTTTCTATACATAGGAATAGATTCATCAGTAGTTCAAGAGTGAAATTTTGAATACATTGTTGGCAAAAGAGTCTTCAAACTTAAAATGTATAAACAGACTTATGACTTTTATGGTGTTTCTTCAGAAGTTCAAACATGACTTTTTGAACTATTTTTTTTTCTGACCCTGGAATATATGAACTTGAACTTTTAATTTATACTAATTGACTCCTAATGTTTCATCAGTAGTTCAAGAATGACTTTTTTTGGAAAATAAAATTTCTGACCCTGGATCCTATGAACTTGAACGTTCTATATATACGAATCTGTTAATTCATCAGTAGTTCAAGGATGACTTTTTTTGAAAAATAAACAGCCTGACCCTGGATCTTATGAAGTTGAACTTTTTATATGAAAGTTCACCTTAATAGATTCATCACTAGTTCAAATGTGGAATGCTGAATACATTTTTGGCCAAGTAGTCTTCAAATTTAAAATGTATAAACAGACTTATGACTTCATGGTGTTTCTTCAGAAGTTCAAACATGACTTTTGGAACTATTTTTTCTCACCCTGGAATCTATGAACTTGGACTCTCTATGCATACCAATAGACTCCTAATATTTCATCAGTAGTTCAATGATAATAGCAATATATTCAACTTTCTATAAATTCAGTGGTTCAAGGACTACTATTCAATAGTAGTTCAAGTGTGACGTTTTGAATACATTTTTGGCCAAGGAGACTTAAAACTTAAAACAAATAAACAGACTTATGACTTTAATGGTGTTTCTTCAGAATTTCAAACATGACTTTTGGAACTATTTTTTCTGAACCTGGAATATATGAACCTGAACACTATATGCATACCAAATTGACTCCTAGCGTTTCATTAGTAGATCAAGGATGACTTTTTTTGAAAAATACAATTTCTGACCCTGGATCCTATGAACTTGGACTTTCTATACATAGGAATAGATTCATCAGTATTTCAAGAGTGAAATTTTGAACTTTTTTTTTTGCCAAAGTGTCTATGAACTTGAACTTCTATACATAGTAATAGATTCATCAGTAGTTCAAGGATGAACTTTTGAACTTATTTTTTGCCAAGGAGTCTTCAAACTTAAAATGTATAAACAGACTAATGATTTTAATGGTGTTTCTTCAGAAGTTCAAACATTACTTTTTGAACTATTTTTTCTGACCCTGGAATCTATGAAAATGAATTTCTATGCATACCAATTGACTCCTAATGTTTCATCAGTAGTTCAAGGATAATAATAATATATTCAACTTTCTATACATAGTAATAGATTAATCAGTGGTTCAATTGTGACATTTTGAATACATTTTTTTTGCCAAGGAGTATTCAACCTTAAAATGTATGAACAGACTTATAACTTTATGCTATTTCTTCAGAAGTTCAAACATGACTTTTTGAACTATTTTTTCTGACCCTGGAATCTATGAACTTGAACTCTCTATGCATACCAATAGACTCCTAATGTTTCATCAGTAGTTCAATGATAATAGTAATATATTCAACTTCCTATAAATTCAGTGGTTCAAGGACTACTATTATTCAGTAGTTCAAGTGTGACATTTTGAATACATTTTTGGCCAAGGAGACTTAAAACTTAAAACAAATAAACAGACGTATGACTTTATGGTGTTTCTTCAGAAGTTCAAACATGACCTTTTTGATCAATTTTTTTCTGACCCTGGAATATATGAACTTGTACTTTAGATGCATACCAATTGACTCCTAATGTTTCATCAGTAGTTAAAGGATGACTTTTTTGGGAAAATAAAATGTCTGACCCTGGATCCTATGAACTTGAACTTTCTATACATAGTAATAGATTAATCAGTAGTTCAATTGTGACATTTTGAATACATTTTTTGGCCAAGGAGTATTCAAACTTAAAATGTATAAACAGACTTATAACTTTATGCTATTTCTTCAGAAGTTCAGACATGACTTTTTGAACTATTTTTTCTGACCCTGGAATCTATGAACTTGGACTTTTTTATGCATACCAATTGACTCCTAATGTTTCATCAGTAGTGAAAGGATGACTTTTTTTGGAAAATAAAATGTCTGACCCTGGATCTTATGAACTTGAACCTTCTATACATAGGAATAGATTCATCAGTAGTTCAAGAGTGAAATTTTGAATACATTGTTGGCAAGTCTTCAAACTTAAAATGTATAAACAGACTTATAACTTTATGCGATTTCTTCAGAAGTTCAAACATGACTTTTTGAAATATTTTTTTTCTGACCCTGGAATATATGAACTTGAACTTTTAATTGATACTAATTGACTCCTAATGTTTCATCAGTAGTTCAAGAATGACTTTTTTTGGAAAATAAAATTTCTGACCCTGGATCCTATGAACTTGAACGTTCTATATATACGAATCTGTTAATTCATCAGTAGTTCAAGGATGACTTTTTTTGAAAAATAAAAAGCCTGAACCTGGATCCTATGAAGTTGAACTTTTTTTATGAAAGTTCATCTTAATAGACTCCTTAATAGATTCATCACTAGTTCAAATGTGAAATGTTGGATACATTTTTGGCCAAGTAGTCTTCAAACTTAAAATGAATAAACAGACTTATGACTTCATGGTGTTTCTTCAGAAGTTCAAACATGTCTTTTGGAACTATTTTTTCTGACCCTGGAATCTATGAACTTTGAATTTACGATTTTATGGTGTTTCTTCAGAAGTTCAAACATGACTTTTTGAACTATTTTTTCTGACCCTGGAATTTATGAACTTCAACTTTAGATGCATACCAATTGACTCTGAATGTTTCATCAATAGTTGAAGGATGACTTTTTTTGGAAAATAAAATTTCAGACCCTGGATCTTATGAACTTGAACCTTCTATACATAGGAATAGATTCATCAGTAGTTCAAGAGTGAAATTTTGAATACATTGTTGGCAAGTCTTCAAACTTAAAATGTATAAACAGACTTATAACTTTATGCGATTTCTTCAGAAGTTCAAACATGACTTTTTGAAATATTTTTTTTCTGACCCTGGAATATATGAACTTGAACTTTTAATTGATACTAATTGACTCCTAATGTTTCATCAGTAGTTCAAGAATGACTTTTTTTGGAAAATAAAATTTCTGACCCTGGATCCTATGAACTTGAACGTTCTATATATACGAATCTGTTAATTCATCAGTAGTTCAAGGATGACTTTTTTTGAAAAATAAAAAGCCTGAACCTGGATCCTATGAAGTTGAACTTTTTATATGAAAGTTCATCTTAATAGACTCCTTAATAGATTCATCACTAGTTCAAATGTGAAATGTTGGATACATTTTTGGCCAAGTAGTCTTCAAACTTAAAATGAATAAACAGACTTATGACTTCATGGTGTTTCTTCAGAAGTTCAAACATGACTTTTGGAACTATTTTTTCTGACCCTGGAATCTATGAACTTGGAATTTACGATTTTATGGTGTTTCTTCAGAAGTTCAAACATGACTTTTTGAACTATTTTTTCTGACCCTGGAATTTATGAACTTCAACTTTAGATGCATACCAATTGACTCTGAATGTTTCATCAATAGTTGAAGGATGACTTTTTTTGGAAAATAAAATTTCAGACCCTGGATCCTATGAACTTGAACTTTCTATACATAGTAATAGATTCATTAGTAGTTCAAGTGTGACATCTTGAATACATTTCTTGGCCAATGAGTCTTCAAATTTAAAATGTATAGACAGATTTATGACTTTATGCTGTTTTTTCAGAAGTTCAAACATGACTTTTTGAACTATTTTTTCTGACCCTGGATTTTATGAACTTGAAATTTCTATGCATACCAATATACTCCTAATGTTTCAATAGGAGATCAAGGATGAACTTTTGAACTTATTTTTTGCCAAGGAGTCTTCAAACTTAAAATGTATAAAATATACTTATGACTTTATGGTGTTACTTCAAAAGTTCAAACAAGACTTATTGAACTATTTTTTCTGTCCCTGGAATTGATTAACTTGAAATTTCTATGCATAACAATATACTCCGAATGTTTCATCAGTAGTTCAAGGATAAACTTTTCAACTTATTTTTTGCCAAGGAGTCTTCAAACTTAAAATGTATAAACAGACTTATGACTTTAATGCTGTTTCTTCAGAAGTTCAAACATGACTTTTTGAACAATTTTTTCTGACCCTGGAATATATGAACTTGAAATGTATATGCATACCAGTTGAATCCTAATGTTTCATCAGTAGATCAAGGATGGCTTTTTTTGAAAAATACAACTTCTGATCCTTGATCCTGTGAACTTGAACGTTCTTTATATACGAATCTGTTAATTCATCAGTAGTTCAAGGATTACTTTTTTTGAAAAATAAAAAGCCTGACCCTGGATCCTATGAAGTTGAACTTTTTATATGAAAGTTCATCTTAATAGTCTCCTTAATAGATTCATCACTAGTTCAAATGTGGAATGTTGAATACATTTTTGGCCAAGTAGTCTTCAAACTTAAAATGTATTAACAGACTTATGACTTCATGGTGTTTCTTCAGAAGTTCAAACATGACTTTTGGAACTATTTTTTCTGACCCTGGAATCTATTAACTTGGACTCTATATGCATACCAATAGACTCCTAATATTTCATCAGTAGTTCAATGATAATAGTAATATATTCAACTTTCTATAAATTCAGTGGTTCAAGGACTACTATTCAATAGTAGTTCAAGTGTGACGTTTTGAATACATTTTTGGCCAAGGAGACTTCAAACATAAAAAGTATAAACAGACTAATTGATTCCTAATGTTTCATCAGTAGTTCAAGAATGACTTTTTTTGGAAAATAAAATTTCTGACCCTGGATCCTATGAACTTGAACGTTCTATATATACTAATCTGTTAATTCATCAGTAGTTCAAGGATGACTTTTTTTGAAAAATAAAAAGCCTGACCCTGGATCCTATGAAGTTGAACTTTTTATATGAAAGTTCATCTTAATAGACTCCTTAATAGATTCATCACTAGTTTAAATGTGAAATGTTGAATACATTTTTTGCCAAGTAGTCTTCAAACTTAAAATGTATAAACACACTTATGATTTTAATGGTGTTTCTTCAGAAGTTGCACAATCTCCTCATTGCACAAGCTTTTTTGTATGCAATGCAATGCAAAAGCACTTACTCTCAGTGCACCGCGACTTAAATGCATTGAAGATATTGCTTACATTGCATACCTTTTGTGAATTGAAGAATTAGCGCTTTTGGATTTCATTGCATTTAAGTCGCGGTGCACTGAAAGTAAGTGCTTTTGCATTGCATTGCATACAAAAAAGCTTGTGCAATGAGGAGATTAGTGCTTGGTATTGCATAGAAAGTTCAAGTTCATAGACTCTTTGGCAAAAAAATAAGTTTAAAAGTTCATCCTTCAACTACTGATGAAACATTAGGTTTCAAGTTATTCAAGGTATTCAAGTTCATAGGATCAAGGGTCATAATTATTATTTTTTTCTTTCAAAAAAAGTCTTCCTTGAACTCCTAATGAAAAATTAGAAGTTCATTGGTTTGCATAGAAAGCGCAAGTTCATAGACTCAAGGGAAAAAAATAAGTTCAAAGCTCATCCTTGAACTACTGATGTAATATAAGGAATCTATTGTTATGCATAGAAATTTCAAGTGCATAGAATCTAAGGTCAGATTTTTTTTCAACAATTCATATTTGATTTACTGTTGAAACTTCAGAAAGTGATATAAGCCTATATATATAAATATAAAGTTCAAAGACTATATGACAAAAAAAAAAGTTCAAAAGCTTATTCTTGGTATGCATAGAAAGTTCAAGTTCACAGAATCCAGGGTCAGTATTTGTTTTTACAAAAAGTCATGTTTGAACTTCTGAAGAAACAGCATAAAATCATAAGTCTGTTTATGCATTTTAAGTTCAAAGACTGGCCAAAAATATATTTAACATTTCACACTTGAACTACTGATGAATCTACTACTATATATAGAATGTTCAAGTTCATAGGATCCAGGGTCAGAATTTTTTTTTCTTTTTCAAAAAAATCATCCTTGAACTCCTAATGAAACATTAGGAATCTATTGGATTGCATAGAAAGCTCAAGGTCATAGAATCTAGGGTCAGATTTTATTCAACAAATCATATTTGATTTACTGATGAATTTTCAGAAAGTCTTTAAGTCAGGGTCAGGGTCAGAAAAAAATAGTTCAAAAAGTCAAGTTTGAACTTCTAAAGAAACACCATTAAGTCATAAGTCTGTTTATACATTTTAAGTTTGAAGACTCTTTGGCAAAAAATAAGTTAAAAAGTTCATCCTTGAGCTACTGATGAAACATTAGGAGTATATTGGTATGCATAGAAATTCAAGTTCATAGATTTCAGGGTCAGAAACAATTTTTCCAAAAGTCCTGTTTGAACTTCTGAAGAAACACCATAAAGTCATGTCTGTTTATAAATTTTAAGTTTGAAGACTACTTGGGCAAAAATGTATTCAACATTTCACATTTGAACTAGTGATGAATCTATTAAGGAGTCTATTAAGATGAACTTTCATATAAAAAGTTCAAGTTCATAGGATCCAGGGTCAGGCTTTTTATTTTTCAAAAAAAGTCATCCTTAAACTACTGATGAATTAAAAGATTCGTATATATATAGAAAGTTCAAGATCATAGGATCCAGGGTCAGAAAATTTATTTTCCAAAAAAAAGTCATTGTTGATCTACTGATGAAACATTAGGAGTCAATTAGTATGCATCTAAAGTTCAAGTTCATATATTCAAGGGTCAGAAAAAAAATAGTTCAAAAAGTCATGTTTGAACTTCTGAAGAAACACCATAAAAGTCATAAGTCTGTTTATACATTTTAAGTTTGAAGACTCTTTTGCCAACAATGTATTCAAAAATTCACTCTTGAACTACTAATGAATCTATTCCTATGTATAGAAAGTTGAATATATTATTATTATCCTTGAACTACTGATGAAACATTAGGAGTCTATAGGTATGCATAGAAATTCATGTTCATAGATTCCAGGGTCAGAAAAAATAGTTCAAAAGTCATGTTTGAACTTCCGAAGAAACACCATTGACGTCATTAGTCTGTTTATTTGTTTTAAGTTTTAAGTCTCCTTGGCCAAAAATGTATTCAAAACATCACACTTGAACTACTATTGAATAGTAGTCCTTGAACCACTGAATTTATAGAAAGTTGAATAAATTACTATTATCATTGAACTCCTGATGAAACATTAGGAGTCTATTGGTATGCATAGAGAGTTCAAGTTCATAGATTACAGGGTCAGAAAAAATAGTTCAAAAAGTCATGTTTGAACTTCTGAAGAAACACCATTAAAATCATAAGTCTGTTTATACATTTTAAGTTTGAAGACTACTTGGCAAAAAATGTATTCAACATTTCACATTTAAACTAGTGATGAATCTATTAAGGAGTCTATTAAGATGAACTTTCATATAAAAAGTTCAACTTCATAGGATCCAGGGTCAGGCTTTTTATTTTTCAAAAAAAGTCATCCTTGAACTACTGATGAATTAACAGATTAGTATATATAGAACGTTCAAGTTCATAGGATCCAGGGTCAGAAATTTTATTTGCAATGCAATTCAAAAGCACTAATCTCTTCATTGCACAGAGAAATATGATATGCAATGGAAAAGCGCTTATTCTTAAATCCACAACGGTTTCTGTGCAATGCAAAGGTATAAGCAATGCAAAAGCACTTATGTCTTGATTGCACGACATCTATGCAATGCAAAGGCACTGTCTCTCCGCTGCAAGAAAGTTTTATTCGCAAAAGCACTAAACTCCTCAATTTACCAGTTTTTTTCGTATGCAATGCAATTTATCATTACACTGAAAAATATTATATGCAATGCAAAAACACTGACATTCAGTACACAGCGACTTAAATTTACAAAGCAATCCAAAAGCGCTAATTCTTCAATAAACAAAAGTTTTTTTTTATGCAATGCATGCAAAAGTCTTCAATGCACGAGTTTTTTCGCATGCAATGCAATGCAAAAGCACTAATCTCATTGCACGAGTTTTTCGTATTCAATGCGATGCAAAAACACTTACTCTCAGTGCACAGCGACTTAAATGCAAAGCAATCCAAAAGCAGTAATCTCTTCATTGCCAGCGAAATATTATATGCAATCCTAACGCTCTCTATGCAATGCAAAGGTCTCTTCGGTGCAATGCGAGTTTTTTATGCAATGCAATGCAAAAACACTTACTCAAGTGCACAGCGACTTAAATGCAATTGCAATGCAAAAACACTAATTTCTTCATTGCACAAAATGTTTTTGTATGCAATGCATGCAAAAGTCTTTAATGCACGAGTTTTTTTGTATGCAATGCAATGCAAAAGCACTAATCTCATTGCACAAGTTTTTTCATATTCAATGCAATGCAATGCAAAAGCCCTAATCTTTTCATTGCACAGCGAAATATTATATGCAATGGAAAAGCGCTAATTCTTAAATCCACAACGTTCTCTATGCAATTAAAAGGCAACTGTCTCTTTGGTGCAATGCGAGTTTTTTTATGCAATGCAATGCAAAAGCACTAAACTCCTCAATGCACACGTTTTTTGTATGCAATGCAATGCAAAAGCTTTAATCTCATTGCACAAGTTTTATCATATTCAATGCAATGCAAAAACAATTACTCTAAAGTGCACAGCGACTTAAATACAATGCAATGGAAAAAAACAACAACAAAAAAACATTTCTTCATTGCACAAAAGGTTTTTGTATGCAATGCATGAAAAAGTTCTCAATGCAAGAGTTTTTTTCATATGCAATGCAATGCAATGCAAAAGCACTAATCTCTTCATTGCACAGCGAAATATTATATGCCATGGAAAAGCGCTCATTATTAAATTCACAACGCTCTCTATGCAATGCAAAGGCACTGTGTCTTCGTTGCAATGCGAGTTTTTTATGCAATGCAATGCAAAAGCACTATTCTCATTGCACAAGTTTTTTGGTATGCAATGCAATGCAAAAACACTTACTCAAGTGCACAGCGACTTAAATGCAATGCAATGCAAAAAAACTTATTTCTTCATTGCACAAAAGGTTGTTGTATGCAATGCATGCAAAAGTCTTTAATGCACGAGTTTTTTTTATATGCAATGCAATGCAAAATCCTTAATCTCTTCATTGCAGAGCGAAATTTTATATGCAATGGAAAAGCGCTAATTCTTAAATCTACAACGTTCTCTATGCAATGCAAAGGCACTGTCTCCGGCGCAATGCGAGTTTTTTATGCTATGCAATGCAAAAGCACTAAACTCCTCATTGCACAAGTTTTTTTTGTATGCAATGCAATGCAAAAGCACTAATCTCATTGCACAAGATTTTCATATTCAATGCAATGCAAAAATAATTACTCTAAAGTGCACAGCGACTGAAATGCAATGCATGCAAAAGTCTTCAATGCACGAGTTTTTCATATGCAATGCAATGCAATGCAAAAGCCCTAATCTTTTCATTGCACAGCGAAATATTATATGCAATGGAAAAGCGCTAATTCTTAAATCCACAACGTTCTCTATGCAATTAAAAGGCAACTGTCTCTTTGGTGCAATGCGAGTTTTTTTATGCAATGCAATGCAAAAGCACTAAACTCCTCAATGCACAAGTTTTTTGAATGCAATGCAATGCAAAAGCTTTAATCTCATTGCACAAGTTTTATCATATTCAATGCAATGCAAAAACAATTACTCTAAAGTGCACAGCGACTTAAATACAATGCAATGCAAAAAAACAACAACAAAAAAACATTTCTTCATTGCACAAAAGGTTTTTGTATGCAATGCATGAAAAAGTTCTCAATGCAAGAGTTTTTTTCATATGCAATGCAATACAATGCAAAAGCACTAATCTCTTCATTGCACAGCGAAATATTATATGCCATGGAAAAGCGCTCATTCTTAAATCCAAAACGCTCTCTATGCAATATAAAGGCACTTTGTCTTCGTTGCCATGCGAGTTTTTTTTATGCAATGCAATGCAAAAGCACTATTCTCATTGCACAAGTTTTTGGAATGCAATGCAATGCAAAAACACTTACTCAAGTGCGGAGCGACTTAAATGCAATGCAATGCAAAAAAACTATTTCTTCATTGCACAAAAGGTTTTTGTATGACATGCATGAAAAAGTTCTCAATGCAAGAGTTTTTTTCGTATGCAATGCAATGCAAAAGCACTAATCTCTTCATTGCACAGCGAAATAGTATATGCCATGGAAAAGCGCTCATTCTTATATCCACAAAGCTCTCTATGCAATGCAAAGTCTTCGTTGCAATGCGAGTTTTTTATGCAATGCAATGCAAACGCGCTAGACTTATCACTTCATTGCACAGCGAAATATTATATGCAATGGAAAAGCGCTAATTCTTAAATCCACAACGTTCTCTATGCAATAAAAAGGCAACTGTCTCTTTTGGTGCAGTGCGAGTTTTTTTATGCAATGCAATGCAAAAGCACTAAACTCCTCAATGCACAAGTTTTTTGTATGCAATGCAATGCAAAAACACTTACTCATGTGCACAGCGACTTAAATGTAATGCAATGCAAAAAACTAATTTCTTCATTGCACAGAAGGTTTTTGTATGCAATGAATGCAAAAGTCCTCAATGCACGAGTTTTTTCATATGCAATGCAAAAGCACTTATCTCTTCATTGCACAGCGAAATATTATGTCATGGAAAAGCGCTCATTCTTAAATCCACAACACTCTCTATGAAATGCAAAGGCACTGTCTCCTCGGTGCAAAGCGAATTTTTTATGTAATGCAATACAAAAGCACTAGACTCCTCAATGCACAAGTTTTTTTTGTATGCAATGCAATGCAAAAGCACTAATCTCATTGCAAAAGATTTTCATATTCAATGCAATGCAAAAATAATTACTCTAAAGTGCACAGCGACTTAAATGCAATGCAATGCAAAAAATAATAAAAAACATTTCTTCATTGCACAAAAGGTTTTTGTATGCAATGCATGCAAAAGTCTCCAATGCACGAGTTTTTCATATGCAATGCAATGCAAACGCGCAAATCCATTCATTGCACAGCGAAATATTTTATGCAATGGAATAGCGCTAATTCTTAAATCCACAACGTTCTCTATGCAATAAAAAGGCAACTGTCTCTTCGGTGCAATGCGAGTTTTTTTATGCAATGCAATGCAAAAGCACTAAACTCCTCAATGCACAAGTTTTTTGTATGCAATCCAATGCAAAAGCTCTAATCTCATTGCACAAGTTTTATCATATTCAATGCAATGCAAAAACAATTACTCTAAAGTGCACAGCGACTTAAATGCAATGCAATGCAATGCAAAAAAAAAAAAAAAAAACATTTCCTCATTGCACAAACGGTTTTTGTATGCAATGCATGAAAAAGTTTTCAATGCAAGTTTTTTTCATATGCAATGCAATGCCATGCAAAGCACTAATCTCTTCATTGCACAGCGAAATATTATATATCATGGAAAAGCGCTCATTCTTAAATTCACAACGCTCTCTATGCAATGCAAAGGCACTGTGTCTTCGTTGCAATGCGAGTTTTTTATGCAATGCAATGCAAAAGCACTATTCTCATTGCACAAGTTTTTTGGAATGCGATGCAATGCAAAAACACTTACTCAAGTGCGGAGCGACTTAAATGCAATGCAATGCAAAAAACGAATTTCTTCATTACACAGAAGGTTTTTGTATGCAATGAATGCAAAAGTCCTCAATGCACGAGTTTTTTCATATGCAATGCAATGCAAAAGCACTAAACTCCTCAATGCACAAGTTTTTTGTATGCAATCCAATGCAAAAGCTCTAATCTCATTGCACAAGTTTTATCAAATTCAATGCAATGCAAAAACAATTACTCTAAAGTGCACAGCGACTTAAATGCAATGCAATGCAATGCAAAAAAAAACCCAAAAAATATTTCCTCATTGCACAAACGGTTTTTGTATGCAATGCATGAAAAAGTTCTCAATGCAAGAGTTTTTTTCGTATGCAATGCAATGCAAAAGCACTAATCTCTTCATTGCACGGCGAAATATTATATGCCATGGAAAAGCGCTCATTCTTAAATCCACAACGCTCTCTATGCAATGCAAAGTCACTGCGTCTTCTTTGCAATGCGAGTTTTTTTATGCAATGCAATGCAAAAGCACTATTCTCATTGCACAATTTTTTTGGTATGCAATGCAATGCAAAAACACTTACTCATGTGCACAGCGACTTAAATGTAATGCAATGCAAAAAACGAATTTCTTCATTACACAGAAGGTTTTTGTATGCAATGAATGCAAAAGTCCTCAATGCACGAGTTTTTTCATATGCAATGCAATGCAAAAGCACTAATCTCTTCATTGCACAGCGAAATATTATGTCATTGCACAGCGAAATATTATGCTCATTCTTAAATCCACAACGCTCTCTATGAAATGCAAAGGCACTGTCTCCTCGGTGCAAAGCGAATTTTTTATGTAATGCAATACAAAAGCACTAAACTCCTCAATGCACAAGTTTTTTGTATGCAATGCAATGCAATGCAAAAGCTCTATTCTCATTGCACAAGTTTTTTTCATATTCAATGCAATGCAAAAACACACTCAAGTGCACAGATACTTAAATGCAATGCAATGCAAAAACACATTTCTTCATTGCACAAAAGGGTTTTGAACAACGTCCTCTATTCAATGCAAAGGCACTGTGTCTTCGTTGCAATGAGAGTTTTTTATGCATGCAATGCAAAAGCACTATGCAATGCAAAAACACCTACTCAAGTGCACAGCGACTTAAATGCAATGCAATGCAAAAGCACTAATCTCTTCATTGCACAGCGAAAAATTATATGTCATGGAAAAGCGCTCAATCTTAAATCCTCAACGTTCTCTAAGCTTTGCAAATGAACTGTCTCTTCTTATATTTTTTATGCGATGCAATGCAAAAGTACTTCTCTCCTCATTACACAAGTTTTTTTCTTATGTAAAGCAAAAGCTCTAATTTTCATTGCACAAGATCTATGCATTGCAAAGGCACCCTTTCTTCGGTGCAAAGCCAGTTTTTATGCAATGCAAAACACTAACCTCCTCATTGCACAAGTTTTTTTTGTATACAATGCATTGCAATGCAAAAAAACTAATCTCTCAATATACAACGAGTATATTGTATATGTATTATGTATTGTATATGTATGTAGTATATGCATTGCCCTCGAAAGAAATCGATATTTGAACTAGAGGATATATTTCTGTAATATCTGATTGTTTCAATGCTTAGAATGTTAGAGTTGAGACTCACAGACTTCTTCAATGTTTCATCGCAGTTCAGGATTGAAATTTTGCATATCACTAGCCAGAGTTTAAATTTGTTAACAGAATTTATATACATTTATATACTTTGGATGTTTCATCATTAAAATTATGACTTTATTATGAAAAGTCCAAATGTGACTTTTTGAAAAAAAAAATCTGACCCTTGATTCTATGAACTTGAACTTTCTGTTCATACAAATTAACAGAACTTTCTGTTGTTTCATAAGTAATTCAAGGATGAACATTTGAACTTATTTTTTGCCTAAGGGTATTTGAACTTGAACTTTCTATACGAAACTTCATCTTAACAGTCTGATTAATACATTCATCACAAGTTCAAGTGTGAAATGTTGAACACATTTTTGGCCAAGGAGTCTTCAAACTTAAAATGAATAAACAGACTTATGACTTTAATGGTGGTGTTTCTTCAGAAGTTCAAACATGACTTTTTGAACTATTTTTTCTGACCCTGGAATATATGAACTTGAACACTAGATGCATACCAATTGACTCCTAATGTTTCATCAGTAGACCAAGGATGACTTTGTTTGAAAAATTGGACATTGGATCCTATGAACTTGAACTTTCTATACATAGTAATAGATTCATGAGTAGTTCAAGTGTGAAATTTTGAATACATTTTTGGCCAAAGAGTCTTTAACCTTAAAATGTATAAACAGACTTATGACTTCATGGTGTTTCTTTAGAAGTTCAAACATTACTTTTTGAACTATTTTTTCTGACCCTGGAATCTATGAACATGAATTTCTATGCATACAAATAGACTCCTAATGTTTCATCAGTAGTTCAATGATAATAGTAATATATTCAACTTTCTATAAATTCAGTGGTTCAAGGACTACTATTCATCAGAAGTTCAAGTGTGACATTTTGAATACATTTTTGGCCAAGGAGACTTAAAACTTAAAACAAATAAACAGACTTATGACTTCATGTTGTTTCTTCAGAAGTTCAAACATGACCTTTTTGAACTATTTTTTCTGACCCTGGAATATATGAACTTGAACCTTAGATGCATACCAATCGACTCCTAATGTTTCATCAGTAGTTAAAGGATGACTTTTTTTGGGAAAAAAATGTCTGACCCTGGATCCTATGAACTTGAACTTTCTATACAAAGTCAGTATTTAAATTGTGACTATTTAAATTGTGACTATTTAAATTGTGAGTAGTTAAATCAGTAGTTCAAGGATAATAATGATATATTCAACTTTCTATACATAGGAATAGATTCATCAGTAGTTGAATTGTGACATTTTGAATACATTTTTTGGCCAAGGAGTATTCAAACTTAGAATGTATAAACAGCTATAACTTTATGCTATTTCTTCAGAAGTTCAAACATGACCTTTTGAACTATTTTTTCTGACCCTGGAATATATGAACTTGAACTTTAGATGCATACCAATTGACTCCTAATGTTTCATCAGTAGTTAAAGGATGACTTTTTTTGGAAAATAAAATGTCTGACCCTGGATCCTATGAACTTGAACTTTCTATACATAGTAATAGATTAATCAGTAGTTCAATTGTGACATTTTGAATACATTTTTTGGCCAAGGAGTATTCGAACGTAAAATGTATAAACAGACTTATAACTTTATGCTATTTCTTCAGAAGTTCAAACATGACATTTTGAAGTATTTTTTCTGACCCTGGAATCTATGAACTTGAACTCTCTATGCATACCAATAGACTCCTAATGTTTCATCAGTAGTTCAATGATAATAGTAATATATTCAACTTTCTATAAATTCAGTGGTTTAAGGACTACTATTCATCAGTAGTTCAAGTGTGACATTTTGAATACATTTTTGGCCAAGGAGACTTAAAACTTAAAACAAATAAACAGACATATGACTTTATGGTGTTTCTTCAGAAGTTCAAACATGACCTTTTTGAACTATTTTTTTCTGACTCTGGAATATATGAACTTGAACTTTAGATGCATACCAATTGACTCATAATGTTTCATCAGTAGTTAAAGGATGACTTTTTTTGGAAAATAAAATGTCTGACCCTGGATCCTATGAACTTGAACTTTCTATTTATAGTTAATAGATTAATCAGTAGTTCAATTGTGACATTTTGAATACATTTTTTGGCCAAGGAGTATTCAAACTTAGAATGTATAAACAGACTTATAACTTTATGCTATTTCTTCAGAAGTTCAAACATGACCTTTTGAACTATTTTTTCTGACCCTGGAATATATGAACTTGAACTTTAGATGCATACCAATTGACTCCTAATGTTTCATCAGTAGTTAAAGGATGACTTTTTTTGGAAAATAAAATGTCTGACCCTGGATCCTATAAACTTGAACTTTCTATACATAGTAATAGATTAATCAGTAGTTCAATTGTGACATTTTGAATACATTTTTTGGCCAAGGAGTATTCAAACGTAAAATGTATAAACAGACTTATAACTTTATGCTATTTCTTCAGAAGTTCAAACATGACTTTTTGAACTATTTTTTCTGACCCTGGAATCTACGATCTTGGACTTTCTATGCATAGCAATTGACTCCTAATGTTTCATAAGTAGTTCAAGGATAATAATAATATATTCAACTTTCAATACATAGGAATAGATTCATCAGTAGTTCAAGAGTGAAATTTTGAATACATTGTTGGCAAAAGTCTTCAATCTTAAAATGTATAAACAGACTTATAACTTTATGCTATTTCTTCAGAAGTTCAAACATGATTTTTTTGAACAATTTTTTCTGACCCTGGAATCTATGAACTTGGACTTTCTATGCATACCAATTGACTCCTAATGTTTCATCAATAGTTAAAGGATGACTTTTTTTGGAAAATAAAATGTCTGACCCTGGATCCTATGAACTTGAACTTTCTATACATAGGAATAGATTCATCAGTAGTTCAAGAGTGAAATTTTGAACTTTTTTTGGCCAAAGTGTCTATGAACTTGAACTTCTATACATAGAAATAGATTCATCAGCAGTTCAAGGATGAACTTTTGAACTTATTTTTTGCCAAGGAGTCTTCAAACTTAAAATGTATAAAATATACTTATGACTTTATGGTGTTACTTCAAAAGTTCAAACAAGACTTATTGAACTATTTTTTCTGTCCCTGGAATTGATTAACTTGAAATTTCAATGCATACCAATATACTCCTAATGTTTCATCAGTAGTTCAAGGATAAACTTTTCAACTTATTTTTTGCCAAGGAGTCTTCAAACTTAAAATGTATAAACAGACTTATGACTTTAATGCTGTTTCTTCAGAAGTTCAAACATGACTTTTTGAACAATTTTTTCTGACCCTGGAATATATGAACTTGAACTGTATATGCATACCAGTTGAATCCTAACGTTTCATCAGAAGATCAAGGATGACTTTATTTGACAAATACAATTTCTGATCCTGGATCCTATGAACTTCAACTTTCTATACATAGGGATAGAATCATCAGTAGTTCAAGTGAGACATTTTGAATACATTTTTTTGCCAAGGAGTCTTCAAACTTAAAAGGTATAAACTGACTTATGACTTTATGCTGTTTCTTCAGAAGTTCAAACATGACTTCTGGACAATTTTTTATGACACTGGAATATAAGAACTTGAACTTTATATGCATACCAATTGACTCCTAAAGTTTTAGCAGTAGTTAAAGGGGGACTTTTTTTGGAAAATAAAATTCTGAACCTGGATCATATGAACTTGGACGTTCTATATATACGAATATATTCCTTCTGTTATTTCATCAGTAGTTCAAGGGTGACTTTTTTTGAAAAATAAAAAGTCTGACTCTGGATCCTATGAACTTGAACGGTCTATACGAAACTTCATCTTAATAGTCTGCTCAATAGATTCATCAGTAGTTCAAGTGTGAAATGTTGAATACATTTTTGGCCAAGGAGACTTCAAACTTAAAATGTATAAAAAGACTTATGGCTTTAATGGTGTTTCTTCAGAAGTTCAAACATGACTTTTTGAACTATTTTTTCTGACCCTGGAATATATGAACCTGAACACTATATGCATACCAATTGACTCCTAGCGTTTCATTATTAGATCAAGGATGACTTTTTTTGAAAAATACAATTTCTGACCCTGGATCCTATGAACTTGAACTTTCTATACATAGGAATAGATTCATCAGTAGTTCAAGAGTGAAATTTTGAAAAAAAAATGTTTTTTGCCAAAGTGTCTATGAACTTGATCTTCTATACATAGTAATAGATTAATCAGTAGTTCAATTGTGACATTTTGAATACATTTTTTGGCCAAGGAGTATTCAAACTTAAATTGTATAAACAGACTTATTTATGCTATTTCTTCAGAAGTTCAAACATGACTTTTTGAACAGTTTTTTCTGACCCTGGAATCTATGAACTTGGACTCTCTATGCATACCAATAGACTCCTAATGTTTCATCAGTAGTTCAATGATAATAGTAATATATTCAACTTTCTATAAATTCAGTGGTTCAAGGACTACTATTCATCAGTAGTTCAAGTGTGACATTTTGAATACATTTTTTGGCCAAGGAGTATTCAAACGTAAAATGTATAAACAGACTTATAACTTTATGCTATTTCTTCAGAAGTTCAAACATGACTTTTTGAACTATTTTTTTTGACCCTGGAATCTACGATCTTGGACTTTCTATGCATAGCAATTGACTCCTAATGTTTCATAAGTAGTTCAAGGATAATAATAATATATTCAACTTTCAATACATAGGAATAGATTCATCAGTAGTTCAAGAGTGAAATTTTGAATACATTGTTGGCAAAAGTCTTCAATCTTAAAATGTATAAACAGACTTATAACTTTATGCTATTTCTTCAGAAGTTCAAACATGATTTTTTTGAACAATTTTTTCTGACCCTGGAATCTATGAACTTGGACTTTCTATGCATACCAATTGACTCCTAATGTTTCATCAGTAGTTAAAGGATGACTTTTTTTGGAAAATAAAATGTCTGACCCTGGATCCTATGAACTTGAACTTTCTATACATAGGAATAGATTCATCAGTTGTTCAAGAGTGAAATTTTGAACTTTTTTTGGCCAAAGTGTCTATGAACTTGAACTTCTATACATAGAAATAGATTCATCAGCAGTTCAAGGATGAACTTTTGAACTTATTTTTTGCCAAGGAGTCTTCAAACTTAAAATGTATAAAATATACTTATGACTTTATGGTGTTACTTCAAAAGTTCAAACAAGACTTATTGAACTATTTTTTCTGTCCCTGGAATTGATTAACTTGAAATTTCAATGCATACCAATATACTCCTAATGTTTCATCAGTAGTTCAAGGATAAACTTTTCAACTTATTTTTTGCCGAGGAGTCTTCAAACTTAAAATGTATAAACAGACTTATGACTTTAATGCTGTTTCTTCAGAAGTTCAAACATGACTTTTTGAACTATTTTTTCTGACCCTGGAATATATGAACTTGAACTGTATATGCATACCAGTTGAATCCTAACGTTTCATCAGAAGATCAAGGATGACTTTATTTGACAAATACAATTTCTGATCCTGGATCCTATGAACTTCAACTTTCTATACATAGGGATAGAATCATCAGTAGTTCAAGTGAGACATTTTGAATACATTTTTTTGCCAAGGAGTCTTCAAACTTAAAAGGTATAAACTGACTTATGACTTTATGCTGTTTCTTCAGAAGTTCAAACATGACTTCTGGACAATTTTTTATGACACTGGAATATAAGAACTTGAACTTTATATGCATACCAATTGACTCCTAAAGTTTTAGCAGTAGTTAAAGGGGGACTTTTTTTGGAAAATAAAATTCTGAACCTGGATCATATGAACTTGGACGTTCTATATATACGAATATATTCCTTCTGTTATTTCATCAGTAGTTCAAGGGTGACTTTTTTTGAAAAATAAAAAGTCTGACTCTGGATCCTATGAACTTGAACGGTCTATACGAAACTTCATCTTAATAGTCTGCTCAATAGATTCATCAGTAGTTCAAGTGTGAAATGTTGAATACATTTTTGGCCAAGGAGACTTCAAACTTAAAATGTATAAAAAGACTTATGGCTTTAATGGTGTTTCTTCAGAAGTTCAAACATGACTTTTTGAACTATTTTTTCTGACCCTGGAATATATGAACCTGAACACTATATGCATACCAATTGACTCCTAGCGTTTCATTATTAGATCAAGGATGACTTTTTTTGAAAAATACAATTTCTGACCCTGGATCCTATGAACTTGAACTTTCTATACATAGGAATAGATTCATCAGTAGTTCAAGAGTGAAATTTTGAACTTTTTTTTTTTTTTGCCAAAGTGTCTATGAACTTGATCTTCTATACATAGTAATAGATTAATCAGTAGTTCAATTGTGACATTTTGAATACATTTTTTGGCCAAGGAGTATTCAAACTTAAATTGTATAAACAGACTTATTTATGCTATTTCTTCAGAAGTTCAAACATGACTTTTTGAACTGTTTTTTCTGACCCTGGAATCTATGAACTTGGACTCTCTATGCATACCAATAGACTCCTAATGTTTCATCAGTAGTTCAATGATAATAGTAATATATTCAACTTTCTATAAATTCAGTGGTTCAAGGACTACTATTCATCAGTAGTTCAAGTGTGACATTTTGAATACATTTTTTGGCCAAGGAGTATTCAAACGTAAAATGTATAAACAGACTTATAACTTTATGCTATTTCTTCAGAAGTTCAAACATGACTTTTTGAACTATTTTTTTTGACCCTGGAATCTACGATCTTGGACTTTCTATGCATAGCAATTGACTCCTAATGTTTCATAAGTAGTTCAAGGATAATAATAATATATTCAACTTTCAATACATAGGAATAGATTCATCAGTAGTTCAAGAGTGAAATTTTGAATACATTGTTGGCAAAAGTCTTCAATCTTAAAATGTATAAACAGACTTATAACTTTATGCTATTTCTTCAGAAGTTCAAACATGATTTTTTTGAACAATTTTTTCTGACCCTGGAATCTATGAACTTGGACTTTCTATGCATACCAATTGACTCCTAATGTTTCATCAGTAGTTAAAGGATGACTTTTTTTGGAAAATAAAATGTCTGACCCTGGATCCTATGAACTTGAACTTTCTATACATAGGAATAGATTCATCAGTTGTTCAAGAGTGAAATTTTGAACTTTTTTTGGCCAAAGTGTCTATGAACTTGAACTTCTATACATAGAAATAGATTCATCAGCAGTTCAAGGATGAACTTTTGAACTTATTTTTTGCCAAGGAGTCTTCAAACTTAAAATGTATAAAATATACTTATGACTTTATGGTGTTACTTCAAAAGTTCAAACAAGACTTATTGAACTATTTTTTCTGTCCCTGGAATTGATTAACTTGAAATTTCAATGCATACCAATATACTCCTAATGTTTCATCAGTAGTTCAAGGATAAACTTTTCAACTTA
Source organism: Pseudorasbora parva (assembly GCF_024679245.1). Taxonomy (NCBI): domain Eukaryota; kingdom Metazoa; phylum Chordata; class Actinopteri; order Cypriniformes; family Gobionidae; genus Pseudorasbora; species Pseudorasbora parva. Next base: position 14,505,871 of record NC_090176.1, on the reverse strand, counting down.
TTTTTTGCCGAGGAGTCTTCAAACTTAAAATGTATAAACAGACTTATGACTTTAATGCTGTTTCTTCAGAAGTTCAAACATGACTTTTTGAACTATTTTTTCTGACCCTGGAATATATGAACTTGAACTGTATATGCATACCAGTTGAATCCTAACGTTTCATCAGAAGATCAAGGATGACTTTATTTGACAAATACAATTTCTGATCCTGGATCCTATGAACTTCAACTTTCTATACATAGGGATAGAATCATCAGTAGTTCAAGTGAGACATTTTGAATACATTTTTTTGCCAAGGAGTCTTCAAACTTAAAAGGTATAAACTGACTTATGACTTTATGCTGTTTCTTCAGAAGTTCAAACATGACTTCTGGACAATTTTTTATGACACTGGAATATAAGAACTTGAACTTTATATGCATACCAATTGACTCCTAAAGTTTTAGCAGTAGTTAAAGGGGGACTTTTTTTGGAAAATAAAATTCTGAACCTGGATCATATGAACTTGGACGTTCTATATATACGAATATATTCCTTCTGTTATTTCATCAGTAGTTCAAGGGTGACTTTTTTTGAAAAATAAAAAGTCTGACTCTGGATCCTATGAACTTGAACGGTCTATACGAAACTTCATCTTAATAGTCTGCTCAATAGATTCATCAGTAGTTCAAGTGTGAAATGTTGAATACATTTTTGGCCAAGGAGACTTCAAACTTAAAATGTATAAAAAGACTTATGGCTTTAATGGTGTTTCTTCAGAAGTTCAAACATGACTTTTTGAACTATTTTTTCTGACCCTGGAATATATGAACCTGAACACTATATGCATACCAATTGACTCCTAGCGTTTCATTATTAGATCAAGGATGACTTTTTTTGAAAAATACAATTTCTGACCCTGGATCCTATGAACTTGAACTTTCTATACATAGGAATAGATTCATCAGTAGTTCAAGAGTGAAATTTTGAACTTTTTTTTTTTTTTGCCAAAGTGTCTATGAACTTGATCTTCTATACATAGTAATAGATTAATCAGTAGTTCAATTGTGACATTTTGAATACATTTTTTGGCCAAGGAGTATTCAAACTTAAATTGTATAAACAGACTTATTTATGCTATTTCTTCAGAAGTTCAAACATGACTTTTTGAACAGTTTTTTCTGACCCTGGAATCTATGAACTTGGACTCTCTATGCATACCAATAGACTCCTAATGTTTCATCAGTAGTTCAATGATAATAGTAATATATTCAACTTTCTATAAATTCAGTGGTTCAAGGACTACTATTCATCAGTAGTTCAAGTGTGACATTTTGAATACATTTTTTGGCCAAGGAGTATTCAAACGTAAAATGTATAAACAGACTTATAACTTTATGCTATTTCTTCAGAAGTTCAAACATGACTTTTTGAACTATTTTTTTTGACCCTGGAATCTACGATCTTGGACTTTCTATGCATAGCAATTGACTCCTAATGTTTCATAAGTAGTTCAAGGATAATAATAATATATTCAACTTTCAATACATAGGAATAGATTCATCAGTAGTTCAAGAGTGAAATTTTGAATACATTGTTGGCAAAAGTCTTCAATCTTAAAATGTATAAACAGACTTATAACTTTATGCTATTTCTTCAGAAGTTCAAACATGATTTTTTTGAACAATTTTTTCTGACCCTGGAATCTATGAACTTGGACTTTCTATGCATACCAATTGACTCCTAATGTTTCATCAGTAGTTAAAGGATGACTTTTTTTGGAAAATAAAATGTCTGACCCTGGATCCTATGAACTTGAACTTTCTATACATAGGAATAGATTCATCAGTTGTTCAAGAGTGAAATTTTGAACTTTTTTTGGCCAAAGTGTCTATGAACTTGAACTTCTATACATAGAAATAGATTCATCAGCAGTTCAAGGATGAACTTTTGAACTTATTTTTTGCCAAGGAGTCTTCAAACTTAAAATGTATAAAATATACTTATGACTTTATGGTGTTACTTCAAAAGTTCAAACAAGACTTATTGAACTATTTTTTCTGTCCCTGGAATTGATTAACTTGAAATTTCAATGCATACCAATATACTCCTAATGTTTCATCAGTAGTTCAAGGATAAACTTTTCAACTTATTTTTTGCCAAGGAGTCTTCAAACTTAAAATGTATAAACAGACTTATGACTTTAATGCTGTTTCTTCAGAAGTTCAAACATGACTTTTTGAACTATTTTTTCTGACCCTGGAATATATGAACTTGAACTGTATATGCATACCAGTTGAATCCTAACGTTTCATCAGAAGATCAAGGATGACTTTATTTGACAAATACAATTTCTGATCCTGGATCCTATGAACTTCAACTTTCTATACATAGGGATAGAATCATCAGTAGTTCAAGTGAGACATTTTGAATACATTTTTTTGCCAAGGAGTCTTCAAACTTAAAAGGTATAAACTGACTTATGACTTTATGCTGTTTCTTCAGAAGTTCAAACATGACTTCTGGACAATTTTTTCTGACCCTGGAATCTATGAACATGAATTTCTATGCATACCAATAGACTCCTAATGTTTCATCAGTAGTTCAAGGATAATAATAATATATTCAACTTTCTATACATAGGAATAGATTCATCAGTAGTTCAAGAGTGAAATTTTGAATACATTGTTGGCAAAAGAGTCTTCAACCTTAAAATGTATAAACAGACTTATGACTTTATGGTGTTTCTTCAGAAGTTCAAACATGACCTTTTTGAACTATTTTTTTCTGACCATGGAATATATGAACTTGAACTTTTAATTTATACTAATTGACTCCTAATGTTTCATCAGTAGTTAAAGGATGACTTTTTTTGGAAAATAAAATGTCTGACCCTGGATCCTATGAACTTGAACTTTCTATACATAGTAATAGATTAATCAGTAGTTCAATTGTGACATTTTGAATACATTTTTTGGCCAAGCAGTATTCAAACTTTAAATGTATAAACAGACTTATAACTTCATCAGTAGTGAAAGGATGACTTTTTTTGGAAAATAAAATGTCTGACCCTGGATCCTATGAACTTGAACTTTCTATACATAGGAATAGATTCATCAGTAGTTCAAGAGTGAAATTTTGAATACATTGTTGGCAAAAGTCTTCAAACTTAAAATGTATAAACAGACTTATAACTTATGCGATTTCTTCAGAAGTTCAAACATGACTTTTTGAACAATTTTTTTTCTGACCCTGGAAAATATGAACTTGAACTTTTAATTTATACTAATTAACTTCTAATGTTTCATCAGTTGTTAAAGGATGACTTTTTTTGGAAAATAAAATGTCTGACCCTGGATCCTATGAACTTGAACTTGCTATACATAGTAATAGATTAATCAGTAGTTCAATTGTGACATTTTGAATACATTTTTTGGCCAAGCAGTATTCAAACTTTAAATGTATAAACAGACTTAGAACTTTATGCTATTTCTTCAGAAGTTCAAACATGACTTTTTGAACTATTTTTTCTGACCCTGGAATATATGAACTTGAACTTTTAATTTATACTAATTGACTCCTAATGTTTCATCAGTAGTTCAAGAATGACTTTTTTTGGAAAATAAAATTTCTGACCCTGGATCCTATGAACTTGAACGTTCTATATATACGAATCTGTTAATTCATCAGTAGTTCAAGGATGAGTTTTTTTGAAAAATAAAAAGCCTGACCCTGGATCCTATGAAGTTGAACTTTTTATATGAAAGTTCATCTTAATAGACTCCTTAATAGATTCATCACTAGTTCAAATGTGGAATGTTGAATACATTTTTGGCCAAGTAGTCTTCAAACTTAAAATGTATAAACAGACTTATGACATCATGGTGTTTCTTCAGAAGTTCAAACATGACTTTTGGAACTATTTTTTCTGACCCTGGAATCTATGAACTTGGACTCTCTATGCATACCAATAGACTCCTAATATTTCATCAGTAGTTCAATGATAATAGTAATATATTCAACTTTCTATAAATTCAGTGGTTCAAGGACTACTATTCAATAGTAGTTCAAGTGTGACGTTTTGAATACATTTTTGGCCAAGGAGACTTAAAACTTAAAACAAATAAACAGACTAATGACGTTAATGGTGTTTCTTCAGAAGTTCAAACATGACTTTGAACTATTTTTTCTGACCCTGGAATCTATGAACATGAATTTCTATGCATACCAATAGACTCCTAATGTTTCATCAGTAGTTAAAGGATGACTTTTTTTGGAAAATAAAATGTATGACCCTGGATCCTATGAACTTGAACTTTCTATACATAGGAATAGATTCATCAGTAGTTCAAGAGTGAAATGTTGAATACATTTTTGGCCAAGTAGTCTTCAAACTTAAAATGTATTAACAGACTTATGACTTCATGGTGTTTCTTCAGAAGTTCAAACATGACTTTTGGAACTATTTTTTCTGACCCTGGAATCTATTAACTTGGACTCTATATGCATACCAATAGACTCCTAATATTTCATCAGTAGTTCAATGATAATAGTAATATATTCAACTTTCTATAAATTCAGTGGTTCAAGGACTACTATTCAATAGTAGTTCAAGTGTGACGTTTTGAATACATTTTTGGCCAAGGAGACTTAAAACTTAAAAAGTATAAACAGACTTATGACGTTAATGGTGTTTCTTCAGATGTTCAAACATGACTTTTGAACTATTTTTTCTGACCCTGGAATCTATGAACATGAATTTCTATGCATACCAATAGACTCCTAATGTTTCATCAGTAGTTCAAGGATAATAATAATATATTCAACTTTCTATACATAGGAATAGATTCATCAGTAGTTCAAGAGTGAAATTTTGAATACATTGTTGGCAAAAGAGTCTTCAAACTTAAAATGTATAAACAGACTTATGACTTTATGGTGTTTCTTCAGAAGTTCAAACATGACCTTTTTGAAATCTTTTTTTCTGACCCTGGAATATATGAACTTGAACTTTAGATGCATACCAATTGACTCCTAATGTTTCATCAGTAGTTAAAGGATGACTTTTTTTGGAAAATAAAATGTCTGACCCTGGATCCTATGAACTTGAACTTTCTATTTATAGTTAATAGATTAATCAGTAGTTCAATTGTGACATTTTGAATACATTTTTTGGCCAAGGAGTATTCAAACTTAGAATGTATAAACAGACATAACTTTATGCTATTTCTTCAGAAGTTCAAACATGACGTTTTGAACTATTTTTTCTGACCCTGGAATATATGAACTTGAACTTTAGATGCATACCAATTGACTCCTAATGTTTCATCAGTAGTTAAAGGATGACTTTTTTTGGAAAATAAAATGTCTGACCCTGGATCCTATAAACTTGAACTTTCTATAAGTAGTAATAGATTAATCAGTAGTTCAATTGTGACATTTTGAATACATTTTTTGGCCAAGGAGTATTCAAACGTAAAATGTATAAACAGACTTATAACTTTATGCTATTTCTTCAGAAGTTCAAACATGACTTTTTGAACTATATTTTCGGACCCTGGAATCTACGATCTTGGACTTTCTATGCATAGCAATTAACTCCTAATGTTTCATAAGTAGTTCAAGGATAATAATAATATATTCAACTTTCAATACATAGGAATAGATTCATCAGTAGTTCAAGAGTGAAATTTTGAATACATTGTTGGCAAAAGTCTTCAAACTTAAAATGTATAAACAGACTTATAACTTTATGCTATTTCTTCAGAAGTTCAAACATGATTTTTTGAACAATTTTTTCTGACCCTGGAATCTATGAACTTGGACTTTCTATGCATACCAATTGACTCCTAATGTTTCATCAGTAGTTAAAGGATGACTTTTTTTGGAAAATAAAATGTCTGACCCTGGATCCTATGAACTTGAACTTTCTATACATAGGAATAGATTCATCAGTAGTTCAAGAGTGAAATTTTGAACTTTTTTTGGCCAAAGTGTCTATGAACTTGAACTTCTATACATAGAAATAGATTCATCAGTAGTTCAAGGATGAACTTTTGAACTTATTTTTTGCCAAGGAGTCTTCAAACTTAAAATGTATAAAATATACTTATGACTTTATGGTGTTACTTCAAAAGTTCAAACATGACTTATTGAACTATTTTTTCTGTCCCTGGAATTGATTAACTTGAAATTTCAATGCATACCAATATACTCCTAATGTTTCATCAGTAGTTCAAGGATAAACTTTTCAACTTATTTTTTGCCAAGGAGTCTTCAAACTTAAAATGTATAAACAGACTTATGACTTTAATGCTGTTTCTTCAGAAGTTCAAACATGACTTTTTGAACTATTTTTTCTGACCCTATGAACTTGAACTGTATATGCATACCAGTTGAATCCTAACGTTTCATCAGAAGATCAAGGATGACTTTATTTGACAAATACAATTTCTGATCCTGGATCCTATGAACTTCAACTTTCTATACATAGGGATAGAATCATCAGTAGTTCAAGTGAGACATTTTGAATACATTTTTTTGCCAAGGAGTCTTCAAACTTAAAAGGTATAAACCGACTTATGACTTTATGCTGTTTCTTCAGAAGTTCAAACATGACTTCTGAACAATTTTTTATGACCCTGGAATACAAGAACTTGAACTTTATATGCATACCAATTGACTCCTAAAGTTTTAGCAGTAGTTAAAGGGTGACTTTTTTTGGAAAATAAAATTCTGAACCTGGATCATATGAACTTGGACGTTCTATATATACGAATATATTCCTTCTGTTATTTCATCAGTAGTATAAGGGTGACTTTTTTTGAAAAATAAAAGTCTGACTCTGGATCCTATGAACTTGAACGGTCTATACGAAACTTCATCTTAATAGTCTGCTCAATAGATTCATCAGTAGTTCAAGTGTGAAATGTTGAATACATTTTTGGCCAAGGAGTCTTCAAACTTAAAATGTATAAACAGACTTATGGCTTTAATGGTGTTTCTTCAGAAGTTCAAACATGACTTTTTGAACTATTTTTTCTGACCCTGGAATATATGAACCTGAACACTATATGCATACCAATTGACTCCTAGCGTTTCATTAGTAGATCAAGGATGACTTTTTTTTGAAAAATACAATTTCTGACCCTGGATCCTATGAACTTGAACTTTCTATACATAGGAATAGATTCATCAGTAGTTCAAGAGTGAAATTTTGAACTTTTTTTTTTTTTTGCCAAAGTGTCTATGAACTTGAACTTCTATACATAGTAAAAGATTAATCAGTAGTTCAATTGTGACATTTTGAATACATTTTTTGGCCAAGGAGTATTCAAACTTAAATTGTATAAACAGACTTATTTATGCTATTTCTTCAGAAGTTCAAACATGACTTTTTGAACTGTTTTTTCTGACCCTGGAATCTATGAACTTGGACTCTCTATGCATACCAATAGACTCCTAATGTTTCATCAGTAGTTCAATGATAATAGTAATATATTCAACTTTCTATAAATTCAGTGGTTCCAGGACTACTATTCATCAGTAGTTCAAGTGTGACATTTTGAATACATTTTTTGGCCAAGGAGTATTCAAACTTTAAATGTATTAACAGACTTATAACTTTATGCTATTTCTTCAGAAGTTCAAACATGACTTTTTGAACTATTTTTTCTGACCCTGGAATCTATGATCTTGGACTTTCTATGCATACCAATTGACTCCTAATGTTTCATCAGTAGTTCAAGGATAATAATAATATATTCAACTTTCTATACATAGGAATAGATTCATCATTAGTTCAAGAGTGAAATTTTGAATACATTGTTGGCAAAAGTCTTCAAACTTAAAATGTATAAACAGACTTATAATTTAATGCGATTTCTTCAGAAGTTCAAACATGACTTTTTGATCTATTTTTTTTCTGAACCTGGAATATATGAACTTGAACTTTTAATATATACTAATTGACTCCTAATGTTTCATCACTAGTTCAAGGATGAACTTTTGAACTTCTTTTTTGGCCAAAAAATCTTCAAACCTAAAATGAATAAACAGACTTATGATTTTAATGGTGTTTCTTCAGAAGTTCAAACATGACTTGTTGAACTATTTTTTCTGACCCTGGAATCTATGAACTTGAACTCTCTATGCATACCAATAGACTCCTAATGTTTCATCAGGAGTTCAATGATAATAGTAATATATTCAACTTTCTATAAATTCAGTGGTTCAAGGACTACTATTCAATAGTAGTTCAAGTGTGACGTTTTGAATACATTTTTGGCCAAGGAGACTTAAAACTTAAAACAAATAAACAGACTAATGACTATAATGGTGTTTCTTCAGAAGTTCTAACATGACTTTTGAACTATTTTTTCTGACCCTGGAATCTATGAACATGAATTTCCATGCATACCAATAGACTCCTAATGTTTCATCAGTAGTTAAAGGATAATAATAATATATTCAACTTTCTATACATAGGAATAGATTCATCAGTAGTTCAAGAGTGAAATTTTGAATACATTGTTGGCAAAAGAGTCTTCAAACTTAAAATGTATAAACAGACTAATGACGTTAATGGTGTTTCTTCAGAAGTTCAAACATGACCTTTTTGATATATTTTTTTCTGACCATGGAAAGTTCTTTACTTGAACTTTTAATTTATACTAATTGACTCCTAATGTTTCATCAGTAGTTCAAGAATGACTTTTTTTGGAAAATAACATTTCTGACCCTGGATCCTATGAACTTGAATGTTCTATATATACGAATCTGTTAATTCATCAGTAGTTCAAGGATGACTTTTTTTGAAAAATAAAAAGCCTGACCCTGGATCCTATGAAGATGAACTTTTCATATGAAAGTTAATCTTAATAGACTCCTTTATAGATTCATCACTATTTCAAATGTGAAATGTTGAATATATTTTTGGCCTAGTCTTCAAACTTAAAATGAATAAACAGACTTATGACTTTATGGTGTTTCTTCAGAAGAACAAACATGACATTTTGAACTATTTTTTCTGACCCTGGAATCTATGAACTTAAACTCTCTATGCATACCAATAGACTCCTAATGTTTCATCAGTAGTTCAATGATAATAGTAATATATTCAACTTTCTATAAATTCAGTGGTTTAAGGACTACTATTCATCAGTAGTTCAAGTGTGACATTTTGAATACATTTTTGGCCAAGGAGACTTAAAACTTAAAACAAATAAACAGACATATGACTTTATGGTGTTTCTTCAGAAGTTCAAACATGACCTTTTTGAACTATTTTTTTCTGACTCTGGAATATATGAACTTGAACTTTAGATGCATACCAATTGACTCCTAATGTTTCATCAGTAGTTAAAGGATGACTTTTTATGGAAAATAAAATGTCTGACCCTGGATCCTATGAACTTGAACTTTCTATATATAGTTAATAGATTAATCAGTAGTTCAATTGTGACATTTTGAATACATTTTTTGGCCAAGGAGTATTCAAACTTAGAATGTATAAACAGACTTATAACTTTATGCTATTTCTTCAGAAGTTCAAACATGACCTTTTGAACTATTTTTTCTGACCCTGGAATCTATGAACATGAATTTCTATGCATACCAATAGACTCCTAATGTTTCATCAGTAGTTCAAGGATAATAATAATATATTCAACTTTCTATACATAGGAATAGATTCATCAGTAGTTCAAGAGTGAAATTTTGAATACATTGTTGGCAAAAGAGTCTTCAAACTTAAAATGTATAAATAGACTTATGACTTTATGGTGTTTCTTCAGAAGTTCAAACATGACCTTTTTGATCTATTTTTTTCTGACCATGGAATATATGAACTTGAACTTTTAATTTATACTAATTGACTCCTAATGTTTCATCAGTAGTTCAAGAATGACTTTTTTTGGAAAATAACATTTCTGACCCTGGATCCTATGAACTTAAATGTTCTATATATACGAATCTGTTAATTCATCAGTAGTTCAAGGATGACTTTTTTTTAAAAATAAAAAGCCTGACCATGGATCCTATGAAGATGAACTTTTCATATGAAAGTTCATCTTAATAGACTCCTTTATAGATTCATCACTATTTCAAATGTGAAATGTTGAATACATTTTTGGCCTAGTCTTCAAACTTAAAATTAATAAACAGACTTATGACTTTATGGTGTTTCTTCAGAAGTTCAAACATGACATTTTGAACTATTTTTTCTGACCCTGGAATCTATGAACTTGAACTCTCTATGCATACCAATAGACTCCTAATGTTTCATCAGTAGTTCAATGATAATAGTAATATATTCAACTTTCTATAAATTCAGTGGTTTAAGGACTACTATTCATCAGTAGTTCAAGTGTGACATTTTGAATACATTTTTGGCCAAGGAGACTTAAAACTTAAAACAAATAAACAGACATATGACTTTATGGTGTTTCTTCAGAAGTTCAAACATGACTTTTTGAACTATTTTTTTCTGACTCTGGAATATATGAACTTGAACTTTAGATGCATACGAATTGACTCCTAATGTTTCATCAGTAGTTAAAGGATGACTTTTTTTGGAAAATAAAATGTCTGACCCTGGATCCTATGAACTTGAACTTTCTATATATAGTTAATAGATTAATCAGTAGTTCAATTGTGACATTTTGAATACATTTTTTGGCCAAGGAGTATTCAAACTTAGAATGTATAAACAGACTTATAACTTTATGCTATTTCTTCAGAAGTTCAAAAATGAACTTTTGAACTATTTTTTCTGACCCTGGAATCTATGAACATGAATTTCTATGCATACCAATAGACTCCTAATGTTTCATCAGTAGTTCAAGGATAATAATAATATATTCAACTTTCTATACATAGGAATAGATTCATCAGTAGTTCAAGAGTGAAATTTTGAATACATTGTTGGCAAAAGAGTCTTCAAACTTAAAATGTATAAACAGACTTATGACTTTATGGTGTTTCTTCAGAAGTTCAAACATGACCTTTGGAACTATTTTTTCTGACCCTGGAATCTATGAACTTGGACTCTCTATGCATACCAATAGACTCCTAATATTTCTTTAGTAGTTCAAGGATAATAATAATATATTCAACTTTCTATAAATTCAGTGGTTCAAGGACTACTATTCAATAGTAGTTCAAGTGTGACGTTTTTAATACATTTTTGGCCAAGGAGACTTAAAACTTAAAACGAATAAACAGACTAATGACGTTAATGGTGTTTCTTCAGAAGTTCAAACATGACTTTTGAACTATTTTTTCTGACCCTGGAATCTATGAACATGAATTTCTATGCATACCAATAGACTCCTAATGTTTCATCAGTAGTTCAAGGATAATAATAATATATTCAACTTTCTATACATAGGAATGGATTCATCAGTAGTTCAAGAGTGAAATTTTGAATACATTGTTGGCAAAAGAGTCTTCAAACTTAAAATGTATAAACAGACTTATGACTTTATGGTGTTTCTTCAGAAGTTCAAACATGACCTTTTTGAACTATTTTTTTCTGACCCTGGAATATATGAAACTGAACACTATATGCATACCAATTGACTCCTAACGTTTCATTAGTAGATCAAGGATGACTTTTTTTGAAAAATACAATTTCTGACCCTGGATCCTATTAACTTGAACTTTCTATACATAGGAATAGATTCATCAGTATTTCAAGAGTGAAATTTTGAACTTTTTTTTTTGCCAAAGTGTCTATGAACTTGAACTTCTATACATAGTAATAGATTCATCAGTAGTTCAAGGATGAACTTTTGAACTTATTTTTTGCCAAGGAGTCTTCAAACTTAAAATGTATAAACAGACTAATGATTTTAATGGTGTTTCTTCAGAAGTTCAAACGACTTTTTGAACTATTTTTTCTGACCCTGGAATCTATGAACATGAATTTCTATGCATACCAATAGACTCCTAATGTTTCATCAGTAGTTCAAGGATAATAATAATATATTCAACTTTCTATACATAGTAATAGATTAATCAGTAGTTCATTTGTGACATTTTGAATACATTTTTTGGCCAAGGAGTATTCAAACTTAAAATGTATGAACAGACTTATAACTTTATGCTATTTCTTCAGAAGTTCAAACATGACTTTTTGAACTATTTTTTCTGACACTGGAATCTATGAACTTGAACTCTCTATGCATACCAATAGACTCCTAATGTTTCATCAGTAGTTCAATGATAATAGTAATATATTCAACTTCCTATAAATTCAGTGGTTCAAAGACTACTATTCATCAGTAGTTCAAGTGTGACATTTTGAATACATTTTTGGCCAAGGAGACTTAAAACTTAAAACAAATAAACAGACGTATGACTTTATGGTGTTTCTTCAGAAGTTCAAACATGACCTTTTTGATCAATTTTTTTCTGACCCTGGAATCTATGATTCCCTATCTCGAGGGAACTTCGAGCTGCGTCGAAACGCTAGGGGACGCCTCTGCGTGCCACGTCATGAAGCACTTGTGTAATCAGTCCAATAGCGGGACGATACGTCACGGGCGGGTGACGTCATCGACCAGGAAGCTATAAAGCATGCCCGGACCAAACAGTCACTAGCTTCTGTGTCTTCACAAGCGCTCTGTGTGATATTGTATGTCCATTTATTGTGTGTGTGTCAAAAGAGAAAAGAGAATGTCTAGTCAGTTCAGGCGTTGTGTTCCTCCCTGCCCTCGTTACATCACGGGTGGAGATACACACGACCTGTGCGTTATGTGTTTGGGGCTCGAGCATGCCCAGTCAGCTCTCGAGGGGGTTGGCTGCGAGCATTGCGAGAGTCTCCCAATGCGTACATTAAGATCACGCCGGGCACTCTTCGAGGAGAGTGCTTTGGCTCGCGGTCCTCAGGGCTCGGGTCCCGCTGCTGCCGAGGCACAGCGAAGGCTCGCGTCTTGGGGATCGCAGTTAGATCTGGTGGCGGGGTTAGAGACGGGTGATCCCCTATCTCTGCCCTTACCCGCTGGATCTCAAGCCTCAGTTCGCGAGTTGGAAGCGCTGAGGCACAAGATCAGCTGCAGCACTCCAGTTCCGAGGAACTGGATGTTGTAAGCGTAAATGAAACTGACGAACTACTTCCACCATTACACACACACGCACAGGAGGAGCTAATGGAGGTTGTCACTCGCGCCGTTGCCAGATTAAGTTTAGACTGGCCGGCCGAGTGTTATGAGTCACAAAAACACACAAGCAGGCTAGATGAAAGATTTTTGCCCTCATATACTCAACCTCCTAGGCGGGGCTTGCCATTTTTCCCGGACCTCCACACCGAGGTGTCGAGGTCCTGGGCTAAACCAGCATCTGCCAGAGTCTTTAACCCGTCCACATCTCAATATTCAAATATAAACGGGTTGAAGGCTCATGGTTATGCGGCGATGCCGCGGGTGGAAGAGACGCTCGCGAGCTATCTCTCCCCCGAGTCAGCATCGTCGCTGCAAGCCCCGCAGCTGCCCACCAAGCCCGTAAGAACAACATCAGCGCTGGTGGGCAGGGCGTATTCGGCAGCAGGGCAGGCGGCCGCCTGTTTACATACGGTGGCCGTCCTGCAAGCATATCAAGCTGATCTGTTGGGGGATATTGATGAAGAAACAGAGGAAGTGGGGAGAGAAACGATCGCCGAAATTAGACGGGCGGCAGATCTGTCTCTTCGTGCCACCAGGGAGACGGCCAGATCCATCGGCCGCTCTATGGCAGCCCTGGTGGCCACGGAGAGACATCTGTGGTTAAATCTGTCAGATATAAAAGAGAGAGATAAAAAATTTCTTATGGATTCGCCCGTCTCGCCTACTGGCCTCTTTGGTGACGCTGTAACAACGGTCGTCGACCGTTACCAGGAGGCCAGGAAGCAGGCGGCGGCGTTTTCAAAGTTTCTCCCCCGCAAATCATATCCCCCAGGGGCTGCCGGGCGGGGGCAGCCCCAGCCGAGTACGTCCTCCTCCGTAGCGCATCGAGCGCAGCAAAAGCAGAGCGTGGCCGCTCGGGCCCCCCCGCAGAGAGAACGGGGGTCCGGGCGACGCGCTCAGCCGGGACCTTCCCGCGGTAGGACGGATCTGAGGACCGTCCTTATCGCTAGGAAGGCCTCGGCTAAGAAGTCCTGACGCCAAGAGCGCAGGGCTTCCGATGGCAGTCCCCTCCGGGAAAGTGCGGCTCGCCGAGGCGCCCGCTCTTTCCCGGTGCCATCGGGGGGCCGGTCTGCCAACCCTGCCACCATTGGTGCTTCAGGGCGCGGCGGTCCCCGGCGAACGCATATCTCCATGTCCGCCCGGAAACGTAGCGGCTTGGGGATGTTCGCGCCCTCTCGGGAGGGCCCCTGGGTGGTCAGTTCGGTTGCTACCTGCCGGTTATCCGTTACAGGACACCGGGCTGACCACACAGGAAAATCCAGAGACCAGCCTCGAGAGGCTGGTTCCCTTAGTAGATTTTCTGGCAGCGTGGAAACTTCTGCCGAATGTCTCAGAATGGGTCCTGCGTACAATAGAAAAAGGGTACAGAATTCAATTCGGGTTACATCCGCCCGTGTTCAACGGGGTTACTGCCACGGTAGTAAGCCCCGAGCAGGCTCTGGTAATGGAACAAGAGGTACAGACTCTTCTGCGAAAAGAGGCTATAGAACGGGTCCCTCCCCACTGCAGAGAGTCGGGGTTTTACAGCCGGTACTTCATAGTTCCGAAGAAGGATGGGGGGTTAAGGCCTATCTTAGATCTGCGTCATCTAAACAGAGCAGTAAAAAGATTAAAATTCAAAATGCTCACGATAAAACAGATCGTGTGTCACATCAGGTCCGAGGACTGGTGTGTCACGATAGATTTAAAAGATGCGTACTTCCACATCTCCATCCTTCCGCAGCACAGACAGTTCCTCAGGTTCGCTTTTGGGGGAAAAGCGCACCAATATCGAGTGCTGCCATTCGGTCTAGCTTTATCGCCCCGCTCTTTCACGAAGTGCGTGGATGCAGCTCTGGCTCCGCTGCGACTCCAGGGCATCCGCGTGCTAAATTACATCGACGATTGGCCAGTGTTAGCACAGTCGAAACAACTGGCGGTTCAGCATCGAGATGCTGTTCTCGCCCACATGAAGGTGTTGGGGCTAAGGTTGAACGAAAAGAAAAGTATGTTGGCGCCACAGCAGAGCATTACTTTTCTGGGGGTAGTTTGGGACACGAGAACGATGTCGGCTCGGCTATCTCCGCCCAGGGTAAAAACGATCCTGAATACCGTCAACCAGATAAAGCTAGGCCAGTCACTCACTGTCAAACACTTTCAAAGAGTGTTGGGTTTGATGGCAGCAGCGTCCAACGTGATACCTTTTGGCCTGCTGTACATGAGACCCTTGCAGTGGTGGCTCAGGACCAAGGGGTTCTCCCCGAGGGGAAACCCTTTTCGCCTAATCAAGGTCACGCGGCGCTGCCTACGTGCCTTGGTGAAGTGGAAAGATCCTTGGTTCCTTTCCCAAGGTCCAGTTCTGGGGGCTCCTTGTCGTCGCGTAATGCTAACGACGGATGCCTCCCTAACTGGCTGGGGAGCGGTCATGAGTGGCCGCTCCCCCCAAGGTCTGTGGAGGGGCCATCAGCTCTCCTGGCACATAAACCAGCTGGAGCTAATGGCTGTGTTTCAAGCACTCAAACACTTCCTCCCAGACCTACGGGGCCGCCATGTGTTAGTTCGGTCAGACAACACTTCGGTGGTCTCGTATATAAATCACCAGGGGGGATTGAGATCGCGTCGGTTGTGGAAGCTCACGCATCACATTCTGATATGGGCCCAAGGCAAGATACTCTCGCTCAGGGCGATGTACATCCCGGGGGTCCTGAATGTAGCGGCAGACTCCCTGTCGAGGCAGGGAGTGGTGCCGGGGGAATGGAGGCTCCACCCCGAGGTGGTGGAGGAGCTGTGGATCCGCTTTGGGCGAGCCCAGGTGGATCTGTTTGCGTCTCGAGAGATGACACATTGTCCAGCATTCTTTTCCCTCACACATCCAGCCCCACTGGGGCTGGACGCAATGGTACAGACGTGGCCGAGGCTGCGTCTGTACGCCTTTCCCCCTCTGGCGTTGCTCCCAGGAGTGCTGGAGAGAGTCCGCCGGGACGGGCTTCAGCTCTTATTGGTAGCCCCGTTCTGGCCGGGCCGAGTATGGCTCTCAGACATCATGTCTCTCCTAGAGGTTCCTCCCTGGGAAATCCCAGTCAGGAGGGATCTTCTTTCACAGGCCGGGGGGTCAGTACTGCACCCGCGCCCGGAACTGTGGAAACTGTGGGCTTGGCCCCTGAGGGGGCCCAGTTCATAAACACGGGTCTATCGACTGAGGTGATAGAGACCATGTTGCACTCCAGAGCACCATCCACAAGGAGACTTTACGCACTCAAATGGAGAGTTTTTGTCGCCTGGTGTACGCACCAGACTTTGGACCCTGTTAACTGCCTGGTCGGTTCAGTTCTCGAGTTCTTGCAAGAAAAATTCTCCGCAGGGTTATCCTCGTCGACTCTGAAAGTGTATGTGTCGGCGATATCTGCGTATCATAATCCATTAGATAACGCATCATTAGGGAGACACCCGTGGGTCACGCGTTTCCTCCGTGGTACCTTGAGGCTCAGACCTGCGGCACGCTCCAGGGTGCCGACTTGGGACCTGGCCATAGTGCTGGAAGGCCTTATGTCGGCTCCCTTCGAGCCGTTAGAGGAAGTGTCAGAAAAGTTCCTCACACTAAAAACAGTGTTTCTCCTAGCGATTTCATCACTGAAAAGAGTAGGAGACCTACAGGCTCTATCAGTAGCACCTTCTTGCCTTGAATTTGCACCAGGAATGGTGAAAGCATTTCTCTTCCCGAGGGAAGGATATGTTACCAAGGTCCCGACCAACGTGCCGGGACCAGTAATGCTGCAGGCTTTCTGTCCGCCTCCGTTCACTAGTCAAGACCAAGAGAAGCTAAATCTGCTATGTCCGGTCAGGGCCCTAGATGCATATGTCCACAGAGCTGCCCTGTGGCGAAAGTCAGAACAGTTGTTTGTATGTTTTGGGTCCTCCAATAAGGGAAAACCGGCTTCAAAGCAGACGCTTAGCAAGTGGATAGTCGAGGCTATTTCACTCGCTTATGAGTCGGTCGGACATCCTTCACCTATGAGGGTCCGCGCCCACTCCACTAGGAGTATGGCTGCCTCTATGGCTCTTATTTCGGGAGTTTCGCTGTCAGAGGTTTGTGATGCGGCTGGGTGGTCCTCTCCACATACATTTGTGAGGTTTTACAATCTTGACGTAGCCTCTACTCTGGGGTCCCGGGTGTTTTTGGGTTAAATCACACAAACAGACATTTGGGACTCTGGCGGCGTGGGTATTGAGGTCCCCTAGCGTTTCGACGCAGCTCGAAGTTCCCTCGAGATAGGGAACGTCTCAGGTTACGTATGTAACCATGGTTCCCTGAGAGGGAACGAGACGCTGCGTCGAGATGCCATACTCCCGGCATGCCTGTGATCGACTTGTTCGACTTTTTCAGAAGCTAGTGACTGTTTGGTCCAGGTATGCTTTATAGCTTCCTGGTCGATGACGTCACCCGCCCGTGACGTATCGTCCCGCTATTGGACTGATTACACAAGTGCTTCATGACGTGGCACGCAGAGGCGTCCCCTAGCGTTTCGACGCAGCGTCTCGTTCCCTCTCAGGGAACCATGGTTACATACGTAACCTGAGACGACTTGAACTCTCTATGCATACCAATAGACTCCTAATGTTTCATCAGTAGTTCAATGATAATAGTAATATATTCAACTTCCTATAAATTCAGTGGTTCAAGGACTACTATTCATCAGTAGTTCAAGTGTGACATTTTAAATACATTTTTGGCCAAGGAGACTGAAAACTTAAAACAAATAAACAGACGTATGACTTCATGGTGTTTCTTCAGAAGTTCAAACATGACCTTTTTGATCAATTTTTTTCTGACCCTGGAATATATGAACTTGTACTTTAGATGCATACCAATTGACTCCTAATGTTTCATCAGTAGTTAAAGGATGAGTTTTTTGGGAAAATAAAATGTCTGACCCTGGATCCTATGAACTTGAACTTTCTATACATAGTAATAGCTTAATCAGTAGTTCAATTGTGACATTTTGAATACATTTTTTGGCCAAGGAGTATTCAAACTTAAAATGTAAAAAAAGACATAACTTTATGCTATTTCTTCAGAAGTTCAGACATGACTTTTTGAACTATTTTTTCTGACCCTGGAATCTATGAACTTGGACTTTTTTATGCATACCAATTGACTCTGTTTCATCAGTAGTGAAAGGATGACTTTTTTTGGAAAATAAAATGTCTGACCCTGGATCCTATGAACTTGATCTTTCTATACATAGGAATAGATTCATCAGTAGTTCAAGAGTGTAATTTTGAATACATTGTTGGCAAAAGTCTTCAAACTTAAAATGTATAAACAGAACTATAACTTATGCGATTTCTTCAGAAGTTCAAACATGACTTTTTGAACTATTTTTTTTCTGACCCTGGAATATATGAACTTGAACTTTTAATTTATACTAATTGACTCCTAATGTTTCATCAGAAGTTAAAGGATGACTTTTTTTGGAAAATAAAATGTCTGACCCTGAATCCTATGAACTTAAATTTTCTATACATAGTAATAGATTAATCAGTAGTTCAATTGTGACATTTTGAATACATTTTTTGACCAAGCAGTATTCAAACTTTAAATGTATAAACAGACTTATAACTTCATGCTATTTCTTCAGAAGTTCAAACATGACTTTTTGAACTATTTTTTCTGACCCTGGAATCTATGAACTTGGACTTTCTATGCATACCAATTGACTCCTAATGTTTCATCAGTAGCTCAAGGATAATAATAATATATTCAACTTTCTATACATAGGAATAGATTCATCAGTAGTTCAAGAGTGAAATTTTAAATACATTGTTGGCAAAAGTCTTCAAACTTAAAATGTATAAACATATTTATAATTTTATGCGATTTCTTCAGAAGTTCAAACATGACTTTTTGATCTATTTTTTTTCTGACCCTGGAATATATGAACTTGAACTTTTAATTTATACTAATTGACTCCTGATGTTTCATCAGTAGTTCAAGAATGACTTTTTTTGGAAAATAAAATATCTGACCCTGGAATCTATGAACTTGGACTCTCTATGCATACCAATAGACTCCATAATATTTCATCAGTAGTTCAATGATAATAGTAATATATTCAACTTTCTATAAATTCAGTGGTTCAAGGACTACTATTCAATAGTAGTTCAAGTGTGACGTTTTGAATACATTTTTGGCCAAGGAGACTTAAAACTTAAAACAAATAAACAGACTAATGGTGTTTCTTCAGAAGTTCAAACATGACTTTTGGACTATATTTTCTGACCCTGGAATCAATGAACATGAATTTCTATGCATACCAATAGACTCCTAATGTTTCATCAGTAGTTCAAGGATAATAATAATATATTCAACTTTCTATACATAGGAATAGATTCATCAGTAGTTCAAGGGTGAAATTTTGAATACATTGTTGGCAAAAGAGTCTTCAAACTTAAAATGTATAAACAAACTTATGACTTTAATGGTGTTTCTTCAGAAGTTCAAACATGACTTTTTGAACTATTTTTTCTGACCCTGGAATATATGAACCTGAACACTATATGCATACCAAATTGACTCCTAGCGTTTCATTAGTAGATCAAGGATGACTTTTTTTGAAAAATACAATTTCTGACCCTGGATCCTATGAACTTGAACATTCTATACATAGGAATAGATTCATCAGTATTTCAAGAGTGAAATTTTGAACTTTTTTTTTTTGCCAAAGTGTCTATGAACTTGAACTTCTATACATAGTAATAGATTCATCAGTAGTTCAAGGATGAACTTTTGAACTTATTTTTTGCCAAGGAGTCTTCAAACTTAAAATGTATAAACAGACTAATGATTTTAATGGTGTTTCTTCAGAAGTTCAAACATGACTTTTGGAACTATTTTTTCTGACCCTGGAATCTATGAACTTGGACTCTCTATGCATACCAATAGACTCCTAATATTTCATCAGTAGTTCAAGGATAATAATAATATATTCAACTTTCTATAAATTCAGTGGTTCAAGGACTACTATTCAATAGTAGTTCAAGTGTGACGTTTTTAATACATTTTTGGCCAAGGAGACTTAAAACTTAAAACGAATAAACAGACTAATGACGTTAATGGTGTTTCTTCAGAAGTTCAAACATGACTTTTGAACTATTTTTTCTGACCCTGGAATCTATGAACATGAATTTCTATGCATACCAATAGACTCCTAATGTTTCATCAGTAGTTCAAGGATAATAATAATATATTCAACTTTCTATACATAGGAATGGATTCATCAGTAGTTCAAGAGTGAAATTTTGAATACATTGTTGGCAAAAGTCTTCAAACTTAAAATGTATAAACAGATTTATAATTTTATGCGATTTCTTCAGAAGTTCAAACATGACTTTTTGATCTATTTTTTTTCTGACCCTGGAATATATGAACTTGAACTTTTAATTTATACTAATTGACTCCTGATGTTTCATCAGTAGTTCAAGAATGACTTTTTTGGAAAATAAAATTTCTGACCCTGGATCCTATGAACTTGAACGTTCTATATATACGAATCTGTTAATTCATCAGTAGTTCAAGAATGACTTTTTTTGAAAAATAAAAAGCCTGACCCTGGATCCTATGAAGTTGAACTTTTTATATGAAAGTTCATCTTAATAGAATCCTTAATAGATTCATCACTAGTTCAAATGTGGAATGTTGAATACATTTTTGGCCAAGTAGTCTTCAAACTTAAAATGTATAAACAGACTTATGACTTCATGGTGTTTCTTCAGAAGTTCAAACATGACTTTTGGAACTATTTTTTCTGACCCTGGAATCTATGAACTTGGACTCTCTATGCATACCAATAGACTCCATAATATTTCATCAGTAGTTCAATGATAATAGTAATATATTCAACTTTCTATAAATTCAGTGGTTCAAGGACTACTATTCAATAGTAGTTCAAGTGTGACGTTTTGAATACATTTTTGGCCAAGGAGACTTAAAACTTAAAACAAATAAACAAATAATGGTGTTTCTTCAGAAGTTCAAACATGACTTTTGAACTATTTTTTCTGACCCTGGAATCTATGAACATGAATTTCTATGCATACCAATAGACTCCATAATATTTCATCAGTAGTTCAATGATAATAGTAATATATTCAACTTTCTATAAATTCAGTGGTTCAAGGACTACTATTCAATAGTAGTTCAAGTGTGACGTTTTGAATACATTTTTGGCCAAGGAGACTTAAAACTTAAAACAAATAAACAGACTAATGGTGTTTCTTCAGAAGTTCAAACATGACTTTTGAACTATATTTTCTGACCCTGGAATCTATGAACATGAATTTCTATGCATACCAATAGACTCCTAATGTTTCATCAGTAGTTCAAGGATAATAATAATATATTCAACTTTCTATACATAGGAATAGATTCATCAGTAGTTCAAGGGTGAAATTTTGAATACATTGTTGGCAAAAGAGTCTTTAAACTTAAAATGTATAAACAAACTTATGACTTTAATGGTGTTTCTTCAGAAGTTCAAACATGACTTTTTGAACTATTTTTTCTGACCCTGGAATATATGAACCTGAACACTATATGCATACCAAATTGACTCCTAGCGTTTCATTAGTAGATCAAGGATGACTTTTTTTGAAAAATACAATTTCTGACCCTGGATCCTATGAACTTGAACTTTCTATACATAGGAATAGATTCATCAGTATTTCAAGAGTGAAATTTTGAACTTTTTTTTTTTGCCAAAGTGTCTATGAACTTGAACTTCTATACATAGTAATAGATTCATCAGTAGTTCAAGGATGAACTTTTGAACTTATTTTTTGCCAAGGAGTCTTCAAACTTAAAATGTATAAACAGACTAATGATTTTAATGGTGTTTCTTCAGAAGTTCAAACATGACTTTTGGAACTATTTTTTCTGACCCTGGAATCTATGAACTTGGACTCTCTATGCATACCAATAGACTCCTAATATTTCATCAGTAGTTCAAGGATAATAATAATATATTCAACTTTCTATAAATTCAGTGGTTCAAGGACTACTATTCAATAGTAGTTCAAGTGTGACGTTTTTAATACATTTTTGGCCAAGGAGACTTAAAACTTAAAACGAATAAACAGACTAATGACGTTAATGGTGTTTCTTCAGAAGTTCAAACATGACTTTTGAACTATTTTTTCTGACCCTGGAATCTATGAACATGAATTTCTATGCATACCAATAGACTCCTAATGTTTCATCAGTAGTTCAAGGATAATAATAATATATTCAACTTTCTATACATAGGAATGGATTCATCAGTAGTTCAAGAGTGAAATTTTGAATACATTGTTGGCAAAAGTCTTCAAACTTAAAATGTATAAACAGATTTATAATTTTATGCGATTTCTTCAGAAGTTCAAACATGACTTTTTGATCTATTTTTTTTCTGACCCTGGAATATATGAACTTGAACTTTTAATTTATACTAATTGACTCCTGATGTTTCATCAGTAGTTCAAGAATGACTTTTTTGGAAAATAAAATTTCTGACCCTGGATCCTATGAACTTGAACGTTCTATATATACGAATCTGTTAATTCATCAGTAGTTCAAGAATGACTTTTTTTGAAAAATAAAAAGCCTGACCCTGGATCCTATGAAGTTGAACTTTTTATATGAAAGTTCATCTTAATAGAATCCTTAATAGATTCATCACTAGTTCAAATGTGGAATGTTGAATACATTTTTGGCCAAGTAGTCTTCAAACTTAAAATGTATAAACAGACTTATGACTTCATGGTGTTTCTTCAGAAGTTCAAACATGACTTTTGGAACTATTTTTTCTGACCCTGGAATCTATGAACTTGGACTCTCTATGCATACCAATAGACTCCATAATATTTCATCAGTAGTTCAATGATAATAGTAATATATTCAACTTTCTATAAATTCAGTGGTTCAAGGACTACTATTCAATAGTAGTTCAAGTGTGACGTTTTGAATACATTTTTGGCCAAGGAGACTTAAAACGTAAAACAAATAAACAAATAATGGTGTTTCTTCAGAAGTTCAAACATGACTTTTGAACTATTTTTTCTGACCCTGGAATCTATGAACATGAATTTCTATGCATACCAATAGACTCCATAATATTTCATCAGTAGTTCAATGATAATAGTAATATATTCAACTTTCTATAAATTCAGTGGTTCAAGGACTACTATTCAATAGTAGTTCAAGTGTGACGTTTTGAATACATTTTTGGCCAAGGAGACTTAAAACTTAAAACAAATAAACAGACTAATGGTGTTTCTTCAGAAGTTCAAACATGACTTTTGAACTATATTTTCTGACCCTGGAATCTATGAACATGAATTTCTATGCATACCAATAGACTCCTAATGTTTCATCAGTAGTTCAAGGATAATAATAATATATTCAACTTTCTATAGATAGGAGAAGATTCATCAGTAGTTCAAGGGTGAAATTTTGAATACATTGTTGGCAAAAGATTCTTCAAACTTAAAATGTATAAACAAACTTATGACTTTAATGGTGTTTCTTCAGAAGTTCAAACATGACTTTTTGAACTATTTTTTCTGACCCTGGAATATATGAACCTGAACACTTTATGCATACCAAATTGACTCCTAGCGTTTCATTAGTAGATCAAGGATGACTTTTTTGAAAAATACAATTTCTGACCCTGGATCCTATGAACTTGAACTTTCTATACATAGGAATAGATTCATCAGTATTTCAAGAGTGAAATTTTGAACTTTTTTTTTTTTGTGCCAAAGTGTCTATGAACTTGAACTTCTATACATAGTAATAGATTCATCAGTAGTTCAAGGATGAACTTTTGAACTTATTTTTTGCCAAGGAGTCTTCAAACTTAAAATGTATAAACAGACTAATGATTTTAATGGTGTTTCTTCAGAAGTTCAAACATGACTTTTGGAACTATTTTTTCTGACCCTGGAATCTATGAACTTGGACTCTCTATGCATACCAATAGACTCCTAATATTTCATCAGTAGTTCAAGGATAATAATAATATATTCAACTTTCTATAAATTCAGTGGTTCAAGGACTACTATTCAATAGTAGTTCAAGTGTGACGTTTTTAATACATTTTTGGCCAAGGAGACTTAAAACTTAAAACGAATAAACAGACTAATGACGTTAATGGTGTTTCTTCAGAAGTTCAAACATGACTTTTGAACTATTTTTTCTGACCCTGGAATCTATGAACATGAATTTCTATGCATACCAATAGACTCCTAATGTTTCATCAGTAGTTCAAGGATAATAATAATATATTCAACTTTCTATACATAGGAATGGATTCATCAGTAGTTCAAGAGTGAAATTTTGAATACATTGTTGGCAAAAGTCTTCAAACTTAAAATGTATAAACAGATTTATAATTTTATGCGATTTCTTCAGAAGTTCAAACATGACTTTTTGATCTATTTTTTTTCTGACCCTGGAATATATGAACTTGAACTTTTAATTTATACTAATTGACTCCTGATGTTTCATCAGTAGTTCAAGAATGACTTTTTTGGAAAATAACATTTCTGACCCTGGATCCTATGAACTTGAACGTTCTATATATACGAATCTGTTAATTCATCAGTAGTTCAAGAATGACTTTTTTTGAAAAATAAAAAGCCTGACCCTGGATCCTATGAAGTTGAACTTTTTATATGAAAGTTCATCTTAATAGAATCCTTAATAGATTCATCACTAGTTCAAATGTGGAATGTTGAATACATTTTTGGCCAAGTAGTCTTCAAACTTAAAATGTATAAACAGACTTATGACTTCATGGTGTTTCTTCAGAAGTTCAAACATGACTTTTGGAACTATTTTTTCTGACCCTGGAATCTATGAACTTGGACTCTCTATGCATACCAATAGACTCCATAATATTTCATCAGTAGTTCAATGATAATAGTAATATATTCAACTTTCTATAAATTCAGTGGTTCAAGGACTACTATTCAATAGTAGTTCAAGTGTGACGTTTTGAATACATTTTTGGCCAAGGAGACTTAAAACTTAAAACAAATAAACAAATAATGGTGTTTCTTCAGAAGTTCAAACATGACTTTTGAACTATTTTTTCTGACCCTGGAATCTATGAACATGAATTTCTATGCATACCAATAGACTCCATAATATTTCATCAGCAGTTCAATGATAATAGTAATATATTCAACTTTCTATAAATTCAGTGGTTCAAGGACTACTATTCAATAGTAGTTCAAGTGTGACGTTTTGAATACATTTTTGGCCAAGGAGACTTAAAACTTAAAACAAATAAACAGACTGATGGTGTTTCTTCAGAAGTTCAAACATGACTTTTGAACTATATTTTCTGACCCTGGAATCTATGAACATGAATTTCTATGCATACCAATAGACTCCTAATGTTTCATCAGTAGTTCAAGGATAATAATAATATATTCAACTTTCTATAGATAGGAGAAGATTCATCAGTAGTTCAAGGGTGAAATTTTGAATACATTGTTGGCAAAAGATTCTTCAAACTTAAAATGTATAAACAAACTTATGACTTTAATGGTGTTTCTTCAGAAGTTCAAAAATGACTTTTTGAACTATTTTTTCTGACCCTGGAATATATGAACCTGAACACTTTATGCATACAAAATTGACTCCTAGCGTTTCATTAGTAGATCAAGGATGACTTTTTTGAAAAATACAATTTCTGACCCTGGATCCTATGAACTTGAACTTTCTATACATAGGAATAGATTCATCAGTATTTCAAGAGTGAAATTTTGAACTTTTTTTTTTTTTGCCAAAGTGTCTATGAACTTGAACTTCTATACATAGTAATAGATTCATCAGTAGTTCAAGGATGAACTTTTGAACTTATTTTTTGCCAAGGAGTCTTCAAACTTAAAATGTATAAACAGACTAATGATTTTAATGGTGTTTCTTCAGAAGTTCAAACATGACTTTTGGAACTATTTTTTCTGACCCTGGAATCTATGAACTTGGACTCTCTATGCATACCAATAGACTCCTAATATTTCATCAGTAGTTCAAGGATAATAATAATATATTCAACTTTCTATAAATTCAGTGGTTCAAGGACTACTATTCAATAGTAGTTCAAGTGTGACGTTTTTAATACATTTTTGGCCAAGGAGACTTAAAACTTAAAACGAATAAACAGACTTATGACGTTAATGGTGTTTCTTCAGAAGTTCAAACATGACTTTTGAACTTTTTTTTCTGACCCTGGAATCTATGAACATGAATTTCTATGCATACCAATAGACTCTTAATGTTTCATCAGTAGTTCAAGGATAATAATAATATATTCAACTTTCTATACATAGGAATAGATTCATCAGTAGTTCAAGAGTGAAATTTTGAATACATTGTTGGCAAAATAGTCTTCAATCTTAAAATGTATAAACAGACTTATGACTTTATGGTGTTTCTTCAGAAGTTCAAACATGACTTTTTGAACTATTTTTTCTGACCCTGGAATATATGAACTTGAACACTATATGCATACCAATTGACTCCTAATGTTTCATCAGTAGATCAAGGATGACTTTTTTTGAAAAATACAATTTCTGACCCTGGATCCTATGAACATGAACTTTCTATACATAGTAATAGATTCATGAGTAGTTCAAGTGTGAAATTTTGAATACATTTTTGGCCAAAGAGTCTTCCAACTTAAAATGTATAAACAGACTTATGACTTTATGGTGTTTCTTCAGAATTTCAAACTTGACTTTTTGAACTATTTTTTTCTGATCCTGGAAAAAAAGAACTTGAACTTTGTATGCATACCAATTGACTCCTAATGTTTCATCAGTAGTTAAAGGATGACTTTTTTGGGGAAAAAGAAATCTGACCATGGATCCTATGAACTTGACCTTTATATACATAGTAATAGATTCATCAGTAGTTCAAGGATGAACTTTTGAACTTATTTCTTGCCATGGAGTCTTCAAACTTAAAATTTATAAACTGACTTATAACTTTATGCTATTTCTTCAGAAGTTCAAACATGACTTTTTGAACTTTTTTTTTTTCTTCTGACCCTGGAATATATGAACTTGGACTTTCTTCAAATTAACAAAAGTTTTTTTGTATGCAATGCATGCAAAAGTCTTCAATGCACGAGTTTTTTCGTATTCAATGCAATGCAAAACACTTACTCTCAGTGTACAGCTACTTAAATGCAAAGCATTCCAAAAGCACTAATCTCTTCATTGCACAGCGAAATATTTTATGCAATCCACAACGCTCTCTATGCAATGCAAAGGCACTGTCTCTTCGGTGCAATGCGAGTTTTTTATGCTATTTAATGCAAAAGCACTAATCTCATTGCACAAGTGTTTTTGTATGCAATGCAATGCAAAAACACTTACTCAATGCACAGCGACTTAAATGCAATGCAATGCAAAAACACTAATTTCTTCATTGCACAAAATGTTTTTGTATGCAATGCATGCAAAAGTCTTTAATGCACGAGTTTTTTTATATGCAATGCAATGCACTGCAAAAGCACTAATTTCTGCATTGCAGAGCGAAATTTTATATGCAATAGAAAAGCGCTCATTCTTAAATCCACAACGCTCTCTATGCAATGCAAAGGCCTTGGGTCTTGGGTGCAATGCGAGTTTTTTATGCAATGCAATGCAAAAACACTTACTCACGTGCACAGCGGCTTAAATGCAATGCAATGCAAAAACACAAATTTCTTCATTGCACAAAATGTTTTTGTATTGCAATGCATGCAAAAGTCTTTAATGCACGAGTTTTTTCGTATGCAATGCAATGCAATGCAAAAGCACTTATCTCATTGCACAAGTTTTTTCATATTCAATGCAATGCAAAAACACTGACTGAATGCACAGCGACTTAAATGCAATGCAATTTAAAAACACTAATTTCTTCATATCACAAAATGTTTTTGTATGCAATGCATGCAAAAGTCTTTAATGCACGAGTTTTTTCATATGCAATGCAATGCAATGCAATGCAAAAGCACTAATCTCTTCATTGCAGAGCGAAATTTTATATGCAATGGAAAAGTGCTCATTCTTAAATCCACAACGCTCTCTTTGCAATGCAAAGGCCTTGGGTCTTGGGTGCAATGCGAGTTTTTTATGCAATGCAATGCAAAAGCACTGTTCTCATTGCACAAGTTTTTTGGTATGCAATACAATGCAAAAACACTTACTCAAGTGCACATCGACTTAAATGCAATGCAATTTTGTGCACAGATAATTTGCACAGCAAAAACACTAATTTCTTCATTGCACAAACGGTTTTTGTATGCAATGCATACAAAAGTCTTTAATGCACGAGATTTTTCACATGCAATGCAATGCAATGCAAAAGCACTAATCTCTTCATTGCAGAGCGAAATTTTATATGCAATGGAAAAGCGCTAATCTTAAATCCACAACGTTCTCTATGCAATGCAATGGCACTGTCTCTTCTGTGCAATGCGAGTTTTTTATGCAATGCAATGCAAAAGCATTAAACTCCTCATTGCATAAGTTTTTTTGTACGGAATGCAATGCAAAAACTATTAGTCTAAAGTGCACAGCAACTTAAATGCAATGCAATGCAATTAAAAAAAAAACATTTCTTCATTGCACAAAAGGTTTTTGTATGCAATGCATGAAAAAACTCTCAATGCACTATGAAAAAAACTCAATGCAGTTTTTTATGCAATGCAATGCAAAAGCACTATTCTCATTGCACAAATTTTTATTGCACAAGCATGCAAAATTATTTATTGCGCAAGTTTTTTCATATTCAATGCAATGCAAAAACACTCAAGTGCACAGCGACTTGAAATACTTTATGAATGCAATGCAAAAACACTAATTTCTTGATTGCACAAAAGGTTTTTGTATGCAATGCATGCAAAAGTCTTCATTGCACGAGTTTTTACATATGCAATGCAATGCAAAATCACTAATCTCTTCATTGCACAGCGAAATATTATATGCCATGAATAGCGCTCATTCTTAAATCCACAACGCTCTCTATGCAATGCAAAGGCACTGTCTCTTCTGTGCAATAAGAGTTTCTTATGCAATGCAATGCAAAAGCATTAAACTCCTCAATGCACAAGTGTTTTTGTACGGAATGCAATGCAAAAACTATTAGTCTAAAGTGCACAGCGACTTAAATGCAATGCAATGCAATGCAAAAAAAAAAAAAAACATTTCTTCATTGCACAAAAGGTTTGTGTGTGCAATGCATGAAAAAGTTCTCAAAGCACGAGTTTTTTCATATGCAATGCAATGCAATGCAAAAGCAATAATCTCTTCATTGCACAGCGAAATATTATATGCCTTGAAAAGCCCTCATTCTTAAATCCACAACGCTCTCTATGCAATGCAAAGGCACTGTGTCTTCGTTGCAATGCGAGTTTTTTATGCAATGCAACGCAAAAGCACTATTCTCATTGCACAAGTTTTTTGGTATGCAATGCAATGCAATGCAAAAACATAAACAAGTGCACAGCTACTTAAATGCAATGCAATGCAAAAACAAATTTCTTCATTGCACAAAAGGTTGTTGTATGCAATGCATGCAAAAGTCTTTAATGCACGAGTTTTTTCATATGCAATGCAATACAATGCAAAAGCACTAATCTCTTCATTGCACAGCGAAATATTATATGCCATGGAAAAGCGCTCATTCTTAAATCCACAACGTTCTCTATGAAATGCAAAGGCACTGTCTCCTCGGTGCAAAGCGAATTTTTTATGTAATGCAATACAAAAGCTAAACTCCTCAATGCACAAGTTTTTTGTATGCAATGCAATGCAAAAGCTCTAATCTCATTGCACAAGTTTTTTCATATTCAATACAATGCAAAAACACATACTCAAGTGCACAGATACTTAAATGCAATGCAATGCAAAAACACATTCCTTGATTGCACAAAAGGTTTTTGTATGCAATGCATGCAAAAGTCTTTAATGCACGAGTTTTTTCATATGCAATGCAATACAATGCAAAAGCACTATTCTCTTCATTACACAGCGAAATATTATATGCAATGGAAAAGCGCTCATTCTTAAATCCACAACGTTCTCTATGCAATGCAAAGGCACTGTCTCTTCTGTGCAATGCGAGTTTTTTTATGCAATGCAATGCAAAAGCATTAAACTCCTCATTGCACAAGTTTTTTTGTACGGAATGCAATGCAAAAACTATTAGTCTAAAGTGCACAACAACTTAAATGCAATGCAATTTTTTGCATAGATATTTTGCAAAGCAAAAACACTAATTTCTTCATTGCACAGACGGTTTTTGTATGCAGTGCATGCAAAAGTCTTTAATGCACGAGATTTTTCACATGCAATGCAATGCAAAAGCACTAATCTCTTCATTGCAGAGCGACATTTCATATGCAATGGAAAAGCGCTAATCTTAAATCCACAAAGTTCTCTATGCAATGGCAAAGGCACTGTCTCCGGTGCAATGCGAGTTTTTTTATGCAATGCAATGCAAAAGCACTAATCACTTCATTGCACAGCGAAGTATTATATGCCATGAATAGCGCTCATTCTTAAATCCACAACGCTCTCTATGCAATGCAAAGGCACTGTCTCTTCTGTGCAATGCGAGTTTTTATGCAATGCAAAAGCACTAATCTCATTGCACAAGTTTTTTCATAATCAATGCAATGCAAAAACAATTACTCTAAAGTGCACAGCGACTTAAATGCAATGCATTGCAAAAAAACAACAACATTTCTTCATTGCAGAAAAGGTTTTTGTATGCAATGCATGCAAAAGTCTTTAATGCACGAGTTTTTTCATATGCAATGTAATACAATGCAAAAGCACTAATCTCTTCATTGCACAGCGAATTATTATATGCAATGGAAAAGCGCTCATTCTTAAATCCACAACGTTCTCTATGAAATGCAAAGGCACTGTCTCCTCGGTGCAAAGCGATTTTTTTATTAATGCAATACAAAACCACTAAACTCCTCAATGCACAAGTTTTTTGTATACAATGCAATGCAATGCAATGCAAAAACACTTATTCAAGTGCACAGCGACTTAAATGCAATGCAATGCAATGCAAAAAACTAATTTCTTCATTGCACAAAAGGTGTTTGTATGCAATGCATGCAAAAGTCTTTAATGCTCGAGTTTTTTCATATGCAATGCAATGAAAAAGCACTAATCATCTCTTCATTGCAGAGCGAAATTTTATATGCAATGGAAAGGCGCTAATTCTTAAATCCACAACTTTCTCTTTGCAATGCAAAGTCACTGTCTCCGGTGCAATGCGAGTTTTTTATGCAATGCAAAAGCACTAAACTCCTCATTGCACAAGTTTTCTTGTAATGCAATGCAATGCAATGCAAAAGCACTAATCTCTTCATTGCACAGCGAAATATTATATGGAATGGAAAAGCGCTCATTCTTAAATCCACAACGTTCTCTATGCAATGCAAATGCACTGTGTCTTCGGTGCAATGCGAGTTTTTTATGCAATGCAATGCAAAAGCATTAAACTCTTCATTGCACAAGTTTTTTTTGTACGGAATGCAATGCAAAAACTATTAGTCTAAAGTGCACAACAACTTAAATGCAATGCAATTTTTTGCATAGATATTTTGCAAAGCAAAAACACTAATTTCTTCATTGCACAGACGGTTTTTGTATGCAGTGCATGCAAAAGTCTTTAATGCACGAGATTTTTCACATGCAATGCAATGCAAAAGCACTAATATCTTCATTGCAGAGCGACATTTTATATGCAATGGAAAAGCGCTAATCTTAAATCCACAACGTTCTCTTTGCAATGCAAAGGCACTGTCTACGGTGCAATGCGAGTTTTTTATGCAATGCAATGCAAAAGCACTAAACTCCTCATTGCACAAGTTTTTTTTGTATGCAATGCAATGCAAAAGCACTAATCCATTGCACACGTTTTTTCATATTCAATGCAATGCAAAAACACTTACTCAAGTGCACAGCGACTTAAATGCCATGCAATGCAAAAACACTAATTTCTTGATTGCAAAATAGGTTTTTGTATGCAATGCATGCAAAAGTCTTCATTGCACGAGCTTTTTCATATGCA
Organism: Pseudorasbora parva; assembly: GCF_024679245.1. NCBI lineage: Eukaryota > Metazoa > Chordata > Actinopteri > Cypriniformes > Gobionidae > Pseudorasbora > Pseudorasbora parva. The sequence continues at coordinate 14,473,624 of NC_090176.1, read as the reverse complement.
ATGCAATGCAAATGCACTAATCACTTCATTGCACAGCGAAGTATTAATGCCATGAATAGCGCTCATTCTTAAATTCACAACGCTCTCTATGCAATGCAAAGGCACTGTCTCTTCTGTGCAATGCGAGTTTTTTTATGCAATGCAAAAGCACTAATCTCATTGCACAAGTTTTTTCATAATCAATGCAATGCAAATGCAATAATGTAATGCAATGCAAAAACAATTACTCTAAAGTGCACAGCGACTTAAATGCCATGCAATGCAAAAACACTAATTTCTTGATTGCACAAAAGGTTTTGTAAGCAATGCATGCAAAATCTTCATTGCACGAGTTTTTTCATATGCAATGCAATGCAAAAGCACTAATCACTTCATTGCACAGCGAAGTATTATATGCCATGAATAGCGCTCATTCTTAAATCCACAACGCTCTCTATGCAATGCAAAGGCACTGTCTCTTCTGTGCTTTGCGAGTGTTTTATGCAATGCAAAAGCACTAATCTCATTGCACAAGTTTTTTCATAATCAATGCAATGCAAAAACAATTACTCTAAAATGCACAGCGACTTAAATGCAATGCATTGCACAAAAAAAAAACATTTCTTCATTGCACAAAAGGTTTTTGTATGCAATGCATGCAAAAGTCTTTAATGCACGAGTTTTTTCATATGCAATGTAATACAATGCAAAAGCACTAATCTCTTCATTGCACAGCGAATTATTATATGCAATGGAAAAGCGCTCATTTTTAAATCCACAACGTTCTCTATGAAATGCAAAGGCACTGTCTCCTCGGTGCAAAGCGAATTTTTTATGTAATGCAATATAAAACCACTAAACTCCTCAATGCACAAGTTTTTTGTATGCAATGCAATGCAAAAGCTCTATTCTCATTGCACAAGTTTTTTGGTATGCAATGCAATGCAATGCAAAAACACTAACTCAAGTGCACAGCGACTTAAATGCAATGCAATCCAAAAAACTAATTTCTTCATTGCACAAAAGGTGTTTGTATGCAATGCATGCAAAAGTCTTTAATGCTCGAGTTTTTTCATATTCAATGCAATGCAAAAACACTAACTCAAGTGCACAGCGACTTAAATGCAATGCAATCCAAAAAACTAATTTCTTCATTGCACAAAAGGTTTTTGTATGCAATGCATGCAAAAGTCTTCAATGCACGAGGTTTTCATATGCAATGCAATGCAATGCAAAAGCGCTAATCTCTTCATTGCACAGCGAAATATTATATGCAATGGAAAATCGCTCATTCTTAAATCCACAACGCTCTCTATGCAATGCAAAGGCACTGTGTCTTCGGTGCAATGCGAGCTTTTTTATGCAATGCAATGCAAAAGCATTAAACTCCTCATTGCACAAGTTTTTTTGTACGGAATGCAATGCAAAAACTATTAGTCTAAAGTGCACAACAACTTAAATGCAATGCAATTTTTTGCATAGATATTTTGCAAAGCAAAAACACTAATTTCTTCATTGCACAGACGTTTTTTGTATGCAGTGCATGCAAAAGTCTTTAATGCACGAGATTTTTCACATGCAATGCAATGCAAAAGCACTAATCTCTTCATTGCAGAGCGACATTTTATATGCAATGGAAAAGCGCTAATCTTAAATCCACAACGTTCTCTATGCAATGCAAAGGCACTGTCTACGGTGCAATGCGAGTTTTTTATGCAATGCAATGCAAAAGCACTAAACTCCTCATTGCACAAGTTTTTTTGTATGCAATGCAATGCAAAAACACTTACTCAAGTGCACAGCGACTTAAATGCCATGCAATGCAAAAACACTAATTTCTTGATTGCACAAAAGGTTTTTGTATGCAATGCATGCAAAAGTCTTCATTGCACGAGTTTTTTCATATGCAATGCAATGCAAATGCACTAATCACTTCATTGCAAAGCGAAGTATTATATGCCATGAATAGCGCTCATTCTTAAATTCACAACGCTCTCTATGCAATGCAAAGGCACTGTCTCTTCTGTGCAATGCGAGTTTTTTATGCAATGCAAAAGCACTAATCTCATTGCACAAGCTTTTTCATAATCAATGCAATGCAAATGAAATAATGTAATGCAATGCAAAAACAATTACTCTAAAGTGCACAGCGACTTAAATGCCATGCAATTCAAAAACACTAATTTCTTGATTGCACAAAAGGTTTTGTAGCAATGCATGCAAAATCTTCATTGCACGAGTTTTTTCATATGCAATGCAATGCAAAAGCACTAATCACTTCATTGCACAGCGAAGTATTATATGCCATGAATAGCGCTCATTCTTATATCCACAACGCTCTCTATGCAATGCAAAGGCATAGAGAGCGTCTCTTCTGTGCAATGCGAGTTTTTCATGCAATGCAAAAGCACTAATCTCATTGCACAAGTTTTTTTAATAATCAATGCAATGCAAAAACAATTACTCTAAAGTGCACAGCGACTTAAATGCTATGCATTGCAAAAAAAAAAAACATTTCTTCATTGCATAAAAGGTTTTTGTATGCAATGCATGCAAAAGTCTTTAATGCACGAGTTTTTTCATATGCAATGTAATACAATGCAAAAGCACTAATCTCTTCATTGCACAGCGAATTATTATATGCAATGGAAAAGCGCTCATTCTTAAATCCACAACGTTCTCTATGAAATGCAAAGGCACTGTCTCCTCGGTGCAAAGCGAATTTTTTATGTAATGCAATACAAAACCACTAAACTCCTCAATGCACAAGTTTTTTGTATGCAATGCAATGCAAAAGCTCTATTCTCATTGCACAAGTTTTTTGGTATGCAATGCAATGCAATGCAAAAACACTAACTCAAGTGCACAGCGACTTAAATGCAATGCAATCCAAAAAACTAATTTCTTCATTGCACAAAAGGTGTTTGTATGCAATGCATGCAAAAGTCTTTAATGCTCGAGTTTTTTCATATTCAATGCAATGCAAAAACAATTACTCTAAAGTGCACAGCGACTTAATGCAATGCAATGCAAAAAACAAAATAAAAAACATTTCTTCATTGCACAAAAGGTTTTTGTATGCAATGCATGCAAAAGTCTTCAATGCACGAGTTTTTCATATGCAATGCAATGCAATGCAATGCAAAAGGGTTAATCTCTTCAATGCACAGCGAAATATTATATGCAATGGAAAATCTCTCATTCTTAAATCCACAACGCTCTCTATGCAATGCAAAGGCACTGTGTCTTCGGTGCAATGCGAGCTTTTTTATGCAATGCAATGCAAAAGCACTATTCTCATTGCACAAAAGGTTTTTGTATGCAATGCATGCAAAAAGTCTTCAATGCACCAGTTTTTCCGTATGCAATGCAATGCAATGCAATGCAAAAGCACTAATCTCTTCATTACACAAGTTTTTTTGTATGCAATGCAATGCAAAAGCACTAATCTAATTGCACAAGTTTTTTCGAATTCATGCAATACAAGAAAACACTTACTCTCAGTTCAAAGCAACTTTAATGCAAAAGGCAATCCAAAAGCGTCCAAAAGGTTTTGTATGCAATGCATGCAAAAGTCTTCAAGCAAGAGTTGTTTTTATATGCAATCCAATGCAATGCAAAAGCACTAATTATATTATTGCACAGCGAAAAATACCACTAATTATTGCATCACCGAAATATTATATATTATGCAATGCAAAGGTACTGTCTCATCGATGCACAGCGAGATTTTTTTTTTTGCAACGCAATGCAAAAGTACTTCTCTCCTCATTACACAAGTTTTTTTCTTATACAAAGCAAAAGCTCTAATTTTCATTGCACGAGATCTATGCAATGCAAAGGCACCCTTTCTTCGGTGCAAAGCCAGTTTTTATGCAATGCAAAACACTAATCTCCTCATTGCACAAGTTTTTTTTTGTATACAATGCATTGCAATGCGAAAAAACGAATCTCTCAATATACAACGAGAATATTGTATATGTATACATTGTATATGTATGTAGTATATGCATTGCCCGCGAAAGAAATCGATATTTGACCTAGAGGATATATTTCTGTAATATCTGATTGTTTCAATGTTTAGAATATTAGAGTTGAGACTCACAGACTTATTCAATGTTTCATCGCAGTTCAGGATTGAAATTTTGCATATCACTAGCCAGAGTTTAAATTTGTTAACAGAATTTATATACATGTATATACTTTGGATGTTTCATCATTAAAATTATGACTTTAATATGAAGAGTCCAAATGTGACTTTTTGAAAAAAAATTCTGACCCTTGATTCTATGAACTTGAACTTTCTGTTCATACAAATAGACTCCTTTCTTTTGTTTCATAAGTAGTTCAAGGATGAACTTTTGAACTTATTTTTTGCCTAAGAGTATTTGAACTTGAACTTTCTATATATATATATGAATATATTCCAAGGATTACTTTTTTTGAAAAATAAAAAGTCTGACCCTGGATCCTATGAAACTATGATCCTATGAAGTTCATCTTAATAGACTCCTTAATAGATTCATCACTAGTTCAAGTGTGAAATGTTGAATAGATTTTTGGCCAAGGAGTCTTCAAACTTAAAATGTATAAAATATACTTATGAATTTATGGTGTTTCTTCAAAAGTTCAAACAAGACATATTGAACTATTTTTTCTGTCCCTGGAATTGATGAACTTGAAATTTCAATGCATACCAATATACTCCTAATGTTTTATCAGTAGTTCAAGGATAAACTTTTGAACTTATATTTTTGCCAAAGAGTCTTCAAACTACAAATGTATAAACAGACTTATGATTTTAATGGTGTTTCTTCAGAAGTTCAAAATGACTTTTTGAACTATTTTTTCTGACCCTGGAATCTATGAACTTGAACTTTTATTTTATACTAATTGACTCCTAATGTTTCATCAGTAGTTCAAGGATGACTTTTTTTGAAAAATAAAAAGCCTGACCCTGGATCCTATGAACTTGAACTTTTTATATGAAAGTTCATCTTAATAGACTCCTTAATAGATTCATCACTAGTTCAAATGTGAAATGTTGAATACATTTTTGGCCAAGTAGTCTTCAAACTTAAAATGTATAAATAGACTTATGACTTCATGGTGTTTCTTCAGAAGTTCAAACATGAGATTTTGGAACTATTTTTTCTGACCCTGGAATCTATGAACTTGGAATTTATGATTTTATGGTGTTTCTTCAGAAGTTTAAACAGACTTATTAACTATTTTTTCTGACCCTGGAATTTATGAACTTGAAATTTCTATGCATACCAATATACTCCTAATGTTTTAATAGTAGTTCAAAGATGAACTTTTGAAATTATTTTTTGCCAAGTAGTCTTCAAACTTAAAAAGTATAAACAGACTTCTGACTTTATGGTGTTTCTTCAGAAGTTCAAACATGACTTTTTAAACTATTTTTTCTGACCCTGGAATCTATGAACTTGGACTTTCTATGCATACCAATTAACAATACTACAAAAATATCTTTCTTCTGTCATCCTAGAACAGGAAAAAAATTCCGGATTAAATCCGTGATAACCTGTGCATCTACACATGTTGTGTATTTGATTCGTTGTCCTTGTGGACTGGGGTATGTTGGAAAGACTTCACGTCAGTTAAAACAAAGAATTAGTGAACATAAGAGCACCATCAGGAGAAAAGATTTAAATTATCCAGTGGCAGCACATTTTTTATTACATAATCATGATGTGTCAACCTTACGTTTCTGTGGGATAGAGGAAGTCAGAATGCCACCTAGAGGCGGAAACTTTGAACTGCTCCTACAGAGACGTGAGTTATTTTGGATTTTCACTTTAAACACTTTATCTCCTTTGGGTATGAATGATGAAGCATTATATAATGTAATGTTATAATCTCATACTGTTACTAAATACTACTTCATTGTGATGGAGACTAATGTATGATGATGTTTTTTTACCATTCAGATGTGATCAATTTTTATCATTTTTTGTGCTGTGACGAGTCTATGACGATGTGTTCTGCCATCGATTGTGATGTGATGAGTTTATGAAAATGTGTTCTACCATTCACTGTGATGTGATGAGTCTATGATGTTTTTTTTTACCATTCATTGTGATGTGATGAGTTTATGATGATATGTCTTCTACCATTCATTGTGATGTGATGAGTTTATGATGATGTGTTCTATCATTCAGTGTGATGTGACGAGTCTATTATGTTTTCTAATATTCATTGTGATGAGACGAGTATATGATGATGTGTTCAATCATTCAGTGGGATGTGACGAGTTTATGATGTTTTCTACCAGCCATTGTGATGTAATGAGTTTATGATGATGTGTTCTATCATTCATTGTGAAGTGACGACTCTATGATGTCTTCTACCATTCATTGTGATGTGACGAGTCTATGATGATGTGTTCTATCATTCAGTGTGATGTGACGAGTCTTTTTGAACTATTTTTTTCTGACCCTGGAATCTATGAACATGAATTTCTATGCATACCAATAGACTCCTAATGTTTCATCTGTAGTTCAAGGATAATAATAATATATTCAACTTTCTATACATAGGAATAGATTCATCAGTAGTTCAAGAGTGAAATTTTGAATACATTGTTGGCAAAAGAGTCTTCAAACTTAAAATGTATAAACAGACTTATGACTTTATGGTGTTTCTTCAGAAGTTCAAACATGACCTTTTTGAACTATTTTTTTCTGACCCTGGAATATATGAACTTGAACTTTAGATGCATACCAATCGACTCCTAATGTTTCATCAGTAGTTAAAGGATGACTATTTTTGGAAAATAAAATGTCTGACCCTAGATCCTATGAACTTGAACTTTCTATACATAGTAATAGATTAATCAGTAGTTCAATTGTGACATTTTGAATACATTTTTTGGCCAAGGAGTATTCAAACTTAAAATGTATAAACAGACTTATAGCTTTATGCTATTTCTTCACAAGTTCAAACATGACTTTTTGAACTATTTTTTCTGACCCTGGAATCTATGAACTTGAACTCTCTATGCATACCAATAGACTCCTAATGTTTCATCAGTAGTTCAATGATAATAGTAATATATTCAACTTTCTTTACATACGAATATATTCATCAGTAGTTAAAGTGTGACATTTTGAATACATTTTTTGGCCAAGGCATCTTCGAATTTAAAATAAATAGACAGATTTCAGACTTTATGGTGTTTATTCAGAAGTTAAAACATGACTTTTGAACAATTTTTTCTGACCCTGGATCCTATGAACTTGAACGTTCTATATATATACGAATCTGTTAAATCATCAGTAGTTCAAGAATGACTTTTTTGAAAAATAAAAAGCCTGACCCTTTATCCTATGAACTTGAACTTTCTATACATAGGAATAGATTCAACAGTAGTTCAAGAGTGAAATTTTGAACTTTTTTTTTGCCAAAGTGTCTATGAACTTGAACTTCTATACATAGAAATAGATTCATCAGTAGTTCAAGGATGAACTTTTGAACTTATTTTTTGCCAAGGAGTCTTTAAACTTAAAATGTATAAAATATACTTATGACTTTATGGTGTTACTTCAAAAGTTCAAACAAGACTTATTGAACTATTTTTTTCTGTCCCTGGAATTGATTAACTATGAGAAATTTCTATGCATACCAACATACTCCTAATGTTTCATCAGTAGTTCAAGGATAAACTTTTGAACTTATTTTTTGCCAAGGAGTCTTCAAAGTTAAAATGTATAAACAGACTTATGACTTTAATGGTGTTTCTTCAGAAGTTCAAACGTGACTTTTTGAACTATTTTTTCTGACCCTGGAATATATGAACTTGAACTGTATATGCATACCAGTTGAATCCTAACGTTTCATCAGTAGATCAAGGTTGACTTTTTTTGAAAAATACAATTTCTGATCCTGGATCCTATGAACTTGAACTTTCTATACATAGGGATAGAATCATCAGTAGTTCAAGTGTGAAATTTTGAATAAATTTTTTTGCTAAGGAGTCTTCAAACTTAAAAGGTATAAACCGACTTATGACTTTATGCTGTTTCTTCAGAAGTTCAAACATGACTTCTGAACTATTTTTTCTGACCCTGGAATATAAGAACTTGAACTTTATATGCATACCAATTGACTCCTAATGTTTTAGCAGTAGTTAAAGGGTGACTTTTTTTGGAAAATAAAATTCTGAACCTGGATCATATGAACTTGAAAGTTCTATATATACGAATATATTCCTTCTGTTATTTCATCAGTAGTTCAAGGGTGACTTTTTTTGAAAAATAAAAAGTCTGACTCTGGATCCTATGAACTTGAACTTTCTATACGAAACTTCATCTTAATAGTCTGCTTAATAGATTCATCACTAGTTCAAGTGTGAAATGTTGAATAAATTTTTGGCCAAGGAGTCTTCAAACTTAAAATGTATAAACAGACTTATGACTTTAATGGTGTTTCTTCAGAAGTTCAAACATGACTTTTTGAACTATTTTTTCTGACCCTGGAATATATGAACCTGAACACTATATGCATACAAATTGACTCCTAACGTTTCATTAGTAGATCAAGGATGACTTTTTTTGAAAAATACAATTTCTGACCCTGGATCCTATGAACTTGAACTTTCTATACATAGGAATAGATTCATCAGTAGTTCAAGAGTGAAATTTTGAACTTTTTTTTTTTTGCCAAAGTGTCTATGAACTTGAACTTCTATACATAGTAATAGATTGATCAGTAGTTCAATGATGAACTTTTGAACTTTTTTTTTGCCAAGGAGTCTTCAAACTTAAAATGTATAAACAGACTTATGATTTTAATGGTGTTTCTTCAGAAGTTCAAACATGAATTTTTGAATTATTTTTTCTGACCCTGGAATCTATGAACTTGAACTCTCTATGCATACCAATAGACTCCTAATGTTTCATCAGGAGTTCAATGATAATAGTAATATATTCAACATTCTATAAATTCAGTGGTTCAAGGACTCAATAGAATTTCAAGTGTGAAGTTTTGAATACATTTTTGGCCAAGGAGACTTAAAACTTAAAACAAATAAACAGACTAATGACTTTAATGGTGTTTCTTCAGAAGTTCAAACATGACTTTTGAACTATTTTTTCTGACCCTGGAATCTATGAACTTGAACTTTTTATATGAAAGTTCATCTTAATAGACTCCTTAATAGATTCATCACTAGTTCAAATGTGAAATGTTGAATACATTTTTGGCCAAGTAGTCTTCAAACTTAAAATGTATAAACAGACTTATGACTTTAATGGTGTTTCTTCAGAAGTTCAAACATGACTTTTTGAACTATTTTTTTCTGACCCTGGAATCTATGAACTTGAACTCTCTATGCATACCAATCTACTCCTAATCTTTCATCAGTAGTTCAATGATAATAGTAATATATTCAACTTTCTATAAATTCAGTGGTTCAAGGACTACTATTCAATAGTAGTTCAAGTGTGACGTTTTGAATACATTTTTGGCCAAGGAGACTTAAAACTTAAAACAAATAAACAGACAAATGACTTTAATGGTGTTTCTTCAGAAGTTCAAACATGACTTTTGAACTATTTTTTATGACCCTGGAATCTTTGAACATGAATTTCTATGCATACCAATAGACTCCTAATGTTTCATCAGTAGTTCAAGGATAATAATAATATATTCAACTTTCTATACATAGGAATAGATTCAGCAGTAGTTCAAGAGTGAAATTTTGAATACATTGTTGGCAAAAGAGTCTTCAAACTTAAAAATTATAAACAGACTTATGACTTTAATGGTGTTTCTTCAGAAGTTCAAACATGACTTTTTGAACTATTTTTTCTGACCCTGGAATATATGAACTTGAACTTTATATGCATACCAATTGACTCCTAATGTTTCATCAGTACTTAAAAGATGACTTTTTTTGGAGAAAAAAAATTCTGACCATGGATCCTATGAACTTGACCTTTATATAAATAAGAATAGATTCATCAGTAGTTCAAGTGTGACATTGGGAACTTTTTTTGGCCAAAGAGTCTATGAACTGCAACTTCTATACGTAGTAATAGATTCGTCAGTAGTTCAAGGATGAACTTTTGAACTTATTTCTTGCCATGGAGTCTTCAAACTTAAAATTTATAAACCGACTTATGGCTGTAATAGTGTTTCTTCAGAAGTTCAAACATTACTTTTTGAACTATTTTTTCTGACCCTGGAAACTATGAACTTGAACTTTCTATACATAGGAATAGATTCATCAGTAGTTCAAGAGTGAAATTTTGAACTATTTTTGGCCAAAGTGTCTATGAACTTGAAATTCTATACATAGTAATAGATTCATCAGTAGTTCAAGGATGAACTTTTGAACTTATTTTTTGCAAAGGAGTCATCAAACTTAAAATGTATTAACAGACTAATGATTTTAATGGTGTTTCTTCAGAAGTTCAAACATTACTTTTTGAACTATTTTTTCTGACCCTGAAATCTATGAACATGAATTTCTATGCATACCAATAGACTCCTAATGTTTCATCAGTAGTTCAAGGATTAACTTTTAAACTAATTTTTTGCCAAGGAGTCATCAAACTTAAAATGTATAAACAGACTAATGACTTTAATGGTGTTTCTTCAGAAGTTCAAACATGTCTTTTTGAACTATTTTTTCTGACCCTGGAATCTATGAACTTGAACTCTCTATGCATACCAATAGACTCCTAATGTTTCATCAGTAGTTCAATGATAATAGTAATATATTCAACTTTCTATAAATTCAGTGGTTCAAGGACTACTATTCAATAGTAGTTCAAGTGTGACATTTTGAATACATTTTTGGCCAAGGAGACTTAAAACTTAAAACAAATAAACAGACTAATGACTTTCATGGTGTTTCTTCAGAAGTTCAAACATGACTTTTGAACTATTTTTTCTGACCCTGGAATCTATGAACATGAATTTCTATGTATACCAATAGACTCCTAATGTTTCATCAGTAGTTCAAGGATAATATTAATATATTCAACTTTCTATACAAAGTAATAGATTCAGCAGTAGTTCAAGAGTGAAATTTTGAATACATTGTTGGCAAAAGAGTCTTCAATCTCTTTTGACTTTTCAATCTCTTTTGAGTCAAAACATGACTTTTGAACTATTTTTTCTGACCCTGGAATCTATGAACATGAATTTCTATGTATACCAATAGACTCCTAATGTTTCATCAGTAGTTCAAGGATAATAATAATATATTCAACTTTCTATACAAAGTAATAGATTCAGCAGTAGTTGAAGAGTGAAATTTTGAATACATTTTTGGCAAAAGAGTCTTCAATCTTAAAATTTATAAACAGACTTATGACTTTATTGTGTTTCTTCAGAAGTTCATACTTGACTTTTTGATCTATTTTTTTCTGATCCTGGAATAAAAGAACTTGAACTTTATATGCATACCAATTGACTCCTAATGTTTCATCAGTAGTTAAAGGATGACTTTTTTTGGGAAAAAGAAATCTGACCATGGATCCTATAAACTTGACCTTTATATACATAGTAATAGATTCATCAGTAGTTCAAGGATAAACTTTTGAACTTATTTCTTGCCATGGAGTCTTCAAACTTAAAATTTATAAACCGACTTATGGCTGTAATAGTGTTTCTTCAGAAGTTCAAACTTTACTTTTTTAACTATTTTTTCTGACCCTGGAAACTATGAACTTGAACTTTCTATGCATACCAATAGACTCCTAATGTTTCATCAGTAGGTAAAGGAATACTTTAAAAAAAAAAAAAAAAAAAATTCTGCCCCTTGATCCTATGAACTTGAACTTTCTATACATAGGAATAGATTCATCAGTAGTTCAAGAGTGAAATTTTGAAGTTTTTTTTTTTTGCCAAAGTGTCTATGAACTTGAACTTCTATACATGGTAATAGATTCATCAGTAGTTTAAAGATGAACTTTTGAACTTATTTTTTTGCCAAGGAGTCTTCAAACTTAAAATGTATAAACAGACTAATGACTTTAATGGTGTTTCTTCAGAAGTTCAAACATGACTTTTTGAACTATTTTTTCTGACCCTGGAATCTATGAACATGAATTTCTATGCATACTAATAGACTCCTAATGTTTCATCAGTAGTTCAAGGATGAACTTTTGAACTTACTTTTTGCCAAGGAGTCTTCAAACTTAAAATGTATAAACAGACTAATGACTTTAATTTTGTTTCTTCAGAAGTTCAAACATGACTTTTTAACTATTTTTTCTGACCCTGGAATCTATGAACTTGAACTCTCTATGCATACCAATTGACTCCTAATGTTTCATCAGTAGTTCAATGATAATAGTAATATATTCAACTTTCTATAAATTCAGTGGTTCAAGGACTACTATTCAATAGTAGTTCAAGTGTGACATTTTGAATACATTTTTGGCCAAGGAGACTTAAAACTTAAAACAAATAAACAGACGTATGACTTTATTGTGTTTCTTCAGAAGTTCAAACATGACTTTTTGAACTTTTTTTTCTGGACCTGGAATCTATGAACTTGGACTTTCTATGCATACCAATTGACTCCTAATGTTTCATCAGTAGTTCAAGGATAATAATAATATATTTAACTTTCTATACATAGGAATAGATTCATCAGTAGTTCAAGAGTGAAATTTTGAATACATTGTTGGCAAAAGAGTCTTCAAACTTAAAATGTATAAACAGACTTATAACTTTATGCTATTTCTTCAGAAGTTCAAACATGACTTTTTGAACTTTTTTTTCTTCTTCTGACCCTGGAATATATGAACTTGGACGTTCTATGCATACCAATTGACTCCTAATGTTTCATCAGTAGTTCAAGGATAATCGTAATATATTCAACTTTCTATACATAGGAATAGAATCATCAGTAGTTCAAGAGTGAAATTTTGAATGCTTTTTTGGCCAAAGAGTCTTCAAACTTAAAATGTATAAACAGACTTATGACTTTATGGTGTTTCTTCAGAAGTTCAAACATGACTTTTTGAACTATTTTTTTCTGACCCTGGAATATATGAACTTGAACTTTAGATGCATACCAATTGAATCCTAATGTTTCATCAGTAGTTCAAGGATGACTTTTTTTGGAAAATAAAATTTCTGACCCTGGATCTATGAACTTGAACTTTCTTTACATAGTAATAGATTCATCAGTAGTTCAAGTGTGACATTTTGAATACATTTTTTGGCCAAGGATTCTTCGAACTTAAAATAAATCGTCTCGGTTACGTATGTAACCCTCGTTCCCTGAAGAAAGGAATGGAGACGTACGTCGGAACTGAACCGACGAATTGGAATCTGAACTCAGAGACCTATCCACTTCGAGTGTATAAAAAACGAGCCAATCGGAGATTGGCATGTGATCCGCACATTCCACCCTCCGCCCCGCAGCGCGGGTCTAAATAGGAAGTGGAATGGCAGATCAATGCTTTTTTCAACTGAGGAGCCGAATACTTGACTGGGCTCCTAGCTGAAGCACAGCACCTGGCGACGGGACGCATGTCTCCGTTCCCTTCTTCAGTGAACGAGGGTTACATACGTAACCGAGACGTTCCCTTTCAGTCGGTCACGTTCAACGTACGTCGGAACTGAACCGACGAATTGGGATCCCTTTGGAAAACGCCAGGATGCTGGCCCTTCCAGGACCGGCACTGGACCGTCTAGTATGGTACAGGTCAGGGCTCCAAGCAGGGAGGTCAGTCACTGCTTTTTCTGCAAGACCCACTTAGAGTGACCATAGACCGCTGGGAAGCGTGCTCTTCTTCGAAGAAGGTACACTGCGGGGCCACGTCCTTCAGGGAAGGAGTGGTGGCGGAATACACATAAGGACTAACCTGGCAGGGTAGTGCAACATATGGCAATCTCTGGGGTGGTTCCAACCTAATTGTAAGGGGGAAAGAACACGCCCAGAGACGACAGAGCGGGCTCTGTCAAGGGAAAGACACGGGGCTAGCCCGAAGGGTAGCAGGTACCGTGGAAGAATACACATATGGGGTTGCCGTGAGGGAACCGCTACAAATGGAACCCAGCCTACAACCACGTTCCACAAGCATACGGGTGCAGGCCTAGCGTCAGACGGTCCGCAACGTCTGACACCGCATGGGGTGACGGAGGAGCTCGACAGGGTTAGCCGGTTTCCCGGGGAACACAACTGGAGACAATAAACGCACTTATCCGGCCCAGAGGGCGGGAGTGGCATTGCAAGCCGACACTTAGAACGGGCACTTAGCGCTCCTGGCCACCAGGGGCGAGGATGCGGGAAGATACCGGCTCTACACGTAGGCTATAAAATCTAGCGAACGTGTTAGGTGTCGCCCAGCCCACAGCTCTACAAATGTCTGTCAGCGAGGCGCCTAGAGCCAGCGCCCAGGAGGATGCTACACTCCTAGTGGAGTGAGCTCGCAACCCCGAACGGGCAAGGCACGTCTTGGGACTGGTAAGCCAAGACTATAGCATCCACTATCCAGTGGGCTAACCTCTGCTTGGAGACAGCCTTTCCCTTCTGCTGGCCTCCGTAACAGACGAAGAGTTGCTCTGAGGTCCGAAAGCTTTGGGTCCGGTCAATGTAAGCACGAAGAGCATGGACCGGACACAACAAAGCCAGGGCTGGGTCTGCCTCCTCCGAAGGCAGCGCTTGCAGGTTCACCACCTGGTCCCGAAAGGGAGTGGTAGGAACCTTGGGCACGTATCCGGGCCTGGGTCTAAGGACAACGTGAGAGTTACCTGGCCCGAACTCTAGGCATGATTCGCTGACCGAAAGTGCGTGCAGGTCCCCTACCCTCTTGATAGAGGCCAATGCAGTCAGGAGCACTGTCTTCATTGACAAGATTTTAAGCTCAATTGACTCCAAAGGTTGGAAGGGAGGGCTCTGAAGTGCTCTGAGCACTAGAGCCAAGTCCCAAGAGGGTATCGAGGATGGACGAGGAGGATTTAGTCTCCTCGCACCTCTGAGGAACCTGACGATAAGGTCGTGCTTCCCTACGGACTTACCTTCAACTGCATCGTGGTACGCCGCTATTGCGGCGACGTACACTTTGAGGGTGGAGGGAGACAGCCTTCGCTCCAACCCATCTTGCAGGAAGGATAACACGACACCAATCGAACACCTTCGGGGGTCTTCCTGGCGGGAAGAGCACCACTCAACGAACAGGTTCCACTTCAGTACATAGAGGCGCCTCGTAGAGGGGGCTCTAGCTGAAGAGATGGTATCTACGACCGCTTGTGGTAGTCCATCTAGAACCTCCGCGTCCCGTCCAGGGACCAGATATGAAGATTCCAGAGGTCTGGACGCGGGTGCCATTGAGTGCCCCATCCCTGAGAAAGAAGGTCCTTCCTCAGGGGAATGGGCCAAGGAGGGGCTGTCGCGAGGAGTGTAAGTTCTGGGAACCAGGTCCGGTTGGACCAATACGGCGCAACTAGCAAGACCTGCTCCTCGTCCTCTCTGACTTTGCACGCATACTTGCGTAGGTCCCGGGGCCAGCTGTGCGCCAGTGCATCTGTGCCGAGGGTACCCCCGGTCAGGGAATAGTACCACTTGCAATGGGTCGAGTCCGGAGAGGCAAACAAGTCTACCTATGCGGCTCCAAACTGGTCCCATATCAGCTGGACCGCCTGGGGGTGGAGTCGTCACTCTCCCGAAGGTGCTGGCTGCCGAGAGAGCTTGTCGGCTGTCTGGTTGAGCGCACCAGGGACATGAATTGCCCAAAGCGACCTCAGCTGCTTCTGACTCCACAGGAGCAGGTGGCGGGCGAGTTGGAACATGCGACGGGAGCGTAGACCACCCTGACGGTTGATGTACGCAACGGCCGGCATGCTGTCCGTACGGACCAGTACATGCTTGCCACGTAGCAGCCCCTTGAGGCGGCGTAGTGCCAAGTGTACTGCTAGCAACTCGAGGCAATTGATATGCCAATGCAATTGCGGTTCCGTCCACAGACCCGCAACTGCATGCCCGTTGTAGGGTCGCCGGGGCAGGATGTTCCTGATAGCCTCCGTCTGCTTCTGGGCCACCGAGAACTGCTGGGCGAAGTCCTCGATGGCGTCGCCGAAGAGGCCGGCCTGGCAGATAGTGGCATTCAGGAATCGCACCTTGTCCGCTTCACGCATATCTGCCAGGTTCAGCCACAGGTGGCATTCCTGGACCACCAGAGTGGACATCGCCCGACCGAGGGAGCGTGCAGTGACTTTCGTCGCTCGGAGAGCGAGGTCCGTCGCCGCACGCAGTTCCTGCATAACGCCCTGGTCGGAACTTCCCTCGTGCAGTTCCATGAGCGCTTTGGCCTGGTAGACCTGCAGGAGCGCCATGGCATGCAATGCCGATGCGGCTTCTCCACAGGCTGTGTAAGCCTTGCCGGTTAGCCCGGACGAGAACTTACACGCCCGGGAGGGGAGGCGCGGGGCACCACGCCAGTCCGCAGCGGTCTTGGGACACAGATGCATCGCCACTGACCGCTCGACTGGAGGGATTCCCACGTAACCCTTCACCGCACCGCCATCGAGGGAGGTGAGGACGGAGGAGTGCGTCGATCGCGAGCGAGCGCTATACGGCGCTGCCCACGACTTCGAGATCCCCTGATGCACTTCCGGGAAGAAAGGCACCGGGGCGGGGCGCTGAGAACCAGCACGGGCCGTCCCGAGAAACCAATCGTCCAGCCGCGAAGGTTCGGGACACGGTGGAGGGTTCCACTCGAGCCCTTCGCTTGCGGCGGCCCGGGAAAGCATAGCCGTAAGCTCTGGGTCAGACTCGGGCAACGCTGTCACACCCGAAGGGGGCCGCGCAGCCGAATCCTCATCCTCAGAGCCCATTAGCTCGTCCCCCGATGCTGCGACCGACATCCTGTCTTCCGCCGGAGCCCCGAAGGAAACGGCTGGCACTCCACGTGAGAGGTCAGCACCCTCCTCCGGAAACTCCACCGGCACAGCAGAGGGGGGAGGGGCCCGAGGAGCCATATGACCCGGCGGGTTTGCCCTGACCGTCACCCTCAGGTCCCCACCCAAGTCATCAGCCAGAGTAGCAGCCGTCTGCTTAGGCGCAGAAGGACCGCTAGGCCGGGGGATGCGCGAGGGTGCTCCACCTGTCTTGAGGTATTGGAGTCTGGACCGTAACACTGCGATGGTCATGTTCCCGCAGTGGGAACATGAGTCATTCACGAACGCAGCCTCCGCGTGCTGAATGCCCAGACACGAGAGACAACGAACGTGACTGTCAAGCGGGGACAGAAAGCGACCGCACCCAGAAACACACGGTTTGAATGACATCTTGAAAAAGACGCAGGGTCAAACCGTGTTGCTCTTTTAGGATAGAAAACTGCTCTTTTAGTTGTGCTGAAGCACTCAGGGAGATGACCGCGGTCAGCACGCAGTCCACAGTGCAAGCCTGCGTGTGACACTCAAAAGGGGGAAAACGCCCAGCGAACCAACAATGGAAGCTCTTTTGTTGAATGCAAACAATTGCAACTTGGTCGGTCTCTCGCTGAGAAGCGCTGTAACACCCGCACTGGCAGTTCCTTCCTTCTCTCCAAGACTCAGTCTTTTAACACTCTTCGTGGAAACAGCAATGAACTGTTCGGCTCCGAAGTTGAAAGCATTTGATCTACCATTCCACTTCCTATTTATACCCGCGCTGCGGGGCGGAGCATGGAATGTGTGGATCACATGCCAATCTCCGATTGGCTCGTTTTTTACACTCGAAGTGGATAGGTCTCTGAGGGCAGATCCCAATTCGTCGGTTCAGTTCTGACGTACGTCGAACGTGACCGACTGAAAGGGAACTTGAACTTTCTTTACATAGTAATAGATTCATCAGTAGTTCAAGTGTGACATTTTGAATAAATTTTTTGGCCAAGGATTCTTCGAACTTAAAATAAATAGACAGATTAATGACTTTATGGTGTTTCTTCAGAAGTTAAAACATGACTTTTTGAACTATTTTTTCTGACCCTGGATCCTATAACCTAGAATTTCTATGCATACCGATAGACTCCTAATGTTTCAACAGTAGTTCAAGAATGACTTTTTTTGGAAAATAACTTTTCTGACCCTGGATCCCATGAAATTGAACGTTCTATATATACGAATCTGTTAATTCATCAGTAGTTCAAGGATTAATTTTTTTGAAAAATAAAAAGCCTGACCCTGGATCCTATGAACTTGAACTTTCTTTACATAAGTAATAGATTCATCAGTAGTTCAAGTGTGACATTTTGAATACATTTTTTGGCCAAGGATTCTTCGAACTTAAATAGACAGACTAATGACTTTATGGTGTTTCTTCAGAAGTTAAAACAGGACTTTTGAACTATTTTTTCTGACCCTGGATCCTATGAACTTGAACGTTCTATATATATACGAATCTGTTAATTCATCAGTAGTTCAAGGATGACTTTTTTGAAAAATAAAAAGCCTGACCCTGGATCCTATGCTCTTGAACTTTTTATACGAAAGTTCATCTTAATAGACTCCTTAATAGATACATCACTAGTTCAAGAGTGAAATGTTGAATACATTTTTGGCCAATGAGTCTTCAAATTTAAAATGTATAGACAGATTTATGACTTTATGCTGTTTTTTTAGAAGTTCAAACATGACTTTTTGAACTATTTTTTTCTGACCCTGGATTTTATGAACGTGAAATTTCTATGCATACCAATATACTCCTAATGTTTCAATAGTAGATCAAGGATGAACTTTTGAACTTATTTTTTGCCAAGTAGTCTTCAAACTTAAAAAGTATAAACAGACTAATGACTTTATGGGTTTTCTTCAGAAGTTCAAACATGACTTTTTGAACTATTTTTTTCTGACCTTGGAACCCATAAACTTGAACTTTCTATGCATACCAATTGACTCCTAATGTTTCCTCAGTAGTTCAAGGATAATAGTAATACATTCAACTTACTATACATAGGAATAGATTCATCCGTAGTTCAAGAGTGAAATTCTGAATACATTTTTGGCCAAAGAGTCTTTAAACTTAAAATGTATAAACAGACTTATGACTTTATGGTATTTCTTCAGAAGCTCAAACATGACTTTTTTTTTTTACTCTTTTTTTCTGTCCCTGGAATATATGAACTTGCACTTTCTATGCATTCCACAATAGACTCCTAATGTTTCAACAGTAGTTCAAGAATGACTTTTTTTGGAAAATAACTTTTCTGACCCTGGATCCCATGAAATTGAACGTTCTATATATACGAATCTGTTAATTCATCAGTAGTTCAAGGATTAATTTTTTTGAAAAATAAAATGCCTGAGCCTGGATCATATGAACTTGATCTTTCTTTACAAAGTAATAGATTCATCAGTAGTTCAAGTGTGACATTTTGAATACATTTTTTGGCCAAGGATTCTTCGAACTTAGACAGATTAATGACTTTATGGTGTTTCTTCAGAAGTTAAAACAGGACTTTTGAACTATTTTTTCTGACCCTGGATCCTATGAACTTGAACGTTCTATATACATACGAATCTGTTAATTCATCAGTAGTTCAAGGATGACTTTTTTGAAAAATAAAAAGCCTGACCCTGGATCCTATGCACTTGAACTTTTTATACGAAAGTTCATCTTAATAGACTCCTTAATAGATACATCACTAGTTGAAGAGTGAAATGATGAATACATTTTTGGCCAATGAGTCTTCAAATTTAAAATGTATAGACAGATTTATGACTTTATGCTGTTTTTTCAGAAGTTCAAACATGACTTTTTGAACTATTTTTTCTGACCCTGGATTTTATGAACGTGAAATTTCTATGCATACCAATATACTCCTAATGTTTCAATAGTAGATCAAGGATGAACTTTTGAACTTATTTTTTGCCAAGTAGTCTTCAAACTTAAAAAGTATAAACAGACTTATGACTTTATGGTGTTTCTTCAGAATTTCAAACATGACTTTTTGAACTATTTTTTTCTGACCCTAGAATCTATAACCTAGAATTTCTATGCATACCAATAGACTCCTAATGTTTCAACAGTAGTTCAAGAATGACTTTTTTTGGAAAATAACATTTCTGACCCTGGATCCCATGAAATTGAACGTTCTATATATACAAATCTGTTAATTCATCAGTAGTTCAAGGATTACTTTTTTTGAAAAATAAAAAGCCTGACCCTGGATCCTATGAACTTGAACTTTTTATATGAAAGTTCATCTTAATAGACTCCTTAATAGATTCATCAATAGTTCAAGTGTGAAAGGCTGAATACATTTTTGGCCAAGCAGTCTTCAAACTTAAAATGTATAAACATACTTGTGACTTTATGGTGTTTCTTCAGAAGTTCAAACAGACTTATTGAACTATTTTTTCTGACCCTGGATTTTCTGAACTTGAAATTTCTATGCATACCATTATACTCCTAATGTTTCAATAGTAGATCAAGGATGAACTTTTGAACTTATTTTTTGCCAAGTAGTCTTCAAACTTAAAGAGTATAAACAGACTTATGAATTTATGTTGTCTCTTCAGAAGTTCAAACATGACTTTTTGAACTATTTTTTTCTGACCCTGGAACCTATGAGCTTGGACTTTGTATGCATACCAATTGACTCCTAATGTTTCAATAGTAGCTCATGGATGAACTTTTGAACTTATTTTTTGCCAAGTAGTCTTCAAATTTAAAAAGTATAAACACGCTTATGACTTTATGGTGTTTCTTCAGAAGTTCAACGTGACTTTTTGAACTATTTTTTTCTGACCTTGGAACCCATGAACTTGGACTTTCTATGCATACCAATTGACTCCTAATGTTTCATCAGTAGTTCAAGGATAATAGTAATATATTCAACTTTCTATACATAGGAATAGATTTATTAGTAGTTCAAGAGTGAAATTCTGAATAATTATTTGGCCAAAGAGTCTTCAAACTTAAAATGTATAAACAGACTTATGACTTTATGGTATTTCTTCAGAAGTTCAAACATGACTTTTTTTAACTCTTTTTTTCTGACCCTGGAATATATGAACTTGCACTTTCTATGCATACCACAATAGACTCCTAATGTTTTATCAGTAGTTCAAGTAAGAATTTTAGAATACATTTTTGACAAAGAAGTCTTCAAACTTAAAATATAAAAACATGCTTATGACTTTATGGTGTTTCTTCAGAAGTTCAAACATGACTTTTTGAACTATTTTTTTCTGAACCTGGAATATATGAACTTGAACTTTAGATGCATACCAATTGACTCCGAAATGTTTCATCAGTAGTTAAAGGATGACTTTTTTTTGGAAAATAAAATTTCTGACCCTGGATCCTATGAACTTGAACTATCTATAAATAGCAATAGATTCATTAGTAGTTCAAGTGTGACATCTTGAATACATTTCTTGGCCAATGAGTCCTCCAATTTAAAATGTATAGACAGATTCATGACTTTATGCTGTTTCTTCAGAAGTTCAAACATGACTTTTTGAACTATTTTTTCTGACCCTGGAATCTATGAACTTAAACTCTCTATGCAAACCAATAGACTCCTAATGTTTCATCAGTAGTTCAATGATAATAGTAATATATTCAACTTTCTATGAATTCAGTGGTTCAAGGACTACTATTCATCAGTAGTTCAAGTGTGACATTTTGAATACATTATTGGTCAAGGAGACTTAAAACTTGAAACAAATAAACAGACGTATGGTGTTTCTTCAGAAGTTCAAATATGACCTTTTTGAACTATTTTTTTCTGACCCTGGAATATATGATCTTGAACTTTAGATGTATACCAATCGACTCCTAATGTTTCATCAGTAGTTAAAGGATGACTTTTTTTGGAAAATAAAATGTCTGACCCGGGATCCTATGAACTTGAACTTTCTATACATAGTAACAGATTAATCACTAGTTCAAATGTAAAATGTTGAATACATTTTTGGCCAAGGAGTCTTCAAACTTAAAATGTATAAACATACTTGTAACTTTATGGTATTTCTTCAGAAGTTCAAACAGACTTATTGAACCATTTTTTCTGACCCTGGAATTTATGAACTTGAAATTTCTATGCATACCAATACACTCCTAATGTTTCAATAGTAGTTCAAGGATGAACTTTTGAAATTATTTTTTGCAAAGAAGTCTTCAAACTTAAAATGTATAAACAGACTTATGACTTTATGGTGGTTCTTCAGAAGTTCAGAAGCATGGGTTTTTTAAATACTTTTTGAACTATTTTTTCTGACCCTGGAATCTATGAACTTGGACTTTCTATGCAATACCAATGAGACAAGCTCTAATCTCCTCATTGCACAAGTTTTTTTGTATGCAATGCAATGCAAAAGCACACTCTCAGTGCACCGCGAATTAAAAGCGCTAATTCTTCAATGCACAAAAGGTATGCAATGCATGCAATATCTTCAATGCACGGGTCTTTTTCATATGCAGTGGTATGCAATGCAATGCAAAAGTCTTCATTTGCACGAGTTTTTCGTATTCAATGCAATGCAAAAGCACTAAACTCCTCATTGCACAAGTTTTTTTGTATGCAATGCAATGCAAAAGCACTAATCTCATTGCACAAGTTTTTTCATATTCAATGCAATGCAAAAACATTTACTGTAAAGTGCACAGCGACTTAAATGCAATGCAATGCAATGCAAAAAAAAAAAAACATTTCTCAAAAACAAATTTCTTCATTGCACAAAAGGCTTTTGTATGCAATGCATGCAAAAGTCTTCAATGCCCGAGTTTTTCATATGCAATGCAATGCAATGCAAAAGCGCAAATCTCTTCATTGCACCGCGAAATATTATATGCAATGGAAAAGCGCTCATTCTTAAATCCACAACGGTTTCTGTGCAATGCAAAGGTATAACCTCCAGGTATGCCAATGCAAAAGCACTTATGTCTTGATTGCACGACATCTATGCAATGCAAAGGCACTCTCTCTTCGCTGCAAGAAAGTTTTATTCGCAAAAGCACTAAACTCCTCAATGCACCAGTTTTTTTCCGTATGCAATTCAATGCAAAAAAGCACTAATCTCATTGCACGAGTTTTTCGTATTCAATGCAATGCAAAAACACTTACTCTCAGTGCACAGTGACTTAAATTTACAAAGCAATCCAAAAGCGCTAATTCTTCAAATTAACAAAAGTTTTTTTTGTATGCAATGCATGCAAAAGTCTTCAATGCACGAGTTTTTTCGTATTCAATGCAATGCAAAACACTTACTCTCAGTGCACAGCTACTTAAATGCAAAGCATTCCAAAAGCACTAATCTCTTCATTGCACAGCGAAATATTATATGCAATCCACAACGCTCTCTATGCAATGCAAAGGCACTGTCTCTTCGGTGCAATGTGAGTTTTTCATGCAATGCAATGCAAAAGCACTAATCTCATTGCACAAGTTTTTTCATATTCAATGCAATGCAAAAACATTTACTGTAAAGTGCACAGCGACTTAAATGCAATGCAATGCAAAAAATAAAATAAAAAAACATTTCTTAATTGCACACAAGGTTTTTGTATGCAATGCAGCAAAAGTCTTCAATGCACGAGTTTTTCATATGCAATGCAATGCAATGCAAAAGCGCAAATCTCTTCATTGCACAGCGAAATATTATATGCAATGGAAAAGCGCTCATTCTTAAATCCACAATGGTTTCTGTGCAATGCAAAGGTATAACCTCCTTACGTATGCCAATGCAAAAGCACTTATGTCTTGATTGCACGACATCTATGCAATGCAAAGGCACTCTCTCTTCGCTGCAAGAAAGTTTTATTCGCAAAAGCACTAAACTCCTATATGCACCAGTTTTTTTTCGTATGCAATGCAATGCAATGCAATGCAAAAGCACTAATCTCATTGCACAAGTTTTTCGTATTCAATGCAATGCAAAAACACTTACTCTCAGTGCACAGCGACTTAAAATTACAAAGCAATCCAAAAGCGCTAATTTTTCAAATTAACAAAAGTTTTTTTGTATGCAATGCATGCAAAAGTCTTCAATGCACGAGTTTTTTCGTATTCAATGCAATGCAAAACACTTACTCTCAGTGCACAGCTACTTAAATGCAAAGCATTCCAAAAGCACTAATCTCTTCATTGCACAGCGAAATATTATATGCAATCCACAACGCTCTCTATGCAATGCAAAGGCACTGTCTCTTCGGTGCAATGCGAGTTTTTTATGCAATGCAATGCAAAAGCACTAATCTCATTGCACAAGTGTTTTTGTATGCAATGCAATGCAAAAACACTTACTCAAGTGCACAGCGACTTAAATGCAAAGCAATGCAAAAACACAAATTTCTTCATTGCACAAAATGTTTTTGTATGCAATGCATGCAAATGTCTTTAATGCACAAGTTTTTTCGTATGCAATGCAATGCAATGCAAAAGCACTAATCTCATTGCACAAGTTTTTTCATATTCAATGCAATGCAAAAACACTTACTCAAGTGCACAGCGACTTAAATGCAATGCAATGCAAAAACACTAATTTCTTCATTGCACAAAATGTTTTTGTATGCAATGCATGCAAAAGTCTTTAATGCACAAGTTTTTTCATATGCAATGCAATACACTGCAAAAGCACTAATCTCCTCATTGCAGAGCGAAATTTTATATCCAATGGAAAAGCACTCATTCTTAAATCCACAACGCTCTCTATGCAATGCAAAGGCCTTGGGTCTTGGGTGCAATGCGAGTTTTTTATGCAATGCAATGCAAAAGCACTATTCTCATTGCACAAGTTTTTTGGTATGCAATGTAATGCAAAAACACTTACTCAAGTGCACAGCGACTTAAATGCAATGCAATGCAAAAACACTAATTTCTTCATTGCACAAAATGTTTTTGTATGCAATGCATGCAAAAGTCTTTAATGCACAAGTTTTTTCATATGCAATGCAATGCACTGCAAAAGCACTAATCTCTTCATTGCAGAGCGAAATTTTATATGCAATGGAAAAGCGCTCATTCTTAAATCCACAACGCTCTCTATGCAATGCAAAGGCCTTGGGTCTTGGGTGCAATGCGAGTTTTTTATGCAATGCAATGCAAAAGCACTAATCTCATTGCACAAGTTTTTTCATATTCAATGCAATGTAAAAACAATTAGTCTAAAGTGCACAACGACTTAAATGCAATGCAATGCAATGCAATGCAAAAAAAAATTCTTCATTGCACAAAAGGTTTTTGTATGCAATGCATGAAAAAGTTCTCAAAGCACAAGTTTTTTATGCAATGCAACGCAAAAGCACTATTCTCATTGCACAAGTTTTTTGGTATGCAATGCAATGCAATGCAAAAACATACACAAGTGAACAGCTACTTAAATGCAATGCAATGCAAAAACAAATTTCTTCATTGCACAAAAGGTTTTTGTATGCAATGCATGCAAAAGTCTTTAATGCACGAGTTTTTTCATATGCAATGCAATACAATGCAAAAGCACTAATCTCTTCATTGTACAGCGAAATATTATATGCAATGGAAAAGCGCTAATCTTAAATCCACAACGTTCTCTATGCAATGCAAAGGCACTGTCTCTTCTGTGCAATGCAAGTTTCTTATGCAATGCAATGCAAAAGCATTAAACTCCTCATTGCACAAGTTTTTTTTGTACGCAATGCAATGCAAAAGCACTAATCTCATTGCACAAGTTTTTTCATATTCAATGCAATGTAAAAACAATTAGTCTAAAGTGCACAACGACTTAAATGCAATGCAATGCCATGCAAAAAAAAAAAAATTCTTCATTGCACAAAAGGTTTTTGTATGCAATGCATGAAAAAGTTCTCAAAGCACGAGTTTTTTCATATGCAATGCAATGCAAAAGCAATAATCTCTTCATTGCACAGCAAAATATTATATGTCATGAAAAGCGCTCATTCTTAAATCCACAACGCTCTCTATGCAATGCAAAGGCACTGTGTCTTCGTTGCAATGCGAGTTTTTTATGCAATGCAACGCAAAAGCACTATTCTCATTGCACAAGTTTTTTGGTATGCAATGCAATGCAATGCAAAAACATACACATGTGAACAGCTACTTAAATGCAATGCAATGCAAAAACAAATTTCTTCATTGCACAAAAGGTTTTTGTATACAATGCATGCAAAAGTCTTTAATGCACGAGTTTTTTCATATGCAATGCAATACAATGCAAAAGCACTAATCTCTTCATTGCACAGCGAAATATTATATGCAATGGAAAAGCGCTCATTCTTAAATCCACAACGTTCTCTATGAAATGCAAAGGCACTGTCTCCTCGGTGCAAAGCGAATTTTTTATGTAATGCAATACAAAACCACTAAACTCCTCAATGCACAAGTTTTTTGTATGCAATGCAATGCAAAAGCTCTATTCTCATTGCACAAGTTTTTTGGTATGCAATGCAATGCAAAAACACTTACTAAAGTGCACAGCAACTTAAATGCAATGCAATGCAAAAAACTAATTTCTTTATTGCACAAAAGGTGTTTATATGCAATGCATGCAAAAGTCTTTAATGCACGAGTTTTTTCATATGCAATGCAATGCAAAAGCACTAATCTCTTCATTGCAGAGCGAAATTTTATATGCAATGGAAAAGCGCTAATTCTTAAATCCACAACGTTCTCTATGCAATGCAAAGGCACTGTCTCCGGTGCAATGTGAGTTTTTTATGCAATGCAAAGGCACTAAACTCCTCATTGCACACGTTTTCTTGTATGCAATGCAATGCAAAAGCACTAATCTCATTGCACAAGTTTTTTCATATTCAATGCAATGCAAAAACAATTACTCTAAAGTGCACAGCGACTTAATGAAATACAATGCAAAAAACAAAATAAAAAACATTTCTTCATTGCACAAAAGGTTTTTGTATGCAATGCATGCAAAAGTCTTCAATGCACGAGGTTTTCATATGCAATGCAATGCAATGCAAAAGCGCTAATCTCTTCATTGCACAGCAAAATATTATATGCAATGGAAAATCGCTCATTCTTAAATCCACAACGCTCTCTATGCAATGCAAAGGCACTGTGTCTTCGGTGCAATGCAAGTTTTTTTATGCAATGCAATGCAAAAGCACTATTCTCATTGCACAAGTTTTTTGGTATGCAATGCAATGCAAAAACACATAGTCAAGTGCACAGCGACTTAAATGCAGTGCAATGCAAAAACACTAATTTCTTCATTGCACAAAAGGTTTTTGTATGCAATGCATGCAAAAGTCTTCAATGCACCAGTTTTTCCGTATGCAATGCAATGCAATGCAAAAGCACTAATCTCTTCATTGCACAAGTTTTTTTGTATGCAATGCAATGCAAAAGCACTAATCTAATTGCACAAGTTTTTTCGAATTCATGCAATTCCAAAGCCAGTTTTTATGCAATGCAAAACACCAATCTCCTCATTGCACAAGTTTTTTTGTATACAATGCATTGCAATGCGAAAAAACGAATCTCTCAATATACAACGAGAATATTGTATATGTATATATTGTATATGTATGTAGTATATGCATTGCCCGCGAAAGAAATCGATATTTGACCTAGAGGATATATTTCTGTAATATCTGATTGTTTCAATGTTTAGAATATTAGAGTTGAGACTCACAGACTTCTTCAATGTTTCATCGCAGTCCAGGATTGAAATTTTGCATATCACTAGCCAGAGTTTAAATTTGTTAACATAATTTATATACATGTATATACTTTGGATGTTTCATCATTAAAATTATGACTTTATTATGAAGAGTCCAAATGTGACTTTTTGAAAAAAAATTCTGACCCTTGATTCTATGAACTTGAACTTTCTGTTCATACAAATAGACTCCTTTCTTTTGTTTCATAAGTAGTTCAAGGATGAACTTTTGAACTTATTTTTTGCCTAAGAGTATTTGAACTTGAACTTTCTATATATATATGAAAATATTCCAAGGATTACTTTTTTCGAAAAATAAAAAGTCTGACCCTGGATCCTATGAAACTATGATCCTATGAAGTTCATCTTAATAGACTCCTTAATAGATTCATCACTAGTTCAAGTGTGAAATGTTGAATAGATTTTTGGCCAAGGAGTCTTCAAACTTAAAATGTATAAAATATACTTATGAATTTATGGTGTTTCTTCAAAAGTTCAAACAAGACATATTGAACTATTTTTTCTGTCCCTGGAATTGATGAACTTGAAATTTCTATGCATACCAAAATACTCCTAATGTTTCATCAGTAGTTCAAGGATAAACTTTTGAACTTATTTTTTTGCCAAGGAGTCTTCAAACTTAAAATGTATAAACCGACTTATGACTTAGTGCTGTTTCTTCAGAAGTTCAAACATGACTTCTGAACTATTTTTTCTGACCCTGGAATATAAGAACTTGAACTTTACATGCATACCAAGAGACTCCTAATATTTTAGCAGTACTTAAAGGGTGACTTTTTTTGGAAAATTAATTTAATGGTATTAAAAACCCTGGATCCTATGAACTTGAACTTTCTATACATAGTAATAGATTCATGAGTAGTTCAAGTGTGAAATTTTGAATACATTTTTGGCCAAAGAGTCTTCAAACTTAAAATGTATAAACAGACTTATGACTTTATGGTGTTTCTTCAGAAGTTCAAACTTGACTTTTTGATCAATTTTTTTCTGACCCTGGAATAAATAAACTTGAACTTTATATGCATACCAATTGACTCCATAAAGGATTACTTTTTTTGGAAAAAAAAATTCTGACCATGGATCCTATGAACTTGACATTTATATACATAAGAATAGATTCATCAGTAGTTCAAGTGTGACTTTGGGAACTTTTTTTGGCCAAAGAGTCTATGAAATTGAACTTCTATACATAGTAATAGATTCCTCAGTAGTTCAAGGATGAACTTTTGAACTTATTTCTTGCCATGGATTCTTCAAACTTAAAATTTATAAACCGACTTATGGCTGTAATAGTGTTTCTTCAGAAGTTCATACATTACTTTTTGAACAATTTTTTCTGACTCTGGAAACTATGAACTTGAACCTTCTATGCATACCAAAAGACTCCTAATGTTTTATCAGTAGTTAAAGGATGACTTTTTTTTTTGAAAAAAAAAAAAACAATTCTGCCCTTTCTTCCTATGAACTTGAACTTTCTATACATAGGAATAGAATCATCAGTACCTCAAGAGCGAAAATTTTGAACTTTTTTTTTGCCAAAGTGTCTATGAACTTGAACTTCTATACATAGAAATATATTCATCAGTAGTTCAAAGATGAACTTTTGAACTTATTTTTTCCCAAGGAGTCTTCAAACTTAAAACGTATAAAATATACTTATGATTTTATGGTGTAACTTTAAAAGTTCAAACAAGACTTATTGAACTATTTTTTCTGTCCCTGGAATTGATGAACTTGAAATTTCTATGCATACCAATATACTCCTAATGTTTCATCAGTAGTTCAAGGATAAACTTTTGAACTTATTTTTTGCCAAGGAGTCTTCAAACTAAAAATGTATAAACAGACTTATGACTTTAATGGTGTTTCTTCAGAAGTTCAAACATGACTTTTTGAACTATTTTTTCTGACCCTGGGATATATGAACTTGAACTTTATATGCATACCAATTGACTCCTAATGTTTTAGCAGTAGTTAAAGGGTGACTTTTTTTGGAAAATAAAATTCTGAACCTGGATCATCAGTAGTTTAAGAGTGAAATTTTGAATTTTTTTTTTGGCAAAGTGTCTATGAACTTGAACTTCTATACATAGTAATAGATTCATCAGTAGTTCAAGGATGAACTTTTGAACTTATTTTTTTGCCAAGGAGTCTTCAAACTTAAAATGTATAAACAGACTAATGACTTTAATGGTGTTTCTTCAGAAGTTCAAACATGACCTTTTTGAACTATTTTTTTCTGACCCTGGAATATATGAACTTGAACTTTAGATGATTACCAATCGACTCCTAATGTTTCATCAGTAGTTAAAGGATGACTTTTTTTGGAAAATAAAATGTCTGACCCTGGATCCTATGAACTTGAACTTTCTATACATAGTAATAGATTAATCAGTAGTTCAATTGTGACATTTTGAATACATTTTTTGGCCAAGTATACTATATACATAACTTGAACTTTCTATACATAGTAATAGATTAATCAGTAGTTCAATTGTGACATTTTGAATACATTTTTTGGCCAAGGAGTATTCAAACTTAAAATGTATAAACAGACTTATAACTTTATGCTATTTCTTCAGAAGTTCAAACATGACTTTTTGAACTATTTTTTCTGACCCTGGAATCTATGAACTTGAACTCTCTATGCATACCAATAGACTCCTAATGTTTCATCAGTAGTTCAATGATAATAGTAATATATTCAACTTTCTATAAATTCAGTGGTTTAAGGACTACTATTCATCAGTAGTTCAAGTGTGACATTTTGAACACATTTTTGGCCAAGGAGACTTAAAACTTAAAACAAATAAACACACATATGACTTTATGGTGTTTTGTTCAGAAGTTCAAACATGACCTTTTTGAACTATTTTTTTCTGACCCAGGAATATATGAACTTGAACATTAGATGCATACCAATTGACTCCTAATATTTAATCAGTAGTTAAAGGATGACTTTTTTTGGAAAATAAAATGTCTGACCCTGGATCCTATGAACTTGAACTTTCTATACATAGTAATAGATTAATCAGTAGTTCAATTGTGACATTTTGAATACATTTTTTGGCCAAGGAGTATTCAAACTTAAAATGTATAAACAGACTTATAACTTTATGCTATTTCTTCAGAAGTTCAAACATGACTTTTTGAACTATTTTTTCTGACCCTGGAATCTATGAACTTGGACTTTCTATGCATACCAATTGACTCCTAATGTTTCATCAGTAGTTCAAGGATACTAATAATATATTCAACTTTCTATACATAGGAATAGATTCATCAGTAGTTCAAGAGTGAAATTTTGAATACATTGTTAGCAAAAGAGTCTTCAAACTTTAAATGTATTAACAGATTTATAACGTTATGCTTTTTCTTCAGAAGTTCAAACATGACTTTTTGAACAATTTTTTTTCTGACCTTGGAATATATGAACTTGAACGTTAAATGTATACTAATTGACTCCTAATGTTTCATCAGTAGTTCAAGAATGACTTTTTTTGGAAAATAAAATGTCTGACCCTGCATCCTATGAACTTGAACGTTCTATATATACGAATCTGTTAATTCATCAGTAGTTCAAGGATGACTTTTTTTGAAAAATAAAAAGCCTGACCCTGGATCCTATGAAGGTGAACTTTTTATATGAAAATTCATCTTAATAGACTCCTTAAAAGATTCATTACTAGTTTAAATGTGAAATGTTGAATAAATTTTTGGCCAAGGAGACTTAAAACTTAAAACAAATAAACAGACTAATGACTTTAATGGTGTTTCTTCAGAAGTTAAACATGACTTTTGAACTATTTTTTCTGACCCTGGAATCTATGAACATGAATTTCAATGCATACCAATAGACTCCTAATGTTTCATCAGTAGTTCAAGGATAATAATAATATATTCAACTTTCTATGCATAGGAATAGATTTATCAGTAGTTCAAGAGTGAAATTTTGAATACATTGTTGGCAAAAGAGTCTTCAAACTTAAAATGTATAAACAGACTTATGACTTTATGGTGTTTCTTCAGAAGTTCAAACATGACCTTTTTGAACTATTTTTTTCTGACCCTGGAATATATGAACTTGAACTTTAGATGCATACCAATCGACTCCTAATTTTTCATCAGTAGTTAAAGGATGACTTTTATTGGAAAATAAAATTTCTGACCCTGGATCATGAACTTGAACTTTCTATACATAAGGATAGAATCATCAGTAGTTCAAGTGTGAAATTTTGAATACATTTTTTGGCCAAGGAGTCTTCAAACTTAAAAGGTATAAACAGACTTTTGACATTACGGTGTTTCTTCAGAAGTTCAAAATTACTTTTGAACTATTTTTTCTGACCCTGAAGTTAATGAATTTGATCTTTCTATGCATACCAATAGACTCCTAATGTTCTATCAATAGTTAAAGGGTGACTTTTTTGGGGAAAAAAAAATTCTGACCTTGGATCCTATGAACTTGAACGTTCTATATATAAGAATCTGTTAATTCATCAGTAGTTCAAGGA
Organism: Pseudorasbora parva; assembly: GCF_024679245.1. Classification (NCBI taxonomy): domain Eukaryota; kingdom Metazoa; phylum Chordata; class Actinopteri; order Cypriniformes; family Gobionidae; genus Pseudorasbora; species Pseudorasbora parva. Next base: position 14,441,516 of record NC_090176.1, on the reverse strand, counting down.
TGACTTTTTTTGAAAAATAAAAAGCCTGACCCTGGATCCTATGAACTTGAATTTTTTATACAAAAGTTCATCTTAATAGACTCCTTAATAGATTCATCACTAGTTCAAGTGTGAAATGTTGAATACATTTTTGGCCAAGGAGTCTTCAAACTTAAAATGTATAAACATACCTGTGATTTTATGGTGTTTCTTCAGAAGTTCAAACAGACTTATTAACTATTTTTTCTGACCCTGGAATTTATGAACTTGAAATTTCTATGCATACCATTTGACGCCTAATGTTTCTTCAGTAGTTCAAGGATAATAGTAATATATTCAACTTTCTATACATAGGAATATATTCATCAGTAGTTCAAGTGTGACATTTTGAATACATTTTTTGGCCAAGGATTCGTCGAACTTAAAATAAATAGACAGATTAATGACTTTATGGTGTTTCTTCAGAAGTTAAAACATGACTTTTGAACTATTTTTTCTGACCCTGGATCCTATAAACTTGAACGTTCTATATATATACGAATCTGTTAATTCATCAGTAGTTCAAGAATGACTTTTTTGAAAAATAAAAAGCCTGAGCCTTTATCCTATGAACTTGAACTTTCTATACATAGGAATAGATTCATCAGTAGTTCAAGGATGAACTTTTGAACTTATTTTTTGCCAAAGAGTCTTCAAACTTAAAATGTATAAACAGACTAATGACTTTAATGGTGTTTCTTCAGAAGTTCAAACATGACTTTTTGAACAATTTTTTCTGACCCTGGAATCTATGAACATGAATTTCTATGCTTACCAATAGACTCCTAATGTTTCTTCAGTAGTTCAAGGATAATAATAATATATTCAACTTTCTATACATAGGAATAGATTCATCAGTAGTTCAATAGTGAAATTTTTAATACATTCTTGGCAAAAGAGTCTTCAAACTTAAAATGTATAAACAGACTTATGACTTTATGGTGTTTCTTCAGAAGTTCAAACATGACTTTTTGAACTATTTTTTCTGACCCTGAAATCTATGAACTTGGACTTTCTATGCATACCAATTGACTCCTAATGTTTCATCAGTAGTTCAAGGATAATAATAATATATTCAACTTTCTATACATAGGAATAGACTCATCAGTAGTTCAAGAGAGAATTTTTGAATACATTGTTGGCAAAAGAGTCTTCAAACTTTAAATGTATAAACAGACTTATGACTTTATCGTGTTTCTTCAGAAGTTCAAACATGACTTTTTGAACTATTTTTTTTCTGACCCTGGAATATATGAAATTGAACTTTAGATGCATACTAATTGACTCCTAATGTTTCATCAGTAGATCAAGAATGACTTTTTTTTGGAAAATACAATTTCTGACCCTGGATCCTATGAACTTGAACTTTCTATATATACGAATCTGATAATTCATCAGTAGTTTAAGGATGACTTTTTTTGAAAAATAAAAAGCCTGACCCTGGATCCTATGAACTTGAACTTTTTATATGAAAGTTCATCTTAATAAACTCCTTAATAGATTCATCACTAGTTCAAATGTGAAATGTTGAATAAATTTTTGGCCAAGTAGTCTTCAAACTTAAAATGTATAAACAGACTTATGACTTTATGGTGTTTCTTCAGAAGTTCAAACATGACTTTTTGAACATTTTTTTTCTGACCTTGGAATATATGAACTTGAACTTTAGATGCATACTAATTGACTCCTAATGTTTCATCAGTAGATCAAGGATGACTTTTTGTGGAAAATAAATTTTCTGACCCTGGATCCTATGAACTTGAACTTTCTATATATATATACAAATCTTTTAATTCATCAGTAGTTTAATGATGACTGTAGCAAAGTTCGATAGTATGAGGAAGGAAGAGGACACGGGGGTCGGCTAGACGGTTGATGCTTCTTTATTATAACTCAAAACTTTCAATAACACACACTGCGGTGTGGATTCACATAAACACACGATCACTTCCGGGTCGGCACTTCCGGCTTCCGGTTACTCAGTCTCTGTGGGGGTTTGGCATCAACCGTCCGATCTCTCTCTCTCCCTGGTCTCTGGTTCCGCTGGTGTTTTATCCCGTCTCCGCGCTCATTACTGGAACAAGAGACAGGTGTTATTACTCTGCGTCCAACCCACTCACTTACCGCTCGTCCCGCGGCTCTCTCTCCCGCTGCAGACCTCGCTGAACCACGCCCCCCTTGCCACATACCCCCACCGCCCGACTCAGGCCGGGGAGCCGTCCGGCCTGCAGCCCCCCCCCCCCCCCCCCTCATTTCTGGAGAGGAAATCGGCCACAGCCATCTGAGCACCCGGCCTGTGGACCACCTTGAACTTAAACGGCTGAAGAGCTAGATACCAACGGGTGATCCGCGCGTTGGTATCCTTCATGCGGTGGAGCCATTGGAGAGGAGCGTGGTCCGAACAGAGAGTGAACTCCCGCCCCAGGAGGTAATAGCGGAGGGTGAGAACGGCCCATCTGATGGCCAAACACTCCTTCTCTATGGTGCTGTACTTAGCTTCCCTCTTAGAGAGCTTACGGCTAATGTACAGCACCGGCCGCTCTCCCCCCTCCACCTCCTGGGCCAGGACTGCGCCCAGCCCCCTGTCCGACGCGTCAGTCTGCAACAAGAAAGGGAGAGAAAAGTCAGGGGAGTGTAAAAGCGGCCCGCCACATAGAGCAGCCTTCACTTGGGTAAAAGCCTGTTGACACGGCTCCGTCCACTGGACCGTATCTGGTAGCCCCTTTCTAGTAAGATCAGTCAAAGGGCTGGTGAGGTCCGAATAATTTGGTATAAACCGTCTATAATATCCCGCCAGCCCCAAGAACTGTCTTACCTCCTTTTTGGTCTTGGGCCTCGGACAGGTTGCAATTGCGGCAGTCTTATCAACTTGGGGACGCACCTGACCATGACCCAAGTGGAAGCCCAGATACCTTACTTCCACCCGCCCAATCGCACACTTCTTTGGATTGGCCGTGAGCCCCGCTCCCCTCAGCGACCTCAGGACCGCCCTCACATGCTGCATATGCCGCTGCCAATCGTGACTATAAATCACTATGTCATCCAGGTACGCAGCAGCATATGCAGCATGGGGACGCAAAATCCTATCCATGAGTCGCTGGAAGGTTGCGGGCGCCCCGAACAAGCCGAAAGGAAGCGTGACAAATTGGTGTAATCCAAACGGCGTGGTGAAAGCTGTCTTTTCTTTGGACAATGGAGACAAGGGGATCTGCCAATAGCCCTTTTTTTAAGTCCAGTGTCGAATAAAATCGAGCCGTGCCTAACCGATCAAGCAACTCGTCAACCCGCGGCATTGGATACGCGTCGAATTTCGACACAGCGTTCACCTTGCGGTAGTCCACACAGAACCTGACCGAGCCGTCTGTTTTGGGGACCAAAACTATCGGGCTCGCCCAGTCACTGTTGGACTCCTCGATTACTCCCATGTCGAGCATTGCGCCTAATTCTTCCTGAACTACTTTTTTCTTGTGTTCAGGCAAGCGATACGGCCGGCTGCGAACTACCACGCCCGGCTCGGTCTCGATATGGTGCTGAATCAAGTCGGTACGTCCCGGTAGGGGCGAGAACACGTCAGCGAACTCCGCCTGCAATTTCGATAAATCAGTGAGTTGTAACGGTGAGAGGTGATCTCCCCCCGGGGCCAGCGCGACTGTTTGCGCTTTAATGCTCGCCTCTGGCCCGAGATCATCCTCTCCCCCGATCACCGTTGCCAACAACACTGATTCCACCTCATTCCATTTTTTTAGCAGGTTGAGGTGGTATATTTGACGTGCCCCGTTCCTATCGGATTGTATCACTTCATAATCGAGCACTCCTATCTGTCGTGCGACCTCAAACGGCCCCTGCCACTTTGACATTAATTTTGAGCTCGACGTCGGGAGTAGAACGAGCACTTTCTCCCCCGGTGTGAATTTGCGTAGTTTTGTACCCCTGTTATATGACCGGCTCTGGCGGTCCTGGGCTTGCAACAAATTCTCCCTAGATAGCCGCCCCAAGTTTTGTTCGCAAGTCCATGACGTACTGAATTTCGTTTTTGGCCGAAGAGGGTCCCTCCTCCCAAGTTTCTCGTAGGACGTCCAGCACCCCCCGTGGCTGCCGACCGTAGAGAAGCTCGAAGGGGGAAAACCCCGTGGAGGCTTGCGGGACCTCTCACACAGCAAATAAGAGGGGTTCTAACCACCGATCCCAATTTTTGGCGTCTTCCTGTACGAATTTACGGATCATGGATTTAAGAGTGCGATTAAATCGTTCGACCAAGCCGTCTGTTTGTGGGTGATAGACGCTGGTTCGAATGGATTTAATGCCCAATAATCCGTACAATTCACTTAACGTGCGTGACATAAACGCCGTGCCTTGATCAGTGAGGATTTCCTTCGGAATCCCCACCCGGGAGATTAAACGAAACAGTGCGTCCGCAACACTCTTCGCCGAGATGTTGCGGAGAGCCACTGCTTCCGGATATCGTGTTGCGTAGTCCACGATAACTAGCGCAAAACGATGTCCGCGTGCGGATCGCTCTAATGGCCCGATGAGGTCCATCGCAATTCTCTCGAAGGGGACCTGCATTAATGGAAGGGGGCGCAATGGCGCTTTTGGGGCGGCCAGTGGATTCACCAACTGACATTCCGGACAAGACGCGCACCACCTGCGCACATTGTCATGAATGCCTGGCCAAAAAAATTGGGTCATTAAACGATTCAGCGTGGCCGCCTGTCCCAGGTGGCCCGCCATTGGGTTAGAGTGAGCCGCCTGGAAAAGCATTTCCCGGCGGCTCTTTGGTACTTACAGCTGGGTTGTATCTACCTTTGTCTGAGTGTCTTGGGTCACTCGATACAACCGATCCTTGATTATGGCAAAATATGGATACGAGACAGGCAAGGCAGGTTGGAGAGACTGACCATCAATCGATCGGACCTGTTGGAAGGCATTTTTGAGGGCGCTGAAGCTGTCCCCAAGGGTCCCGTCTCAGTCTCCCCAAGCTGCACTCGCGCCGCCCCCCTCCTCGCCTTCTTCTCCCAAGCGGCATCCGCGCATAACGACCCCAATAAAGCCGAAAAGGCGGGCCAATTTGTCCCCAGAATTAGCGGATGCCGGAGGTGTGGACTAACCGCCACCTCTATACTATGCTTTTTCCCCCGAAACTGTATCGTGACCGGGACAACCGGGTATTCCACCACATCCCCGTGCACACACCGCACCTTAACCATGCGGCTTGTATCCAATGCCCCAGGCTGCATCAGGCTTTGATGGATCGAGGTTTGGTTACATCCTGAATCCACCAAGGCCTGATATGTACCCCCCTTGATACTCATTTGGTACTCTTCTGCCTGATCGGGGGTGGTCCGCTGGACGTTCGGGATCCGGATCATTGTTCCGATGTCCATCATCGGACATCGGTCCACAAAATGATCCGGATCGCCGCACCGCCAGCAGGCCAGCCCAGGCCTACCCGCCGCCCCGGCGGCGGGGAGTGGGTTGGAGAATGAGCGCGGAAAGGGGGCGGAACCAGAGCCATTGTCACTACCAGCCCCCAGCGAACTCCCGGACGGTCCAAGGCCCATCCCACCCCGGCCTCTGGGGGGGACGCGAGGAGGGCCTGGAGGGCGGACCTGGGGAGAGGGAAAGGGCGAGAGAGAGAGAGAGAGGGGGGAGAGAGAGAGGGAGAAGTTAATGGGGGCTCGCCGACCCCCGGGCACGCCACCAGGTGGTCCTCCGCCAAGTTGATGGCCGTCTCCAGCGACGTGAGCCGGTGGCACTGGACCCACTCGGCGGTCTTCCTTGGGAGCCGAGTGATAAATTGCTCCAGCACCACCAGATCGACAACATGGTCCACGTCGCTGCCGCCGGCCAGAAGCCATCTGCGGCACTCGTCCCGGAGCTGTTGGGCCAATGCGTAGGGTCGACCGGACTCACCCCACTCCAGGGAACGGAAACGCGTTTTCTGTGTTGTTCCGGGGTCCGGCCGACCCGCTGAAGGATGGCCCTCTTCAGGTCGTCGTAGTCCAGGAGGTTCGCGACCGGTAGTTGTTGCACGGCCGCCTGGGCTTCTCCGGATAGTAGCGGGATGAGGCGCACCGGCCACTGTGCCCGGGGCCACCCGCAGGCCTCCGCGGCCTTCTGGAAGAGATCCACGAAGGCCTTCGGGTCGTCTTCCGGCCCCATCTTCTGGAGGGGCACGTGAACCGGTGCGCTGGCCCGCCCGGCGGCCTCGGCGCGAACCTCCCGGTCCATCCAGCTCCGGAACCGCTCGCGGTCCTCTTGCTGGCCTTGGACTATCGCCTCGAAGCGGCGCTCCTGTTCCGTCCGAAGGTCCAGCATCGCCTGGTGTTGTTCTTGGTGGAGGACCGCGAGGGAGTTGATGACATCCGCAAATGGCGAGGCGGAGGGCGTTGTCATGGCGGCGGCGCTGTCCTACTTCCTTCCCGGGTTTCGGCACCGGTGTAGCAAAGTTCGATAGTATGAGGAAGGAAGAGGACACGGGGGTCGGCTAGACGGTTGATGCTTCTTTATTATAACTCAAAACTTTCAATAACACACACTGCGGTGTGGATTCACATAAACACACGATCACTTCCGGGTCGGCACTTCCGGCTTCCGGTTACTCAGTCTCTGTGGGGGTTTGGCATCAACCGTCCGATCTCTCTCTCTCCCTGGTCTCTGGTTCCGCTGGTGTTTTATCCCGTCTCCGCGCTCATTACTGGAACAAGAGACAGGTGTTATTACTCTGCGTCCAACCAACTCACTTACCGCTCGTCCCGCGGCTCTCTCTCCCGCTGCAGACCTCGCTGAACCACGCCCCCCTTGCCACAATGACTTTTTTTGAAAAATAAAAAGCCTGACCCTGGATCCTATGAACTTGAACTTTTTATATGAAAGTTCATCTTAATAGACTCCTTAATAGATTCATCACTAGTTCAAATGTGAAATGTTGAATACATTTTTGGCCAAGTAGTCTTCAAACTTAAAATGTATAAACAGACTTATGACTTTATGGTGCTTCTTCAGAAGTTCAAACATGACTTTTTTAACTATTTTTTCTGACCCTGGAATATATGAACTTGAACTTTATATGCATACCACAATAGACTCCTAATGTTTTATCAGTAGTTCAAGTAAGAATTTTTGAATACATTTTTGACAAAGAAGTTTTCAAACTTAAAATATATAAACAGACTAATGACTTTAATGGTGTTTCTTCAGAAGTTCAAACATGACTTTTTGAACTATTTTTTTCTGACCCTGGAATCTATGAACTTGAATTTCTATGCATACCAATTGACTCCTAATGTTTCATCAGTAGTTCAAGGATAATAATAATATATTCAACTTTCTATACATAGTAATAGATTCATTAGTAGTTCAAGTGTGACATTTTGAACACATTTTTTGGCCAAGGAGTCTTCAAATTTAAAAAGTATAGACATATTTATGTCTTTATGCTGTTTCTTCAGAAGTTCAAACATGACTTTTTGAACAATTTTTTCTGACCCTGAAATCTATGAACTTGAACTCTCTACACATACCAATAGACTCCTAATGTTTCATCAGGAATTCAAGGATGAACCTTTGAACACATTTTTTTTCATATAGTCAAAATATTTTTTTTTGTCAAATAGTTTGAACTTTATTTTTAAATAAAGACTTAAAGACTTTCTGAAGTTTCATCAGTAAATCAAATATGACTTGTTGAATAAAATCTGACTCTAGATTCTATGACCTTGAGCTTTCTATGCAATCCAATAGACTCCTAATGTTTCATTAGGAGTTCAAGGATGATTTTTTTGAAAAACAAAAAAAATTCTGACCTTGGATCCTATGAACTTGAACATTCTATATATAGTAGTAGATTCATCAGTAGTTCAAGTGTGAAATGTTAAATATATTTTTGGCCAGTCTTTGAACTTAAAATGCATAAACAGACTTATGATTTTATGCTGTTTCTTCAGAAGTTCAAACATGACTTTTACTGACAAATACTGACCCTGGATTCTGTGAACTTGAACTTTCTATGCATACCAAGAATAAGCTTTTGAACTTTTTTTTTTGTCATATAGTCTTTGAACTTTATATTTATATATATAGGCTTAAAGCACTTTCTGAAGTTTCAACAGTAAATCAAATATGAATTGTTGAAAAAAAATCTGACCCTAGATTCTATGAACTTGAAATTTCTATGTATAACAATAGATTCCTTATATTACATCAGTAGTTCAAGGATGAGCTTGAACTTATTTTTTTCCCATGAGTCTATGAACTTGCGCTTTCTATGCAAACCAATAAACTTCTAATTTTTCATTAGGAGTTCAAGGATGACTTTTTTTGAAAGAAATAATAATAATAATTTTGACCCTTGATCGTATGAACTTGAACGTTCTATGCATATCATGAAAACCTAATGTTTCATCAATAGTTGAAGGATGAACTTTTAAACTTATTTTTTGCCAAAGAGTCTATGAACTTGAACTTTCTATGCAATACCAATGAGACAAGCACTAATCTCCTCATTGCACAAGTGTTTTTGTATGCAATGCAATGCAAAAGCACTTACTCTCAGTGCACCGTGACTTAAATGCAATGCAATCCAAAAGCGCTAATTCTTCAATTCACAAAAGGTATGCAATGCAAGCAATATCTTCAATGCATGAGTCTTTTTCGTATGCAGTGGTATGCAATGCAATGCAAAAGCACTAATCTCTTCATTGCACAGAGAAATATGATATGCAATGGAAAAGCGCTAATTCTTAAATCCACAACGGTTTCTGTGCAATGCAAAGGTATAACCTCCTTACGTATGCCAATGCAAAAGCACATGTCTGATTGCACGACATCTTTTTTCGTATGCAATGCAATGCAATACAAAAGCACTAATCTCTTCATTACACAGAAAAATATTATATGCAATGCAAAAACACTCACTTTCAGTGCACAGCGACTTAAATTTACAAAGCAATCCAAAAGCGCTAATTCTTCAATAAACAAACGTTTTTTTGTATGCAATGCATGCAAAAGTCTTCAATGCACAAGTATTTTCGTATGCAATGCAATGCAAAAGCACTAATCTCATTGCATGAGTTTTTCGTATTCAATGCAATGCAAAAACACTTACTCTCAGTGCACAGCGACTTAAATGCAAAGCAATCCAAAAGCACTAATCTCTTCATTGCCAGCGAAATATTATATGCAACCCACAACGCTCTCTATGCAATGCAAAGGCACTGTCTCTTCGGTGCAATGCGAGTTCCCTTTCGTTCAGTCACTCCGACGTAACGTCAGTGACTGACGAATGGGGGTTTCGCCTAGAAGCCAATCATCTTCGAGATCTTAGAAAGCGCCCAATGGCAGTGCCAATGCCATGGGCATGAGAAATTTGCATGCGTAACTCCGCCTACCCATCTGGGTATATAAGGAAGTAGCTGGCATGAATCGCATTATGTTTCTGCTTTGGAGCCAAGAGCATCTCTTCACTCCGGCAAGCCTGAATTCTGAAGTCCTCTCTTCAGTCTTCGAGACGAGCGGTTCTCCAGGGTGTTGGTGTAACGGCGCGTTCCAGCGATCTCACATTGCCTGCCTGCTGATCTGTGCAGTGATCTGTAACAGCTGTGTGTGTTTTCCCTGGGCGCTTCGGCACTCTGCAGAGCTTCCTCTCACAAAAAGAGCTTGCGTGTGGCACGTCTTTTTCAAGACGGGTTGCCCGCGCACTTCCGGGTGCGGTCGATATCTGTTGCTGTCTTTGGGACTCATTCACTGCTCGACGTGTTTGGGCCCAGCACGTTCGGACAGTGTTTGTGGATGTGCTGTGTTCCCTCTGTGGGAACATGACCATCGCGATGTTGTGGTCGAGACTCAATGATCTCTGTAAAGAGAGAGAGTCCCCTCTGCCACACCCCGATCTACCATCTCCAAGAGAGGTGGTACTTTGGCTGGTGGCCAGGGTGACCTGAGGGCGGTGCTGTGGTATTAAGAACCCCGACGATCATTCCTCGGGCCACTCCCGTCCTCTTGCACATCGGTTCCAGTGAGTGTTGGACTGAAGCAGCGGGACCGTCTGTTGACGCCCCGTTCGTTTCGTTCATACTCCAGATAGCGGCGAGAGGTCGATTGCCGCATCTCAAGGTGGGCTAGAGTCCTTTGGGGATGACGATTCGGCTATGCTCCGCCTCCGGGTGTGGTAGCACTGTAGAATCTGACCTAGAGTTGACAGCCATGTTATCTCGGGCAGCCGCGAGCCTCGGGCTGGTGTGAATCTCCACCCTGTCACGAGTGCTCGCGGTTGGGCGATTGGTTTTTGGAGGTGGCACCCGACAGCTGAGGGCCCCGCCCCCAATGCCATTTCGCTCCCGAGATGCATGAGGAGTGCACGCGGTCCGGGAGATCTCCGGGTCTTCCCGCGACCGTTTGGTGGCCTCCTCCGCCTTCTCTGCCCAAGAGGGGTCGTGGCCTAAGGGTACACTGGGGTCCCTCCCCCTCAGTCAGGTGCTCTGTTGCGCACTACGGTGTCCACTGAGTGCTTTGACTTGACGCGGTGAGGCTATCCTAAACGCCCTCCCAAGCCTGCTGGCTCGTCTTCTTCGGTGGCGTAGTCCAGCAGTGCTATGGGGTAAGCTGCTGCCCCGATGCGTATGCAAGAGGACAGAGCTGATCCAGGGCTTACGAGCCCCCTCGCAGAGCAGACCCCAGTGGAACGCGAGTCCTTCCCTGGTCTCCTCTGTCAGGGCGCAGCTGTTACCGCCGCCCCGACACCGGGCCGCTACGCCACCCGAGTCCGGGCCGGTAACGCTGCCTCGCTGCCCCACGGAGGGTACGCCGGTGCTCCACGTGACCCCGTTGGTACACTCCCTGGGAGCGTGGCTACAGCTGCCGGGACTGTCCCGCTGGGTCGCACGGACCATCCGGCTCGGCTACGCGATTCAGTTTGCGCGAGCTCCTCCCCGTTCCGGGGTGTCCGGTACACCATGGTGGGGTCCAATGCCCCAGTCATGCGTGCGGAGATCGCGACCCTACTGGCGAAGGGTGCGGTCGAGCTCGTCCCTCCAGCCGAGATGAAGTCCGGCTTCTACAGCCCTTACTTCATTGTACCGAAGAAATCCGGTGGGTTACGACCGATCCTGGACCTTCGCGTCCTGAACCGATCCCTGTACAGGCTTCCGTTCAGGATGTTGACTGCGAAACGCCTTTTCGAATGCGTTCGTCCATGCGATTGGTTTGCAGCGATCGACCTGAAGGATGCGTACTTCCATGTGTCCATCCTCCGCGACACAGACCGTTCCTACGGTTTGCGTTCGAAGGGCGGGCATATCAGTATGCCGTACTACCATTCGGGCTAGCTCTGTCCCCTCGCGTCTTCACGAAGATTGTCGAGGCAGCCCTTGCGCCACTCAGGCAACAAGGGGTTCGCATCCTGAACTATCTCGACGACTGGCTCATACTGGGCCACTCTCGGGACCGGGTGTGCGAACACAGAGACCTGGTTCTCCACCACTTAGCTCGTTTGGGCCTTCGGGTCAACTGGGAGAAGAGCAACTCTGCCCAGTGCAGAGGATCTCTTTTCTCGGTATGGAGATCGACTCGGTCGCCATGTGCGCGCAGCTTACCGGCTTGCGCGCGCAGTCACTGCTGACTTTCCTCAGGCAGATAGAGAGCAAGAGTGCGGTTCCACTGATACTATTTCAGAGGCTCCTGGGGTATATGGCATCTGCAGCCGCGGTGACGCCGCTCGGATTGCTTCATATGAGACCGCTTCAGCACTGGCTTCGCGATCGAGTCCCGAGATGGGCATGGCAGTCTGGCACGCTCCGGGTCCCAGTGACTCAGGCCTGCAGACAGACACTCACCCAGTGGTCGAACCTCAGCTTTCTACGGGCAGGTGTGCCCTTAGAACGAGTTTCCCGGCATGTTGTTGTGTCAACAGATGCGTCCACCACGGGTTGGGGTGCCATGTGCAATGGACATGCAGCCGCCGGCTCTTGGTCAGAGAGCCAGAGCTGCCTGCATATCAATTGCCTCGAGTTGCTGGCAGTTCGGTTCGCCTTGCACCGCTTCCTAGCGTTGTTGAAGGGCCAACACGTTCTGGTCAGATCAGACAACACGGCCGTAGTAGCGTACATCAACCACCAGGGCGGTCTACGCTCCCGCCGCATGTCTCAACTCGCCCGCCATCTCGTCTTATGGAGTCAGAAGCGCCTGAGGTCCCTTCGTGCTGTCCATATCCCGGGGATCCTGAACCGTGCAGCCGACGAGCTCTCACGGGTTCAGCCTATCCCTGGGGAGTGGAGACTCCATCCCCAGTCGGTCCAGCTGATCTGGGATCAGTCCGGGGACGCACAGGTAGATCTGTTTGCCTCCCACGACTCGTCCCATTGCAGCCTGTACTTTTCCCTGACCGAGGGCACGCTCGGCATGGACGCACTGGCGCACAGCTGGCCGCAGGGCCTACGCAAGTATGCGTTTCCCCCAGTGAGCCTTCTTGCACGTGTTCTGTGCTCAAGGTCAGGGAGGACAAGGAGCAGGTCATCTTGGTCGCCCCGTACTGGCACGGCCGGACCTGGTTCCCAGAACTAGTTCTCCTTGCGACAGCCCCTCCCTGGCCGATTCCTCTGAGACAGGATCTACTCTCTCAGAGACGGGGCACCCTGTGGCACCCGCGTCCTGATCTTTGGAACCTCCACGTGTGGCTCCTGGACGGGACGCGGCAGGTTTGAGTACCCTACCACCTCCGGTGGTGGCTACCATCACTTCCGCTCGGGCCGAGTCCACGAGACGGGCCTATGCGTTGAAGTGGAACCTCTTCGTCAATTGGTGCTCTTCTCGCCAAGAAGACCCCTGGAAGTGCCCGATCGGGTCTGTGCTCTCTTTCCTCCAGGAAGGGTTGGATTGAAGGCTGTCTCCATCCACCCTGAAGATTTATGTGGCCGCTATTGCCGCCTACCATGACCTCTTGAATGGGAAAACGGTAAGTAAGCACGACCTGGTCATCAGGTTCCTGAGGGGTGCGAGGAGACTACATCCTCCTCGTGCTCCTCTCGTACCCTCTTGGGACCTCTCAGTAGTTCTAAGTGCTCTGCAGAGGGCCCCATTTGAGCCTTTGCGGTCAGTAGATGTTAAGTTCTTGTCTATGAAGACAGCGCTCATGACCGCATTGGCCTCCATCAAGAGGGTAGGGGACCTGCAGGCATTTTCGGTTGACGAAGCGCGCCTGGAATTTGGGCCGGCTGACTCTCACGTGATCCTGAGACCCCGGCCTGGATATGTGCCCAAGGTTCCCACCACTCCGTTCAGAGACCAGGTGGTGAACCTGCAAGCGCTGCCTTTGGAGGAGGCAGACCCAGCCTTGGCATTGCTCTGTCCAGTACGCGCCCTTCGCGCTTACGTAGACAGGACGCAGTGTTTCAGGACCTCAGACCAGCTCTTTGTCTGTGATGGTGGGAAGCTGAAAGGGAAGGCTCTCTCAAAGCAAAGGCTGTCTCACTGGATAGTGGACACCATTATTTTGGCTTACCAGCAGCAGGGACGCCCATGTCCCCTTGGGGTCAGGGCCCATTCCACCCGGAGTGTGGCCTCCTCTTGGGCTTTAGCACATGGCGCTCCACTGACAGACATCTGCAGAGCTGCAGGCTGGGCGACACCAAACACATTCGCCAGGTTTTATAACCTCCGAGTGGAGCCTGTATCCGACTATGTACTCGCCTCTACAAGTGGCCGGTAATGGATTGGCTCAGTTGTCTTCGCTTGCTCGCCATTCCACTCCACGGACTGGATACGTGCGATATTCTTCTCAGGTGAGTTCCCCGAGAGCCCTGAGCTCCTCCAGCACTGCCGACGCCGACGTCAGTAAGTCTCCTCCTGGAATATGCCTCCCAGTGTACCTTGGTATTCCTGCGTTAAGTAGAGGCCTTTGACCGTCCTAACTGGCATCAGGGTTCTCACGCTTGCGCAGGGCACTGGAAGACAGCTGAGTGGCGTTATTGCATTGGGACCCCCATTCGTCAGTCACTGACGTTACGTCGGAGTGACTGAACGAAAGGGAACGTCTTGGTTACGTATGTAACCCTCGTTCCCTGAGGAGGGAACGGAGACGTAACGTCCCGCTGCCACTTCCGCTGTACCGCTGGAACGGCCGAGAGTTCAGTCTTGGCTCCTCAGCAGGTAACATAATGCGATTCATGCCAGCTACTTCCTTATATACCCAGGTGGGTAGGCGGAGTTACGCATGCAAATTTCGCATGCCCATGGCATTGGCACTGCCATTGGGCGCATTCTAAGATCTCGAAGATGATTGGCTTCTAGGCGAAACCCCCATTCGTCAGTCACTGACGTTACGTCTCCGTTCCCTCCTCAGGGAACGAGGGTTACATACGTAACCAAGACGTTTCAGTTTCTCTCGTTTTGCGAGCTGGCCGTGTTTGTCAAAATGCTGCTGCTGTCACAGAGCAGAGGAAGCTCTCAAGAGAGTGCTGCTCGTGCTCGACACTGCTCTTATGAGGGGTGGTTTATACAAAATAAGTAGATTGCTAAGCAAACTGAGAGGAGAACTAACGTGTTTACGCTCGCCAGCCGTCTGGCCAAAATCCCATAAGCTGTGTCTCATTTCGTTAAATTTCGAAGGCTGCATCCTCCGGAGGACACGTCGTGTGTAGGATGCAGTATACGAAGTGTCCTTAATCAGAATTAAACGAGACTTCCTTTGTAGGACACACAGGCAAGAAGTATCACGTTGCTATGCCAACACGTTCAGCCTCGTTGCACTCTCACGCCAGTTTATATGAATGAAAATTATTCATAAAATTACTATGAAATGTTTCTTGTCTTGACAGCAATGTACTGTTCTAAACGTTTAAAAAGCACTAAAGCTTTGTAATCCTGTTGACCACAGCTATCTGTTTGAGGTAATAGAGCTTAAAAATAAAAACAAGCTTGAACTTACATTTTAAACACCAAACCTACGCTCACATGTATATCTGACAGTGGTGCAGTTTCTTCATATAATATAAAAAAATATGGTTGTTAACGGCGACGCAAAGAATTATGGGTTATCTCCAGCCGCGAAGGCTACACCTCATGCACACTCCGAATTCCTGTGAAAGAAGGACGCATTCGAAGGTCACATCTGAAGTGTCCTACTCACTTTTTTGAAATGAGACGGCCTTATGACGTATGCAGCCTTCAAATGCGACCTCCGGAGGACGCAGCCTTCTGAAATGAGACACAGCTATAGTATTCAGGCATCAGACGTAGGATTCGAGACATCATGGTCACGTGTCGGAGCTGCGCGTATGGCGCGTACTTCTATGGCACGTACTTTGGGCCAAAATTAAACATCCGACCGACCGACCTACCGATCGAACGTCTAACCAACCGTCTATCCGACCGTCTTGTCTGATGGAGCGGGTGACCCACGTTTCGACCTGACGTGACGGCAACGTCTTTTTTTACCATTTATATATACAAGCTGATGTGAAAGACTATACATTGACACTGCAGGCACTAAATACAGATATATACCTAAAATAATACTCAACCATTTCCTGCTGTACTTCCCTGAATAAGTCTTTAAAGATGCTGTAGGCTATTTTAAGTCTTTCTTAGTGATTAACTGAAAAAGCTTGTATATCATGACTTTCTCTGTTTTCCATGACAAAAGGAGCTAATGTTTCAAACTTTTAAACATCAGACTCACCTATTTTAACTGTACATCCATGCAGTGGGCTACTGTTAATTAATGTCTTTGTATTTTTCCATATTATTTTATGTATATGTACGTTATATAATTTGTATGTAATCGTTAAGCTCTTTTAAAAAATTGTCAATCAGTGGCTCAGTGGTTCATGTAGGACAGGTTGTCTACAAACCAGAAGGTTGGTGGTTCAATCCCTGGTTCCACCTGATGTAAGCTGTGTCCCAAAGTGAAGTGCACGCACTTCGAAGGCCGCATTTGAAGTGCGATTGCGTCATAGCGGCACTACGAAGTCTGTCCCAATGTGAAGGCTGCACCCTCTGAAGGCCGCATTTGAAGTGTGATTACGTCACAGCGGCACTACGAAGGCTGTCCCAAAGGAAGAGCTGCACCACTGAAGGCCACATTTGAAGTGCGATTGCGTCACAGCGGTGCGGCGAAGGCTGCCGCAATTCATGAGCGACTAGAAAAAAATAGTTCAAAAAGTCATGTTTGAACTTCTGAAGAAACACCATAAAGTCATAAGTCTGTTTATACTTTTTAAGTTTGAAGACTACTTGGCAAAAAAATAAGTTCAAAAGTTCATCCTTGATCTACTATTGAAACATTAGGAGTATATTGGTATGCATAGAAATTTCAAGTTCATAAAATCCAGGGTCAGAAAAAATAGTTCAAAAAGTCATGTTTGAACTTCTGAAAAAACAGCATAAAGTCATAAATCTGTCTATACATTTTAAATTTGAAGACTCATTGGCCAAGAAATGTATTCAAGATGTCACACTTGAACTACTAATGAATCTATTACTATGTATAGAAAGTTCAAGTTCATAGGATCCAGGGTCTGAAATTTTATTTTCCAAAAAAAGTCATCCTTTAACTATTGATGAAACATTCGGAGTCAATTGGTATGCATCTAAAGTTCAAGTTCATATATTCCAGGGTCAGAATAAAATAGTTCAAAAGTCATGTTTTAACTTCTGAAGAAACACCATAAAGTCATTAATCTGTCTATTTATTTTAAGTTCGAAGAATCCTTGGCCAAAAAATTTATTCAATATGTCACACTTGAACTACTGATGAATCTATTACTATGTAAAGAAAGTTCAAGTTCATAGGATCCAGGGTCTGAAATTTTATTTTCCAAAAAAAGTCACCCTTTAACTATTGATGAAACATTCGGAGTCAATTGGTATGCATCTAAAGTTCAAGTTCATATATTCCAGGGTCAGAATAAAATAGTTCAAAAGTCATGTTTTAACTTCTGAAGAAACACCATAAAGTCATTAATCTGTCTATTTATTTTAAGTTCGAAGAATCCTTGGCCAAAAAATGTATTCAATATGTCACACTTGAACTACTGATGAATCTATTACTATGTAAAGAAAGTTCAAGTTCATATATTCCAGGGTCAGAAAAAAATAGTTCAAAAAGTCATGTTTGAACTTCTGAAGAAACACCATAAAGTTATAAGCATGTTTATATATTTTAAGTTTGAAGACTTCTTTGTCAAAAATGTATTCAAAAATTCTTACTTGAAATACTGATAAAACATTAGGAGTCTATTGTGGTATGCATAGAAATTTCAAGTTCTTAAATTCCAGGGTCAGAAAAAATAGTTCAATAAGTCTGTTTGAGCTTCTGAAGAAACACCATAAAATCGTAAATTCCAAGTTCATAGATTCCAGGGTCAGAAAAAATAGTTCCAAAAGTCATGTTTAAACTTTTGAAGAAACACCATAAAGTCATAAGTCTGTTTATACATTTTAAGTTTGAAGACTTTTTTGCCAACAATGTATTCAAAACTTGACTCTTGAACTACTGATGAATCTATTCCTATGTATAGAAAGTTGAATATATTATTATTATCCTTGAACTACTGATGAAACATTAGGAGTCTATTGGTATGCATAGAAATTCATGTTCATAGATTCCAGGGTCAGAAAAAATAGTTCAAAAGTCTTGTTTGAACTTCTGTTGTAGTGAAGCTTTGCAGGCAATTGTCGACATAAAATGACTTAAAAACTGAATGCCTGACATCTTCCTCAGGTTCGGTGTGATCAAGCACATGCTTTTGAAGAGCGTACACCACACAACAGGGACTGCAGGTGGTCCCAAATGGAAGGACCTGCCACTCAAAAATACGAGGTTGTTCCTGTACCTTGAGATCTCGTCAGAGAAAGCGCAGGAGCGGTCTGTCTTCTGGGAGCAACCTAACTTGGTGGAACATCCCCCTTACGTCACTGCTGACTGCAATGGAGTGTTCCCGGAATCGGAGCAGAACAGCAAGTAAAGATGGTCCCAGCACTGGTCCTGGGAGCAACAGCTTGTTGAGGTTTTGGCCCTGATAAATTGAAGGAGCAATTAAAAACTACTCTGTTTTTCTCATTGTGATGGGCTATATGGTGTGGGATGTACCATGAGTAGTCGGAGTGTTGTTCAGCATACTGATCCAGCTTAACAGCATAGCCTGCTTGTTCCAGTTTGTGGATTTCTGCCGTGTAAGCAGCTGCTTGTTCTGGATTCTTAACCAGTCGCTTCTCTGTAGCTCTCAACTGTGAGATCACTGCCTCTTTTGGCGCCTTCAATTGTGGCATGTTTTTTACCCGCAAAAGAGGGGTGGCATATCTCTTCACCCCATCTACCTCGACCCGGATTGTTTTAGCATCCAGAAGCGCTATTGTCTCGTGGTCTTGTTTGGATCTGGTGCTGGTTTTTTCACAGCGCCATGGTAGCACGTCCATTTGCCACAATTTTTCCACGTGCTTATAAAGATCTGTCTCTGGTGATGATGTTGAGGTGAAGAAGCAGTGTTGTTCATTGTTCTCCATCTGGAGATTATGCACAGGACCCTGCAATGTCCAGCCAAGACGAGTTTTGATGGTAGCAGGTCCCCCTGGTGGACCAAAACGGACTGGCTCTACTGGAGTAATGAGATGAGGGTAGTCTGAACCGATGAGTAGCACAGGACGGACAGTGTCTAGATGCTGCAAAGGAAGCCCCCTCAAGTGTTGATATTTCTCCCTCAACGCTCTGACTGGATGAGTATGTTCAGCCAGGCTTAGTTGCTGGGCCGTAAAGGCACCTTTAATGCGGAACACCCTTTTGGGCTGTGACAGTGGGGAGATAGAGAATGACACCGCTGCACCACTGAGGACTTGGAGCTCTTGTCTGACGGTACGGAGCGGTAATTCTTCTGGTTTACCTTTGAGGCCAAGCTGCTGAGCAGCACTGTGTAGAAGGATGGTTCTTTCTGAACCATCATCTTGAATGGCGTAGGCAGTCATGCAGTGTTTTCCATTCCTGAGGATTACTTTACTGATCTTCAGTAGGACTTTCCGGCTGGCAGGAGGCTTTCGTATGAGAAGGATCTCATTCATGGTATTCAGAAGACATGAATTGGTAGTAGTGGCAGCAGCTTGAGTTTGCCCAGTCTGTGTACTTGTAGCACTCTTCACTGTAATGTTATGAAGAACTAGCAGATGTCTGCTGTTACACTGCTTGCAGCGCATCTTCAGACTGCATTCTGTTGCTTGATGGCTTCTGCCACAGCGCCAACACCGATTGTTCTCCTTGACCCAGTTACGCTTCTGATCTGTTGTTAGTTGCTTGAAATTCGAGCAATTATTCAAGGAGTGCTTTGTGTGATCGCAGTAAGGGCAGTAAGGCTTTGGAAAAACTTTCATGGTAGCAGATGAAGTTGTTGTGTCAAGCAGTGCATTCTCAGTGTTGAGCAGAATGTTAGCATTCTTAGGAGAATACTTGTGGTCTTTGATTATCTCTCTGGTCCGTACAGTAGGGCCTCTACGCTGACTGGTTACGAACCTTGAAGTGTCCTCCTGTACTTGGATTTCGTACTCCAACCATTCAGAGAGATCAAGAAGAGTTGGAATGGGAACACGGTGTGGATGAGCGAACCGGCGGAAACTCGACCTGAGATCATATGGCAATTTCTCCAACAATCTAGAGACATGGGAACCACACTGCAATTCGAAAGTGCCTTTCCTTCCTAGTTGCCCCAGCATTCCAACAAGTGAACGAACTTTGAGAGTAAATAGTCTGAAGGCCTTTATGTCTCCGCTGCTGATACTTGGGCCATCCATAAATTCTGCTATTCGTTGTAAGGCAAGCTGGTGTGGCTGACCATACTGCTGGTCCAGTGCAGCCATTGATCTTGTGAAGGGGTACTGAGAATGGCTGTATGAATCAGCGATGAGTAGTGCTTCTTCAAGTTTGAGATGGTCTGTGAGGATCTGAAATTTAAATCGTTCAGTGGCATTAGCAGGGAGAGTATTCTCTAAGGCGATCTTCAGCCGTGAAAACTCTCGCGGGTTTGGATGTACAAAGTCTGGTATGCTGGGAGTAGGGCCTTTATACATTGACTCGGGCATCTGACTTGGTGAACTATGAAGCCTTTGGTGGTGCCAGGCAGAATCATAAGGTGAGGAGGTTTCATATTCCTGCTGGTATGGGGGATAATAATCACGGTCATGATGGTAGCGTTCTTCTTCTTTTGGGGCCCCCCAACCGAGTGGCTTGGCACTTGGAGTGTCATAGGTGGAGTAAACTGTGTCTCTGGGAGCCGCCACCATAGCTGGAGAATCATCAGCTGAGTTGGTATCATGTGGTCTGAAGCGTGGTGCAGGCACAGGCCTAAAACCTCTCTCGGCTGCCTGAATGTTAATTCCACGGCGCGGTGCAGGAACGGGCTGGCTAGAGCATGTTTGACGTGCTGGAGTAACAGATGGAAGGGGTTGAGCTACAGGCCGTTGTTGATCGAAATTAATCTGTAGCTGCTGCATCTGCCGCTTAAGTTGAGAGAGCTCTTGAGCATATCGTTGATTTGTCTGCTGCAATGCATCATTTTCCTGCTGGATCATTTGTACAGTGTGAAGCATGTTCTCATTTGCATGGCGGAGATTCATATTTCGTTGCTTAAGGATGTCCCTTTCTGACCTGCTTGGTTCAGCATCGGACCACTCCTCTGAACTATGAGGCTCTTCACCTGAGATCTGCAGTAGACTGAATGCAGTTGCACCCTCCTGTTGCTCTTCATTTTCTGACAGATTGAAGGGTATGTGAGTGTGTGGTAACACGGGTTCGGGATAAATCCTAGGCAGGGCGAAGCCAGTGAGATCATAATCTTCTTATCGGGCGGAAAGGGCACTCTTCCTTCTGACGCGCCCAGTTGGCTCATCGTCTGCATGTGCTGACATTTTATAAGCTTGCAGCAAGTCTCACTCCGGCTCGAAGGGAAGGATCATGTAGAAATGAAGTAGCTATCAGTAGCGCATAATCATTTGTTGCATTTTGCTGGTTAGGGTTGAAACCCGCCACAAGGTGTCCGGTAAGAGACTTGGAAAAGATGTTTGGAATATGGGAGTAACCCGTTTATTAGTCACCACAACAACTCAGGGATTATTGATGGTAAACAGTTGTCCTTAGTTGTGGGTGTTTAGTATGTGTGTGGTTTTCTTTTCTATAAACATAGAAAATACAGAGTAAATATACATGACAATAACATTAAATGTTCTAACAGAAATAAACATGATGAATATTCAGTGAACTACAGTATCAAAAGTGTAATGATTGAATAAAGACAAACTCGCTATGTCATACACACTAATTTAAATGGTAAATATCTTAATTTGTACAACATTATACCAGCGGTGCTCTGTCTGGACATGTTCTGCGCGCATGTTTACAACTTTAGAATATCTCAATAACGGGCACTTAGAAACCAAATTACACCGAAATACAAATGGAATATACATGAATAACATCAGTATAAGCAATTACAAATAAAGGAAATATATCTATATATTGTGGCAGGGTGAAGGATCACGCAACAATGAAATTGGTGCAAAGCCCCCAGAGGGTGGATTTATTGGTCTGAACAGTGACAATACGTGGTGATTTAGGTGCAGGTGCGCTGGAGGTGTCCTTCTTCCTGGTGCCCTGGTGCTAGCGGTGACGTAGGTGCGGCGAGGTGGCCGGAGCGTCACAGGCTGCAGTCTGGGTGAGAGAGAGAGACAAGGATTAGCGTAGTGCTGCATGGAGATCGTGCTCACCCTGGTGTCCCAGAGTGAAGGCTTTTGTGCCCGGGCCTGATGGCCAGCAGCTGTGACGATCCGGCCCGTGCTGATCGTGTGCAGGTGTTTTCAATCAATTGCCAGGGCGACGCTGATGAGAGCTTGGGAGACTTGTCACACTCCCCCCCCCTAAGTGTCGCGCTGGTCCTGTAATAAAAGTTAGTGGTGTATCTTGGGGAACATAGGGGTGGGCGGGGAGTGCGCCCTGTCTCCGAGCCTCTGGGACCCGATAGGGCCGCTGCCTTACGATGACCCCTGGTGGCGTTCGGACGTCGTGCTGGCTGACGTTGGTGTCCCCGGGCAGACTTAGGCAACGGCCCCACCAGGTCCCTTCCGATTCGCTCGAAAGGTACCCCGATGATAGGAAGCGGAATGAGCGGGCTGGGGGGAGGAGCTCGTGGTGCGGTCCCTCGGCAGGTCGGACAGGCCTGACAAAATCGCTTCACTTCTCCGTCCAAGCCTGGCCAGTGGAACCGGTCCCGGATCCCCTGGATGGTGTTGGCGACTCCCAGGTGGCCGGCCATCGGATGACCGTGGGCTAGTTCCATGACCACCTCCGTCTTGGTCCTCGGCACCACAAGGAGCTTTTTGACCTCCCCCCTCCGCTGGGCGACACAGTACAACAGGCCGTTCCGAACGATGAAATGCGGGAGAGGATGGGGCGCTGGGTGATGGTCCCGGCCGTCGACTGCCCGGACCTGAGTCCAGCAGTTCTTGAGGCGGTCATCTTCCCGCTGGGCCTTCGCCAAGGAGCCCCCTCCCTGGACCTGTTGGAAGACATCAAAGACGACGTTAGGAGCTTGGGAGGGGGACTCACCATCTCTCCCGCTGTCCGACGCCCAGAGAGCGGCCTGGGTCTTCCTCCTTCTCCGACCGCGCCGCTCTCGGGGGCGGCTCCCGGCCTGGCTGGCTGGCTGGGCGGAGGTCCGAAGTAGTTCTTCGAAGCCCGGCCAGTCTCGTCCAAGGAGTACGGCCACGGGAAGGCCCTTCACAACTCCCACTTCAAGCGGCCAGGTTTCCGGGCCAGCGGAGATCGTCACTCGGCGGGCCGGGACATGACGAGTGTCGCCGTGTACACAGGTGATAGGCAGCTGGGCTTTGGAGTTCTTCTGGGGTGGTAGGATGGCGGCCTGGACGAGACTGACCGAGCTCCCCGAGTCCAGAAGGGCCAGAACCGGCCGCCCATTGAGTTTCACCTCCGTTCGCGGGGCTCCGTGGGGCGGTTCTAGATGGACGGTGCAGCCAGCCAACCATGCGCGTACCGGTGGGACCGGTTCCTCCGTGGGCATCGGCTCATCGATTGGGCCGGAAGCCGCAGGCCTGTGTACTGCGCGCTGGGTACCTTCCGGCGCGCGTCGCTCCTGGACCACCCTCCGGGGGAAAAACGGGCGCTCGCTCCCCAGGGTCGCGGTGCATCGCCGCCTCCGCCAACTCGATGGCTTCGACGAGCTCGCCGATGGTGGTTGGGTTCGTCATTCCCACCACCCTCCTGGTGGGCGGCGGGAGAGCTCGGAGCAAATGGTCGATCGTTACGCGCTCCGCCACCTGACCCGCGGTGGTTGTTCCCTCGAGCAGCCAGTGTCGGGACAGTCTGGAGAGTTCAGCGGCCTGGGCGCGGGCTGGGCGACGAGGCTTGTACTCCCATTCGTGAAACAATTCGGCTGCTGAAATGGACGACAGCCCGAGGCGTCCGAGGATTTCTCTTTTTAATGCATCATAGTTGTCAGCCCTCTTCGTGGGCAGTGAAAAGTAGGCTCGTTGTGCCTCACCGTTCAGCAGGGGTCCCAGCAACCGCGCCCATTCGCTCCGGTCCCAGTTCTCCTGAACCACCGTGGTCTCGAATAGCTGCAGGAACAGCTCGATGTCATCATGGCTGGTTAACTTTGGCAGCAGCTGGGTTGCGCGGACGCGCGGATGGGCGGGGGTGAGGCGGAGAGCGGCGACTTCCTCTTCAACCTTTTCCTGACGGGCCATCAGGTGTTCGGTGATCTGTTGCTGTCGCAAACTCACTTCGGTTAGGCACTTGATAAGGTCGTCCATGATGGGGGAGGAGCGCCGCCTTTTTCTCCGATCCTGTTGACTGCGTGGGTGAGAAAAAAAACAATGTCAGTGTTCAGGGGGTGGTTGGTGATCCTTCACGCTCTTGCCCGCATTCTCCACCAGTGTGGCAGGGTGAAGGATCACGCAACAATGAAATTGGTGCAAAGCCCCCAGAGGGTGGATTTATTGGTCTGAACAGTGACAATACGTGGTGATTTAGGTGCAGGTGCGCTGGAGGTGTCCTTCTTCCTGGTGCCCTGGTGCTAGCGGTGACGTAGGTGCGGCGAGGTGGCCGGAGCGTCACAGGCTGCAGTCTGGTTGAGAGAGAGAGACAAGGATTAGCGTAGTGCTGCATGGAGATCGTGCTCACCCTGGTGTCCCAGAGTGAAGGCTTTTGTGCCCGGGCCTGATGGCCTGCAGCTGTGACGATCCGGCCCGTGCTGATCGTGTGCAGGTGTTTTCAATCAATTGCCAGGGCGACGCTGATGAGAGCTCGGGAGACTTGTCACAATATATATACATGATCACAACATCATGCTAAAGACCGAATTATCTCTTATCATTGGCCATAATAAACTAACGTGTTATAACCGCAAATAGAACAGACCGCTTGGTCCAGCGTGTCACGCGATCACAACAAATATAAATAATACACTTACTTTGAATAGACGCACAACACCCGGACATTGTATAAAGTAAACTATATGTAATGCAAATGCAAAGGTAAAGTTCAGCATCGGCATCAGCGCTCTGACGGGCTCACTCCCAAGTTCACACTAAGCGCTGTGGGCGGGCTGTTCGCCTGCACGTAGATCTGTGAGCGCTGATTGGCTGAGTGCTGGATGCTGGGCATCAATCAATCTCGACAAACAGAGAAAGCTTGTATCAGAAGGCATATTATTCTTATGACTGTAATGGCCGTTTTTACATAGGAGGAATGTTTGGCCAAAGGCTAAAGACTACAGCCAGCAGAGGGAGCCATTTCCGCATGTTTTGAATCTGCGCATGGGGGATGGGAGATTACACTCAGAGCTCAGCTCAGCTGCAGGCACTCATTTAAACGGAGCTATGGCGAGCAATGTAAGTCTTCTAACTTCTCAAATTAATTTCTATGAAAGTTAAGCTTGCAAAGGCATGAACTGAAACACGCCAGACTGAACTCCGCGAGTGTGAATGTATGCCGCGAGTGTAGTCGCGATTACCTCAGCTCTCATCACGAGACCTCATCAGCTCATTATTTCACTCCTGCAGTTAGTGCTTAGTGCTGCGAGACTCGCGCGGTGACTCACTTATTATATTGAACAGACACGTTCAGTTTTTAATTGTAGTGTCTTCTCTAACTCAGTCACTGTAATCAAGTTGGTGGCTTTGGGAATGGAGCAAAGCATTCTGGGAATTGTAGTCTTTCATCACCATGAGACAAAAATACATTTTCTCAGTCAAGAAGGCACCAAATTAAAAAATATTTTCACATTTCTACTACATTGATGACCCAGTTTAAATACAGATTCATCTTCCAGGCGCTGAAGTACCCCTTTAAAACTAAATCTACTAAATACATGTAAAATAATTAACAAATCACTCATTAACCATTAATGAACACTTAGTCATGTTTCATAAATCATTAGTTAATTATTTACTAATCACTTGTAAATGACTTGTTACAGAATTTACAAAACATTCATAAAATATTAGCATATCACTTGATAATCATTTATGAATGTTTTGTAAATGATTAGTTCATCATTAACTAACTACTTATAAATGACTTACAACTGAACGTTATTATAAAGTGTTACCCCTAAGGGTAAGAGTATTGTTAATAGTGTGGGGGTTCAGAAGCGCACTCCAGCAGTTTAAATAGCTGTTTAGCTGAGAAATTATCACAATACATTATTTTACAGAACATGTTTTGAAACAATTAGCATTTAATTTCGTATCACGGCACATGCAGGCTATTGGGGTGTACGACAGTGATGATGATGTGATGTGGAGTACCATTAATTCACATTCATAATTGCATGACAATTTGGATTCTTCTTATTATTAATGACGCTTATTGTTATTTAGAAGAAGAATGTCATTTTTATTATTTTATCAGTCTGAATTATTTTCAGTCCCAGTCTGTCCGCAGCTGCCGGGCCTAACCCTGAAACGTCAGGTAAAGCACACAGGCTCGCAACTGGAGGAATACATCGGTCTACAAATCAAATGCTTGGTATCACACAAATTAAACATTGAAGTCCATGTTGCACAAAAATAAACACTGAAGTTTATAATTACTATGTTGTTATTGTTGTTGTTTTTACAGTGGGTCATAATATAGCATATCTAGGAATTAGGAATTGTTTTTTTTGTGCATTTTCACACTAACTCAAAATGTGCGTACACCACCTCCTGAGCTGGCGTAGATTTGAGTGTGCCGTAAGCCAACGTCCATATTGATAAATCTCAAAGTCACCGTGGGTTTGGATGTACGCAAGGTGTACGCTGGAAATTTGGTGTACGCACTTTTGATAAATGAGGGCCATTGAGTGCTCGCACAGGCTTGCACTATACGGACTGTGTGCAGCCACGGTCATCTCGCTGAGTGCTTCAGCACACTAAAAGAGCAACACGGTTTGACCCTGCGTCTTTTTCTAGATGTCATTCAAACCGTGTGTTTCTGGGAGCAGTCGATTTCTGTCCCTGCTTGACGGGCATGTTCGTTGTCTCACTTGTTTGGGCATTCTCACGTGTTTGGGCATTCAGGCAGCGTTCGTGAATGAGTCATATTCCCACTGCAGGAATATGACTATCGCAGTGCTATGGTACAGACTCCAATACCTCAAGAGAGGTGGGGCACCATTGCGCATCCCCCGATCTAGCGGTCCTCCAGCTGCAAAGCAGAGGGCTGCTACTTTGGCTGATGACCTTGGTGGGGATCACCTGAGGGTGATGGTTAGGGCAAACCCGACAGGTCAGATGGCTCCTCGGGCCCCTCCCCCCTCCACTGTGCCGGTGGAGCTTCCGGAAGGGCGTGATGACCTCCCACGTGGAGTGCCAGTTGTCACTTTCGGGGCTCCGGCAGACGACGAGATGTCGGTCGCTGCATCGGGGGACGAGCTAATGGGCTCTGAGGATGAAGACTCGGCTGCGTTGCCCCCTTCGGGTGTGACAGCGTTCTCCGAGTCCTAGAGTGGAACCCTCCACCGCGTCCCGAACCTTCGCGGTTGGATGATTGGTTTATCGGGATGGCCCGTGCTGGTTCTCAGTGTCCGGCCCCGGCCCCGGTGCCCGGGAAGACCCGGAAGTGCATCAGGAGCTCACAAAGTTGTTATAGGAGATCACAAAGTCGCAGGGGATCGACTGACTCCTCCGTCCTCACTACCCTCGATGGTGGTGCAGCTAAGGGCTACGAGGGGATCCCTCCAGTCGAGCGGTCGGTGGGGATGCACCTGTGTCCCAAGACTGCTGTGGACTGGAGGCAGGCCCCGCGTCTCCCTGCCGGGCTTGTACGTTCTCGTCCGGTCTGACGGGCAAGGCTTACACAGCCTGTGGAGAAGCCACATCAGCTTTGCATGCCATGGCGCACCTGCAGGTCTACCATGCCAAAGCATTCATGGAATTGCACAAGGGGAGTTCCGACCAGGGCGTTATGCAGGAACTGCGTGCGGCGACGGACCTCGCCCTCCGGGCGACGAAAGTCACTGCACACTCCCTAGGTCGGGCGATGTCCACCTTGGTGGTCCAGGAATGCTACCTGTGGCTGAACCTGACAGACATGCGTGATTGCCGCTGGCTCTCCAGCAGCGGTACCCACTTATTCACAAAAAGAGCTGTTTCCTCTCTCTCTGGAGCTGTCTCCTCCTCTCACTCAGCTAAATACTTCTTGAGAGCCTTGCGTTCCGGTGCCGACAAGGAATATAACCGTCCGCGAGGGGGCGTGGCACCGGGGAGGAGGTCAATAGCACAATCATATGGCCGGTGAGGAGGGAGTGAGGCAGCCCGGGACCGACTAAAGTACATCCGGAGGTCGTGATATTCCTTTGGGACCCCAGACATATCCCCCGGTTCTTCCTGGACAACAGAGACAGAGGACACAGGAGGAAGGGCAGAGGTTAAACAATCCACATGAAATGACACATTCCAAGATGTGTCCAAGATTCCAAGGGTCATGGAAGAGGGTGGGGTAGCAGAAGAAAGAAGAGCCGCCTCCATTCCCCGGGCTCTGCGCCGAAGGTCAAAACATCTCTCCATGCGGATTGCCAGCTCTATCAGAGGATCCAAGCGAGTGGGGACTTTGCCAGTATCTCATCCTTGACCTGATCGTCGAGCCCCTCCAGAAAGCGCGCTAGCAGCGCAGGTTCGTTCCAACCACAGGTGGCGGCTAGGGTGCAGAACTCAATGGAGAAGTCTACCACAGAATGCTTGCCCTGGTGCAGTGAAGACAGAAGGCGGGAGGCTTCCTCACCATAAACCGAACGGTCAAACACTTGGATCATCTCCTCCTTGAAGAGAGAGAATCGGACACACAGGTGAAGCTGAAGCGTGAGGTCATTAACCTGAGCGGCGAGAGACTCAATGGCGTGTCGGGCAGAAGCTAGTTCCTCCTTGTGCCGTCCCAACATTACCCCTTGGATCTCGACCGCTGACCACACCGGACTCTCCATTGCTGGATCCCGTTGGCCTGAGTATTCTGTCATAAAGGTAAGAGGATCACACAGCAGATGCGGAGAAATAATGCAAGCTTTAATTCAACACCGGGCTTGCCAGCGAGCTCAATACAATACAAATAATGTCAATAAGGCAACTCAGGTCTCGGCTAGTAGACAGCGCAGCTGCGGACAGCCCGGTGGTAACATGGGAGGTGAGAGAGGACTCTGTGAGCCAGGGAATGAGAGCGGGCAGGCCCTTTCTAGGGAGAGGTAGCAGCGAGTGGTGCTTGTCCGGTACAGAGGAGTTCCCCTAATATAAATCAGCCTCCCACACGACAGGACTAAGATAGAGACACAAGGTAAATGAACATTCATACATGCAGGGAAAAATGTAATACTCAGGCAAAGATGAGTATAAAGCGGGTGGAAGAAATAGAGATCCTAATGAGAGGAAAGAGACATGAGGTGAGGAACAACAAGCGGCGGCTAAACGCCAAAGAGAAACAGCTGAGGGAGATAATGACCAAATGAAAGGGTGTGAGCGTCAATAAGGAAAAATGACAGCGAAGAGAGAGAGGGAAGAACCGGATCATGACAGATACGTTTTTTAAAGGGCCGCTCAATTCACAATAATATACGATTTGTGTTTGATTTACTGGATTATAATCTTTTAATCGAAGATTAACTTTTTATTTTATTTTTAGATTATTCAGCTTTTATTAGGTGAAAATTTCATTAATATGGTTAAATTAATTTACAAAGACACTAATAGCTCTTTTATTTTTCCACACAACATCCAGATTTTCAATGGATAAAGGAATTAAATAAGGTTGTCCCATTTCTCCATTGCTTTTTATTGCTGCAGTGAAAATGCTCTCTATTCTTATTAAAAATTCAGATTTTGAAAAATTAACAGTATTTGGCAAACAATTAGTCATCAGTAAGTTGGCTGATGACACAACCATTTTTATTAAAAAACATTAACCAAGTTTCTATAAAATTCTAATTTTATTTTTGGAAAGGAAAAACTACATTATAAAGGTACTTTGGTCAAAGACTTTGAAGAAGGAGGCCTAAAAGCTATCGATATTGAATGTATTAATGGCACTATTAAAAACGAACTGGTTAAAGTCTTTTTTGAAAAATAAAAATCGTTTTTGGTTTCATATCCCCAGCCAAATTTTAACGTAATTAGAAGGAATCAATTTTCTTGCGATTATGACCTTAAAAGAGACTCCCTGTTAAATTATTATTGTTTCATCAAGAGGTTTTACTTTACTTGAAATTGATCTATAACTTCACTCCCCATAATATCCCTTTGTGGAATTGTAGATATGTGACTTTTAAGAATAAGTCTTTATTTTACAAGAATTGGTGGGAGAAAGGAATATGGTCTGTGATGCATATTTTAGACAATACTGGAATTATCTCTTTTAAGATTTTTTGTTCAAGATGTTAACTGACAGGAAACAATATGATGTTGTCATCAAAGCAATTCCACAATCAATATTTCAGTTGTCTCTCAATTCACATCAAAGTAATGTAACTCCTTCTCTTTCTAATCTTTTGGTGAACTGAGTTTCTCTCATTAATTACCTAATTACACAACCAGAAAAGCATTTGTTAAGGAATTATATTGTTTTCCTTTAAATAGGCCTAAACTATAAATTTTCAATACTTTTCTAAAGCTGAAGTTAAGATTTTAAGAAGTACCCAGTTTCACCAAAAGCAAAGAAAGTCCACTTTAAATTTTTTAATGGAATATATTTCCAGAGAGTTGTTAAGATATCAATTTTGTCTTGCTGTTAAAAACTGCTCTTTCTGTGTTGATCAGATTGAGCAGCAGAACATCTTTTCTATGACTAACTATGCCTGTGCCTTTTGGGAGGATATGCATTACTGGTTATTTCATACAATTGAAAATTGACCTGTATTAATTGGTATGTTTATGATAGAAGAATCATATGATTTAGCTATTAACACATTTATTAATCATGGAAAATGTTTCTTACATAAAAACAGACTCTTCAAAACACTACCAAACGTTTTCATATTTCATAAGGAATTGTCTAATTTCTTTTTATCTTTATCTTAGAGGATCTCAATCTTGCAGAGAACCCCTAGTGTTTTTTCTCTCTCATCTCTCTCTTTTATGCATGCCTTTGTCTGTTTAAGGAATCGTATATTTTGAACCAGGCCATATATGGTTGTTAAATTCTTTTTGTTCAAAATAATTCTTAGTTTCTAGTTCTATTTCGCGACGCTAGAAGATACGGGAACGTGCGCGTAGGAAATGAAGCGCTAATGGGAGTGTGTGAGTGCGTGAGGTGGAGGCGCCCCTCCTCCTGCAGGCCTATACGCAGGCATTCACACAGCTAGTAAAACACGGGAAAGCAGGAAGGATCCAGCAGCACGACTACGGTTCGATTGTAAACATTGCATGAAGTTGATGAAGTTTAAGTTTATGGCTGTAAACGGAGAATGCGCGCTGTACTCTACACGGCAGGACTGAGGTCTGAGAGGCGTTCATCATATCTTCCAGCCCCTCTGAACGCGTTGTGAAGGTAAGATTGATCCTTTTGCATTAACTTTATTGGAGAATCGCGTGTTTGCTTTACTTTACTTTACTTTACTTTAAAAGTTTTGGTCTAGAAAACTGAGCTTGCTCTGTGTTCGTATAACTAGAAACGATTTGCTTTTTCTGTCATGAGTTTATGATGATCTGAAAAACTTCAAGCTAGCTTAAAATAATTTACAAATTTAAAAGCTTTAGAAAATGGACATGTTGATTTGGGATATTGGGAGGCGTTATGGTGGCTCCGGCAACTCGGTGCAAAATTGAGAGCAATCGACACTTATTAGTGTGTCTTTGTGATGCAGACGAGACTCTCACCTCTGCTAGCCATCAGCTCCACACTGAGCTTTCAGCATAACAAAGCTTAGACGGATATCTCATTAAGACCCTAGAGAGGTCACATTGTCATTCACTTTTTGACACTATTTTAATTTAAGGATCCCAGTCATACAGCAGTCAGTGTGTTTTATAGTCATAATTGATAATTTAAATACATTTTATTCCGTGTTTAGTAACATTTTGGCTTATAGGCTTCATAGCAAGGACAAAATTGAAATAATGCCACTAAAGTGTCAAAAGCACTACATTTCACTGATTTGGCTTATAATTTGTTTATATTCATAATCACATTTTTTTTTCTCAAGGTCTCAGATCTGGAGAGACCACAAGAGCAAATTGTGACATTTTCTCTTACAGTTGTCAGTGGTACCTTGCACTTCTGGTGGCATCTCCAACTTCCTGGGAAAAAAAAAAAAAAATCTCCAACTTCCTGGTGCTTTGTCAGCCAGATATTGATTATGGTTTAGATTAGTAACTTAATTTTATATTGATAATTTGTTAACATTTAAAAAAAAATATTAGAGTCCTATGAAATGTATTTTATTCAGATTTTGTATTTATTTAATACAAATAAATTATATGAATGAATGAGGCATTTATATAGTGCTTTGTACATCCAAAGTGCTTTACACTCTTGACAGGGGTCTCTCCTTAACCACCACCAGTGTGCAGCATCCACTTGGATGATACGACGGCAGCCACAGTACAACGGCGCCAGTGCGCTCACCACACACCAGCGATAGGTGGAGAGTAGAGGGTGATAGAGCCAATTCAGTGGATGGGGAATATTAGGATGCCATGATTGGTAAGGGCCAATCAAGGGAATTTGGTCAGGACATATATAAATAAATTATATAATACAAAAATGGTAGTAATCAAATGAATGCATAAAACTAGCAATTGAAACAATGTAAAATGTAATCACATGAAAATGAAAATGTAACAACTTTTACCCTTTTATTTTTTGGCAAACTGCTTCACAAACAGATTTTTGATGCAAAATAACTGAACACTTGTGAGAGTGACATTTGTAGCTGTAGAGCAAATCCACGTGTGTATCAATAAATTTGAAGTCACAGAGAAAAATCTTTTAGGAGTTGTAAACTTGTAGCTTTTTTAATCTCCTACAAACACAACAACAGTTACATCTTCAACTTTATTTATATAGCACTTTTACAGTGACGGTTGTTTCAAAGCATCTTCACAGTGTTAAACAGGAAAATACTGTAACAAAATTTGATTCGGCTGTACAGTCGTTCTGGAGAAAACGGTGATGTTATCTGCTCATTTCAATTTATCATATAGCACACACACATAGCCTACCGTAATAAAGCCGCCCCTGACATACAAGTGCAAATATTCGCTTCTTTTTACAGCTTATTATTGGTCAAATACACTCAAACAAATTCTGAGTGCACATTTTGAACAGTATGTAAACACAGTCATAAACAATTCAGGAAGAAATGAAGAAAGAGTAACAGGAACAGTGTTCAGGATCAATGAGTGCGGCAGTTCTTAAAGGGACAGCAGTCATTTGTTATTCAAAGTCAAACTACAAAAAGACAAACGATCACACTGCTCTTGACTGATCAACTTGTCTAACTTTAATGGTTTTATATGAAACTATTTAATTTTTTGCAAAAACATTATCCAATGTTATTTTAAATTTATTTAGCCACTTTGCGTTTTTTTATTCAGTTTCTTACCTGAATGTTAGACCTACCTGAAAAAATAAAGCAGTCTATTTCATTTATATCTTTTATTCTATTGTATTTATTTGTGCTATTTTTTTTTAATATGTATCTTTGTTTATTCAATTTACCATTCAAAATCAAGCTTACTTGTGCTGTGTGTAAACTATTGCAACACAATAACCCCGTTGTAAAAAATACATTGAGTTAACAAATATTTGTGAGAGAATTTTAATAGTAATTGATCAATGTTTATATATGAGAAAAAGCTTAAAAGCTTTATCATATAAAGTGATCTCTTCAGAAGAAATGTTTGATTGCCTAGACTTTCAAAAGACAGACAAAAAAAAATTATATAAAAAATATCTAACTGACAGTATATGCAGCGATTTTCCCCCGTTGTATTGAAAATAGCATTGAATATCGATGTGACATGTTTTGACTCCACCCCTCAAAGAATTGGAATCGAGAATCGAAAAGAACCGGAATCGAAAGTAAGAATCGGAATCGGAATCAGAATCGTTCAAATCAAAACGATGCCCAACCCTAGACTTCATAGAACAAGGAAATCATCAGGCCGTTTTTAGGACAGAGAAAACAACGCTGTACAGAGTGTGTAAAATAAATTGAGAAAAATACTGTGTTTTTTTACACGCAAAACATGAACTCATGTTATATTGCACACTGTAAACATAATCAAAGCTTCGAAAACACGCGAAGAACGGGACCTTTAATATTATTACAAAATACAACCGTAGATACATTGCTTACAGATCGTTCACTCAATCCTTCCAGCAAACGTCACCTCTTCCACCATATAAGTTAAAACGACAGTCATTTGACATAGTTATATATTTATATTTTTGAGAACTGAAGTAGGCCTATGATGTTTTTTTGCATGTATTTCAGAGTACATCACAGTCACTGCGTAGCCTACATTGTGACTAATGTTATATAAACATGCAATATCGTTGACGAAAAAAGACAAGTCTAAAATGTAGACTGAATGACACCTTAAGCAGAACATGTCAAATGGAGATTGCTGAAATGCAGCTTACTTGTTTATTGCTGTTTTCAGATCATCCGTGTGAGAGCTCACTCGCATGGTTGCCAGATTGGACATGTTTAGGTTAAACATCATAGTTTTGCTTTTTGAAATTAGTTTTTATTTTATTATCGTTTTCAATTTGGCTACAAATTTCAGTTTAGTTTTAGTTAGTTTTACAAATGGTTTTGCTAGTTTTAGTTTAGTTTTTATTTTGCAAATACATTTCTATTTAGTTTTTATTTATTTAGTTTCAGTTTTAGTTTTAGTAATTATAGTTTAGCAGAGTTACCATAATGAAGTGTAGAGTTTAATCTTACTAAACATCCTCAAGTGAAATAACTTGATAAACAAGCATTATTGTTTCCAGGACGGTCATACAAAACATGCATAAAGTTGGCTTCACCTTTGAGCAAAAAAGCTTGAGTCAAACTATGAAACAACGATCTGGAGATTAAAAATGAAATAAATTATATTTTGATATTAAAATTATATTTTATATTTTTGACATAGGCTAATACTCAGAGGATCTATCTTAAAGAACAAAATAAATGCAACGTAAAATTTATAAGTAAAAATTATAAATTCCAGACAAACTCATTCATAACAAAGATGAAATATTGTTAAACAATTAAAAGCTTATTTTAATTTCTTCAGTAGTACAATGTGGGCTAGCATTTACATTTACATTTAATCATTTAGCAGACGCTTTTATCCAAAGCGACTTACAAAAAAGGGGAGAGCAATGGAAGCAACGAAACAAACAAGGGCAACAACCTGTAAGATCTGTAAGAAATCTCAATTAATTAGCACAGTACACATTTTTTTTTTTTTTTTTTTAATAGCCATCTACAACAACAACTCACGTACGTAAATACAGAACACTATATTTTGATAGCGAAGATAAGATAACAACCCATTAGGACTAAGGCTGTTGCCCCAACTGTTGTCGTTAATGCAGATTCAGTGGCCCAATGGGTTGGTTTTGTATGGCATAAGACCACACAATTTGTAAGACCACAGATAAAGTCATCTGAATACAGCCAACACATTGTTGTGCTCTGTGTGTGTATCTGTGTGTGTTTGTTGTGCTATAATTGTAAAGGGGACCAATGTCCTCACTTATCTAGTAAAAATATTATGATAACTGACTGGTAAGGACATTTGACTGGTCCTCAATAGTTAAAAAGGCTTATAAATCGGCCAAAACATGATTTTATTTAAATCTATTGTTTTAGTCGAGTCCCAAAATAGATAAATAGCCTGGGATAAGTTGCAGTAGGCATTTTTGAGGAAAAGCACTTCAAGTGTTGTTTCTCTATGATTTTAAGGTGCTGAATCCATTTCTGCCGTATAACAAGTTGTAAACATCACTGTTTTGGCATAAACAATAAAAACAAAATGGCTGCCAAAAAAAAACTTTTTTTATGCATTTATTGCAGTTTGCAGTTTAAACATTAAACATTAGAACTAAACGGTGCATTCTCAGAATATTTAAACACATAAACAATGAAAAAAACAACATAAACATGAAAGGGACAGTTTTTAATGTTTAAATGGCTGCTGGAACTCTGAAATTTCAACAAAATCAAGCAACAATACTGTGATCACAGATATTCTAAAAGTTTTTTGTTCATACAAGTATCTTTGAACTTTCTGCATTTGCAAGATGCAATGCATGTATTAGGCTTGCAGCCGCATCGGGCTGTCTTGCACCCAGTGGTGCAGGCACAGGTGATTAACTCCTCACAGGCATCTGGAACTGGGGGTAGTGACATTAGTTGAGGAATAAGGGAATTCCCCTCTGTCTTCCATCCCATGATTTCAGGG
Source organism: Pseudorasbora parva (assembly GCF_024679245.1). Classification (NCBI taxonomy): domain Eukaryota; kingdom Metazoa; phylum Chordata; class Actinopteri; order Cypriniformes; family Gobionidae; genus Pseudorasbora; species Pseudorasbora parva. The sequence goes on along the minus strand of NC_090176.1, from coordinate 14,405,582 downwards.
GGTGGCAGAACTGGCTGCTACAAGTGGGCCTGCCGCCAGACCAAAGCCTGGTAATGAGAGCGTTGAATGTGGAAGTAGAGAGCATCTCTGATTGGGGGCAGTCTTTCTATTGTCATACCCTTGACAAACATGCTTGCTCGAACTTCATTGATTATTATCAGCATCCTTTACACCATAGAGTTTGCAGAAAAACTGTTCTGCATTCTGAATGGTGTGGTCACTCAGTTTGCGACCTTCGCCAAGCCCCGTTAGTAGATGTGAATACTCTATGAAAACTTCCCAGCATGTCTTCTTTGAATGTCCTGCAATGTATGAAGTTGAGTCACTCCCAGTGAGAGCATGGAAACCCAGAAAGAAGCTCGAGGACCTGTGGCTCCATCTGCAATTTTTCCACTACAGCATGTACTGGGACGTACTTTCTCTCCTTTGCTGTACCTGTCTTCATCCAGATCTTTTGGCATGGCATCATGTGGAAGTGGGCAATCAGCAGTACCAAGATGTCGGTGTCTCTTGCAGAAACAACAATTTTTGATGCTTTGCTTCTGATGCAGTGAAGGATAATTCTTGTGTCTGCTTCTTCATGTTTAGCTTCCAAGCTGTCAGTGTTAAGGATTGTATTAGATGCTTCAACCCTCTCTTCATCGCTGAAGCCACCTGCAGCAACTATAATCTTGGTGTCACAATCAGCTGTTGTGATAGAAAGCGAGCAAGGTCTGCCTTGTTGTCCTCGTGAGCGATAAAGTTCTCCCATTTTGTGGGAAGAGGTAAATCTCTGCCCTCAACTGGTCTTCTGATTGCCACCAAGCCTCTTCCACGCCTTTTACGTGTTACACTCTTGATTGAGTGTGTGTGGTAGCGATCAAACAGAACATCAATTCGCTGGAACTGTGCTCCACTTCGGAGAATAGTTTCCACAAAGATGTCTGCCAGGTCTCCAAAAGTCTTTGCGTCTTGTGGCTTCCCAATAGCAATGACCAAAGCTTGACCATCAACTATAAGCATTGATTCGTCTTGTAGGCCTGTGGCACCAAGGTGGTTGGGACATGGGATGTCAGCAGTCAAGACCTTAGCAAGTATTGCCTTTGAACCTGAACGAATCTGCCCATTAACTTCTGCCAAGGACAGAGGTACAACGAATAGTTCATGCATCATAATGCTTTTGAGGTTGACTGGGCGTCCTGCCTCATATGCAGCAATGAGACGCTGTAAAATGTTTCTGTCTGCCTTGACAGTTTTTGCCTTCCCAGTGATTGGGTCTGACTGTTGAACTTCAAACAGGGAAGCAAAAGTCAAATACTTGTTCTTTTTCAGTTTGTCCCTGAAAGTGACTTTTCTCCCCTCAGCTGGCAACAGCCTCTCCTCTACAAATGTATCCAGCTGACTTTGCCCCTTCTGTGTAGCTGTCAACAGATCATCTTCAATATCCTGGGAGACAAAGTCTTTGTTTGCAATGTTTTGCAGTGTCTGGGGCAGGTTAGCCGAAAAGAGACCAAATCTCTCCAATACTGCAAGCAAAGCATCTTCATCTATTGAGTCCCGTTTCATTCTGCCTTTTGTGGTTTCATTGTGGATGTAGTCATCATCTGTATCCAGACCAAAGGCAACTTTTGTGTCATGGGCAAGATGGGATCGGAAGTTGAAAGACAAAGCCCATCTGCCAAGAGCTGAAGATGTCTTTGTGATACCAACAATTCCTCCTCCCTTTTTTCCAATACAGCCTAGCCACTCCTGACTATGATCGGGATCCACTTGGTTGAAGCGATGTAACGAGCGCTTGACTACAAAGTTTCCAGCCTCAAACTCCTCCTTCACAGGCTGTGGAAGTTGGTGCATCTCGTTCAGGTAGATGGTCCCCCACCGAGCATAGTTGATGTGGTTATACCGCATGAAATAGGGCAACATTTGCTGGAATGCACAAAGGTGCAAGTCCCAGATTCCATCCCTTTGTGCGCGAATGACAAATAGAAGAATGTGAACCATCTTCATGTAGCCTCACCAAAACATGAAGTTTGGGTTGTTGTTGGCTTTAATGTAGGCCTCTGTGACTGCTTGAAATTCTTCAGAAGCAAGCAATGTCACAATATCTTCTACAGGGCTGTTCTTTGTCTTATCCAGTAGTTCATTAAGGTCACGATTCCTGTCTTCCAGAAAGCTAAGCAGTTGAGGCAACAGAATCCTCCACATGGCCTGCAGAGTGATTTTGTGGGCTCTAATTCCTTTGTTGTAAGACTTCCCTGCCATAACTTGCTCTGCAGTTTTGGGGCCTAGTAGGTTGCCTTCAACCCATGCTTCCAACAATCCAGATGATTGGACGTGCTTGCCGATGACTTCCATGAATTTTAGGGCAATGTGCAGGCCACCTAATCTGACAACAAGACAATCCAGATACTCATCATTTGCCCACTTCAACTCCATCAATTTACAGAACAATGCTTCATCCACTGTGATAACAACATGATGCTGCCCTAGTTTTCTGGCCAAATGTTTACATCTCAGCACAACAGTATTTAGTGTATCTAGGTCATGAGCAGGTGCCTGGATAATGGGTATGTAACCAATGCTTGTCATTTCAGGTGACCTTTCACTGTGATTTTGGTTAAAGGTTGTCCAGCCTTGCTTCATGTCTCCTTCCTCCTGACGCTTGAAAAATAACGCCATGTCTATGGCAGTTGCTTTTGCAATTGATCCATTCTCATCTGATTTTTTTGAACCACTCCTTCTTAGTATTTTCTGTTGATTTTGGACAGGTTTTACCTTCTATAACTCCAGCTGGAAAAAGCATCTCCATCACCTCAGGGACCTGAAGGCTTTCCGTTTTTGATGGTCTCAAATCCTTCATCATCATGTCACCTTCCGGACCACGTTGCCATGCTGCAATCTGTGTAGCATGGAAGGTGTTCTTGCCATCAAGAGTTGAATCATTTATGTCAATGTTGTCACATGTAAAATGTGTGAATCTGCCAGGCAAAAAGTTAAGTGGTGTCACTGCTCCTGTCACTGAATCCATGGTTTGCATGTTTTTTTCTGCCATAGCAGTATCAACCTGCAACGGACTGTGATAGCTGATAGTGTGCCCTGCATTGTGAAACAGTTTCACCAGTTCCTTTGATCGTGTGGCTTGGTGCAAGGTACAAGCTAGTCCCACATGCTTGGGTGTCCAGTGTTTTCCACCGGTTACATTGTAGACAAGATCTTGGGACACACTTAGAACTCTTGTCTGAGTGTCAGCTTCCTCTCTGTCCAAGGTGATGTCTTCATCATCTGGGCTTCCTTCCAACAGGTTGTGGCCACCAAACATCAAACGGACAAACATGAAAACGCTTTCAGGAACACAGGCTATCATTTCATCTTGATTGACAACAAATCCAGTGTACTTTGGGTGCGCAAGTATGTCTGCTCTTAATTTCAATGCAACATGTACCATTTCCAGGAATCCCTCATCAGGAGACTGGTATATAGGAATTGCACAAGACTCTTCTTCCTCTGACATGAGATTTGAAAATGGCACATGTCCAAATTTTCTGGGAACAAGTAAGACATATTGGTTAGGTACAGTTATGAAGTCATATGAGTCCTGTGCATATAATTGAAGTTTTTCTTTAAATTTAGCTCTCCTGCTTCTAAATGAAGCTGGTACTTCAACCATGGCCTTTTCTGGTAATTCACAGTATCTGTTCCGCACTTCAGAAAGTTGAAGGACATGTCCTTTTTTTGCAGATTGTCTGATCTCATTGACAAGCCATTCCATTGCTAGATCAGTTTTTTCTGAAATTTCTTTGGTCTTTGATGCATTTCGCATAAACTTCTTTAAGCAGTTTGCATGGTATATTCCTTCCGCTGCAATGAGGTCACTAATACCAGCTAGACGCACATGGGCCTCCTGGTCATACTTGGACAAATCCAGGATCTGATCACTCATCTTAAATGTACTCACAGATGACAGTGTATCTTTCACTTTTGTGTCTTGGCAGAAGATGCAAAGATCCCATTTGACAGATGTCATTGAGCTTCGCAGCATTGTCGCTGATGTACTAGGTTCACCACTTTGTGGTCTGGAAATCTGCTTTTTCCTTTGTAATCTTTCAATGAGAGTCTTGCTTGTGAATAATGAGAAACATGACTTGTGCCACAACAGCGGATTAACATCATGTAAAGATATTTCCTTGATTCGATCGATTGCAGGCTTGCTGTCTATATCGCACCGTTTCTCTCTTGTTTGGGAAGCACATTTTAACGTCTCAAAGCCCTTTTCTCCAGCCTTTACTAGCCTTTCCCGTTTGCTTTCTTGACAGATGAGACATTCTTCTAAATTTGGGGACTGGTGAATCTGCTTTAGACTGCAAACAGCTTCCATGATCAGGCGAATCAGAGATGCAAACTGGAAGAAATGATGTGTCTTATTTATAATGCTAAAGAGACTTCACTGACATATCCAAATGCTGTTGTCCCTGTTTTGGTGGTGCTGCATTAAATTTGTTACAAAAAGGGCTAGACATTTGATCCCTGCATAATGCTCATGGCACTATTTAACTTGAAGTACAACCAAAAACACAGCAGTGGTCAATTGAGATTTTGTTATTTTGCTTCCTTAACTTGTATTCCTTCAGATCAGTGCAAAAAAAAAAAAAAAACCACAACAATACAAAGCACTACTGTTAATTTCACTACACTTTGTCTATTCAAGTCTGTGGATTTAAATTCCGATATGAAAGTTTAGATTATGCGAATTAGCTCATATTTAAATAGATAATGCATAATTTGCATATGTAAACGTAACATTTCAGAAAACTTGTAATACAAAAAATGTTTGTCTCTATGTAAGTGAAAAACTGGAAAAGTTTTATGGTGATATCTATAACTTAAAATTTTTACCCTATCCACCTGTAGTGTTTCAGCTGTGAATATTGCACCTATTGTTTCGATAACAATAATAAGAAAATGGGATCCTTATGTCAATGTTATACGGTGGATCCTTATTCAGGAGACATTGAACTTTCTAAAAATGTGGTATAACAACTTTTCCTCACAAATGCCTACAGGGTTACACAATCTTGAAGATTCGGACCTGACTATTTTGCACGTTCTTGGTAGGTTTAGGGATAGGGTTAGGGGATATAAAATATCATTAACCTGATATAAAATCAATGGAAGTCCATGCAATGTCCTCACTTATATAGTGAAACAAACGTGTGTGTATGTGTGTCCTGGTATTCCCTACTTTGTGGGGAAATGTCTCCACACAGATAATATTATTAGTAGTAAATGAATATGAAAACACCTTTGAGCCTGTCAACATTATGCAAACATGAAATCTCAAACGCACAGTAGGCTAGTACTTGCTACTATAGTTGCTGACTTTTGCGCCTGCGTCTCTCGTCGCGTAAGAAACGGCATTCTAAAACAGTGAGCTTAAGTTAAAAGAAGTTCAACGTGCATCTCATTACCTTGTGTTATTTCCCATTTCTCTGCCACGGACGCATTGATTCATTGTGAACTGCTGTTTAGGACTAGCGATGTGTTGCCTTTCTGCACGCGTCCGTCACAGGACAGCGGGAATCTCCTCACATGACTTCACGCACAGTAGCGCAATATACAGACACTCCCTCAACCGCCACAGTCAGATTTTCCACCACAGTAAAGAGAGCTTATTAATAACGAAAACGAATATTTATTTTTGCTAATTATTATTTTATTTCAGTTCGTTTTTAGTAAGAGTAGTTAGTTTCGTTTAGTTTTAGTTTTTTATTTATTCAGATTTTTACATTTATTTCAGTTTACGAACATGTTTTTTGACCAATAGTTTTAGTCTTAGTTTCAGTTTTCGTTTACGAAAATAACCTTGGATAGTATATGAGTTCTTTTCACAGAAAAGCTCTGTTTGGGGGATTTGCAAGCATGCAAGCTCTCTCGCGCGCGGATGATCTGAAAACACCAATAAACAAGTAGGCTGCATTTTAGCAATCTCCATTTGAGGTGTTTTGCTTGTTGTCATTCAGTCGGTCTGTGTTTTGTAAGGACTCACGAGTAGGGCTGGGTTTCGATTCAAATTTCAAGAATCGATTCGATTCTGATTTTTAAGATCTTGAATCGATTATCATTGTTTAATTCGATCCGATCCGATCTTCGAGATTTAGATAAGTGTTTTTGAAGAGAACATTTTTTTCCAGCTGTTACCTGAATTACAGGACTGTAGTTATGCAACATATTGATACTATTATTATAGACATTCAACTGCAAATTAATGGAGTATTGATGGTTGTAAAGAACAATCCCCCTTCCAGGCTCCTCTAGTCAGCGAACTGTGGAGCTGTGCTGTCGCGCGCAGTCATGACAACGCAGCCATTACAACTTCCTGGACAGTAAGGCCGTTTAGTCCGCTGAAAACGCTAGGCGCTCAGCTGAAAACTCCTCGCTGTGAGCGCTTGAGAGCGTTTTGCCAGGCAGTGTTTTTTCTCCTCAGTTGAGACTTGCTTGTTGTTATGATACGGAAAATCCACGGAGGTCTTTCTAATTTCACAGGTAGTTTGTTCCTGTATTGATTCTAGGGCTGTGTATTGCCAAGAATCTGGCGATACAATACGTATCACGATACAGGGGTTACGATACGATATATTGCAATATATTGCGATATTGTAAGAGAGGCAATATATTGCGATATTTCTTTTTTGTGTGTTTTTGTTTTTTATAATTTAAAAGAATAAAGAACACAACCATAAGCCTAAAACACGAGACAAAGTATTTTATTTAATTAACAGTATCTTTGTAATCATTTGATTACAGTATCATTTATAACACTAATCATATGCAATGTGCAATCTAAATTAAGGAAAATGTAAAGTGACTGCAGGATTCTTTATGTGTATATGTTTTAAAGGTTCACAGTATAGCAGTGGCTATTTAACAACAGAAAGTGCAGTCCATTTCGTTGGTGCAGGATTTCGGTTGGCAGAGAGCGTTATGCTCGCTGCTTATATGCCCCCTGGGCGCCTCGCGTTTTTGAAGGAGCGCTGCGAGCGCATGAAGTTGAAAAAAAGTCAACTCTGAGCGGAAAAGCGTGCAACATCATCACGCACGCTTATGTACTGTTGTCCAATCGAATGAATGAAGCGGCGGGCCTTCCGTTGTGTTGACCGTTACATTGATTTGACTGACAGTACAGGTGATTCGGGGGTTGCCTAGAAACATTAAAGCGCACTGCTCATTTTTGAATGAGAAAACGCCGACCAAAAAAGGGAGTGCAGTGCGCCTCGCGTTTTCGAACCTGAAAAACGCGTTCTGTGTAATTGGACCCTAAAGCTGTTTTCTATAAAGCAGTCTATTGTATAAAGTGCTGTTTCAAGTAACGTTACTGAGCTGCAGAGCTGGTGCATCCATATCCACATCGCTATTATCTTTCGTTCTCCTGCCACTGCTGTCAGTTTTGGTGTGTGTTTATTTTGTTACTGAGAGGAAAACGTGCAGGACATTCTATCGAAACGCTTCTCAGCAGCGCGGGTGACGTCAGGATGTTAAGCGAGCTCTCTGTTTCAATGTGTTTCCCGAGTATTAGATTATAACTCGGCCTATTTTGCAAACAAAATGATTCTTGTCGATTTCCTTAGTGGCTTCTTTATAGCTGAAGCCAACATGAGTCCACACTTCAGCTCTGTATACTGCAAGAGCGGAATAATTCTATCGTCTTGAGAGCTGGGTTTGCTAATGTAAACACTAGCACTTTCACCTTGCGCTTCTCCGGCTCCGCGTCAGTTATACGTTCTGATATAACACTGCCATCTAGCGGTTGGGTGTTATATAGTCTGTGGTTTAAACCGAACACAAAGCCACGAATCTTGGATGTAAATAAATAAATATATAAATATCGATACAGCATTTTTGAGAATCGATACAATATCGCCAAACATAATATCGCGATATTCACGTGTATCGATATTTTCTTACACCCCTAATTGATTCTATATAAAATTGCAGATATAATGTAAAGTATTTGCTCTGGCATTTGTTTTAAATCATTTTGTTCCGTTATTATTGCTGCTTGTCATCTGATGACGACACGCAGAATGTGGCAGTTGGTCTGTGTTGTATTTGTCCCGCCCCCTCCTCCACTGTAATTGGACGGCTGGGTGAAAAGTGACAGTGATGAGCGCTGCGTTTTACTCAAAGTTGAGCATTCTTCAACTCTCGGCGACCAGTAAAAAACGCTCAGCGTGTGAGCGTGAAATACTCGCTCAGCGCCTCGGAGCACTCCAGGCGTTCTAAAAACGCGGCGCTCTCATTGAAAACAATTGAAAACGCCAGCCAGTATTCTCTGTCCACGGCGTTTCTGGAGTTTTCAAAGCTGCCATGTTCGTTGTGTTAAAGGGATCCCCTGGTGTTGAGACTTGTATGGCTTAATATGACATAAATGATGTCTCTTACTGAATTATGTAGTAGAAAACCCATGAAAGATCTACATTATTTAAAAAATCGATTTTATATTTGGACCATGGGCGGCGCCATTTTGTTTGTGTTCTAGGTTGATGACGTAGATTGGTTGAACTCCTCAATCAGCTGGCGTTACCCGTAGCTATTTTTACCACAACGCAACTCGAAAATTGTTTCAGAGTTAAACAAAACCAATGAATTGCTTTGTAATTGTACTTAAAACACACTCAAACATACATGTGCAAACAAACTCACCTACACAAACAGATCGGCGGCCGGGAAAACACACCTGACAGACTGCGCTGTCTCAATCGAGATGTTGGGCTGCTCAGTCTCCATGACAGGGGCTGAATCCGAAATCGACCCCCTATACCTTGAAATAGGGCATTATTTGAAGGGACGGCCATTTGTAGTGTTGTCCGACACCATAGGGACATGTTCGAGTGCAGTTATTCAGTCTCACGTTCACCGCAATAACGAGTGTACAGCCGATTTACACACAACAGCTGTCCGACTTCACGCACTCGATCGTCTTCATTCACTCCTTCAAGTTGTATTAGTGAACAAAAGTAGCGAAAGTAATTTGTGTCTTAAAAGTGAAAGTTTAAAGATTGAGGTTAATTCACTGAGCGTGCTCCAACTTTAATGCACAAACCAATCCCATGCATCATCACCAAAACATCCTGCCTCTCTTCCTCACGTTAACTTATCCCATCATCCTACCTAGATATTTCCCTCAGCTGGATACATAGGCATTACAGTTAATCTACTGCATATCAACAGTCTATCTATGATATCAACACAGGGAATAGTGATGTATGCGCGCACGCAGTGCGTGTGTGTTCGCGCCGATCTGTTCGCGCCTCATATGTGTGTGTGTGTGTGTGTGTGTGTGTGTGTGTGTGTGTGTGTGTTCGCGCCGATCTGTTGGGGTGTGTGTGAGTCTGTGTGAGCGAGAGAGTTTGTGTCCACATGTTTGGGTGCGTGAAGTCGGACAGCTGTTGTAAATCGGCTGTACACTGCAACGTGAGACTGAATGACTGCACTTGAACATGTCCACTATGATGTCGGACAACACTACAAATGGCCGTCCCTTCAAATAATGCCCTATTTCAGGGTATAGGGGGTCGATTTCGGATTCAGCCCCTGTCATGGAGACTGAGCAGGCCAACATCTCGATTGAGACAACGCAGTCTGTCAGGTGTGTTTTCCCGGCTGCCGATCTGTTTGTGTAGGTGAGTTTGTTTACACATGTATGTTTGAGTGTGTTTTAAGTACAATTACAAAGCAATTCATTGGTTTTGTTTAACTCTGAAACAATTTTCGAGTTGCGTTGTGGTAAAAATAGCTACGGGTAACGCCAGCTGATTGAGGAGTTCAACCAATCTACGTCATCAACCTAGAACGCAAACAAAATGGCGCCGCCCATGGTCCAAATATAAAATCGATTTTTTAAATAACGTAGATCTTTCATGGGTTTTCTACTACATAATTCAGTAAGAGACATCAGTTATGTTATATTAAGCCATACAAGTCTCAACACCAGGGGATCCCTTTAATGTCCTTCCACCTTGCGCGCAAGAGTGAATTCAATGATGCGGCAAATTAAAATTCAATGTAGGCCTATTATTAAATCGATCCTCTGAGTTACGGATCGATCTTTAGAAATTAATATGAAAATCGATTCAGAATTGGTGAATCGATTTTTTTTCAACACAGCCCTACTCACGAGCCGCTTCGCTGAACAACTGAACTGCTGTGAGCGGCTGAAGTAAGCCAATCAGAGCAGAGCTCAACATTAATATTCATGACTCTTCCAAATAAGGCAAAAACAGAGCATTACATCCTAGGGACAATTTTATAGGGTTGTAAATGGACCTGTAAAACTGTATCTGGACAATTTCTGCCCTTAAATAAGCCACATACCCTCTATGTAGATATCAGAGAACAATTTAACATATTGTTTCAACTCATTCTAGGGTACCTTTAAAGTTAGTGATAGGTAACTAACTGTTCTCATGCCATGTAACGGTGTTCAGTTAAATAAAAAACACAAACGATGGTCTACATTTCATTGCATCTCTCTATATTAAGATGGTTACATGTAAATTAATTTAACCTAACCCTGTGGTACATGAACAGTGTTGATCCTGGATTTTATCATCTGCGATCGTAATGAGGCTTCTCCTCAAATTCTTCTTTATCGTTTAGTTTATTTTTGTAAACATTTTTGATATTTCTGTGAGTTTAAATATGTTTAAGGTCTACATTATCTGTCTTACTATGGTTGAGGGACTTACTATGATGGGTATTATAGTTTATAGTTTACGGGTAGTGAAAGGGAGAGCTTGCACATAGTTTAACAGAGTTGTTTTGCAGATACAGATTTATTGTTACCAGTTATAAACTGCACCCACAAAAAGGCACATGGTCTGTATATGTTTGTTTATTGTTGGTTGTATGAGTGTTTTTGTGTAATTTGCGGTGTATGTTAATGATAATGCAACGGAGAAGGAGAGAGTTTCTGAATGAGACGTAAAGCGCACGCTTTGTTTGTTCATCTGATTTTCAGGTGATTTTTTTTAAAAGTGAAAAACGTGTGAACGATTTAATAAACTTCATAAACCACCAGAAAAGTTTGGTCATCATTCAGACGGTGTATACACTACATTTTGTGTCCAAAACATCTTGGGATGAGGTTTACACACTGACAGCTGTCATTGTAAGACATAGCAAATTAATTTGTTTGTCCGACTTAGCAACAGTATCTAGGGGGGCGGGGCTTACCGATAGGTCAATTGGATAGCGCTACAACCATCCATAGCAACGTGATGTGGAGCTAGTTGATAGATTAAACTTTCGCTGTATCCGTTCGGCAAAACTCTGAACACATATTCCTTTTTTAAGAATGATTTTAGTGCTGTTCTTTATTCTTTTCTCAAAGAAAAGCTTAACTCCAAGTCTTCTCTTCTGTCATTATGTTAAACCCGCCCACCTACTCTATACACGATGTGATTGGCCTGACGAGTTTGTTTTTTACAGCTCAGAAGTGTATTGAGAGTTGCTAGACTACACTCGCGGCAGATTAGATTTGCTACCGCTAGTGTGCGTCTAGATTTCCAGACCTGCCAACATGTACGCATTTTCCGTACTCGGCACGCATTTTGACCCTTAAGTACGCTTTTACGATTCGCTGCTCTCTATGTACGTATTTTGTTGCATTTCGCATTTTGCCGGTTTCAGCGCAATGACGTTGATTCTGCCGCTGAGCCACAGTATGTAAAGCTTCTGGCCAAATCAGAGTGCTTCATTTTAACCCTCCGTCCACCCATCTGCCCTTCCTAGCCAAATGATTCGTGCCCGCGCCACGCGTGTCCTCAGTGCCTCAAGCCAGGCCGGCCGGATAACTGCAGGGTTGCATGCCACGGTTGAACCGTCTCATTGAGATGCTCGGTTGGCAGTTACAGCCGTGGATCTGCCGATGAAGTGATGGAAAATTATATTTTAATTATGTTCGATTTTCGATAATGCGATTTATCACGATAATGAATATGCACGATATTGTTATCGTGGGCACTTTAAAATATCGTAAATAATAATTTATAAACAATTAATAATTTTTTTATAATGCACTCAAGAATACTTTGCCCATCAACCGTATAAATGCTCAACACCGCTATTCTGCGTCAAAGGGACACGCGCTCAGCAGGTGTAAATGAGAAGCACATGAACGAGTGAAGGAGACTGAATGAAGCGCGCGTTCAATGACAGCAGAGGGCGCTGATGAACTGCAGAATGCAGCGCTTACCCTGGAAACCCGCAAACAAAAGAAAACGCCTGTAGTTTTTAAAACAGCCATTCGTTTTTGTAATCTAAATGTTGTTCATCACAGCATCAAATACTTAATACTTAAAGACTTAATAGGCTATTTATTTTCAAACTTAAACATTTTTATGTTTTAATCTGGACTACAACATGCCTAATAATTAGAACTGTTCTGATTATTTGTTATTGTTCACTAAAACTTTGAGACATATGACTTCATTAGTTAACATGTTAATTCATTATTACCAAACTAACAATGAAAAATACTTATAAAGAATTAATTATTCTAAGTAATGTTAATTTCTTAGTTACTGTTTAATAACATTGAAATCAAAAGCAAAATAACTTTTTTTAATGAACCTAAGATAAAACTAACAATGATCAGTATTTCTTAACTAACATTACCAAAAACATTATACTTTCTGTACCAAATGTAGCTATTGCTCAATCTTAGTTAATGCATTAAATAATGAGACCTTATTGTAATTTGTTAGCCTACCTGTTGTTCTTTATAGCCTAATTCTTTTGCACTTTAATCTGTTTGAAAATTGTACTTTTACAGCTCTGAAAAAAATCAAGAGACCACTTGGTCTCTTAATTTTTTTTTCCAGAGCTGTATATATTTTTGGTGCATTATTGTATTTAAACATTGTTATTTTTGTTATTACAAAAATAGTTCTTAAAGCTGTTATGCTATGGCAACACTTTTTTTGCAACTTATTTCAATATCGTGATATCGTACATCGTGATAAAACTTCAGCAATTAATCACAACATGAAAAATTGATATCGGCACATGCCTAGTTATGATATTACCCTAGTTATATTTTAAAACAGCCAGTCATTGTAACCTATTACTCGGGGAAAAGGAATTTAAAACATAGATAAATTATGGAGTTATATGAGAAATGACATCGGGCAATGTCAGCACGAGATGGTTAGAAGAACCGTTGTGGGGTGGATTTGTAGGGAATTTCAGTGAATGAATACGAGTCAGCGTTTCTTTAATATTGAGGCTCTAGTTCGTTTCTTGTATGATTGTTAGGCCTGCTGGTATAAAATAATTTGCACTGACGTCTGCCTGAAAAAGACGTGCTCTCTTCCCATGCAGTCAACATTAACGGTTTGATTTCTTCAGGCTCGTCTTAGTCGTCACCCTGACATGACAGCACGTATAATGTCAATTACTTATTTTATTCAAGCTTTCTTTCTTTTTGCAATAGACATTAATTGGCTGTTGGCTAAATAACAGCATGTTGAAATGGTGTACCAAATATTTTTTTGATTACAATGAAAATTGAATGGTCAGGTTTGCCGACGTGCGTTTTATTTAGGCTATTTATTTTTGTCCTTGTGCGCCGATCAGAGATGTAGTCCACTGCTGATATATTCTGGGGATATAAAATAGCTCATGCTTTGTTATGGTAGGCAGGTTTTTCGCATTCATCTTTATTTCCTGTGCAGGTACAGGCTCTTTTATTGTATATGACAGTGTAAACAGCTCAATAAGTCTTATTTAAAGATTTACTGTAGGCCCTGTTCAAATGCATTAGGCTACGATTGCAAGAAGGATCTACTGTCAAAAAATGTGAGCTGTTTTTAAACGCATGTAATATCAGTTTTTTTATTAATGTTTTTACATTTAAATATCAAATTAGATTTACTACAATATTTATATAATATCAAAAATTTGTCAAATTGAAAGAAAATCTTCTTTTCTCAGTTTTATTTATAGTGAAAATATGAAATGTACCATAGTTTAGTGGAAGATTATTGCCATCTACTGGAAAACAAACACTTTTGCTAGTGCTAGTGAATAGTTTGTGCATGAATTCTAGATGTTATTATGTCTTGCTATTTGTGTTTAGGCTGTCTTTGGTTCTATTCACAATCATCAGCCTTTTTTTTTTAACCCTCTGGGGTACTTCGGGTCAAAAACGTCCCGAAGCGCTTAAAAAAAATTGTTACAAATAGTAGCTTCATCGGAATGGTCCGAAACTTGGTGACTTTATTGGTACTTGGTCGTAATTTTTTTGTCGCACTCAGGACCTTCAGGTCAGAAATGACCCCCATAGGAAATGAATGGAAAAATAGCAAAAATATGAAAATACAGAGTTTTTTTGTGCATACAATCTACAAAGTCAGGATGCAGAAAAAAATACTCAACAGTGAAGTGTTGAATATCTAAAACATCAAGAGTGCAAAACAGACAAAAAAACTCTCACACACACACTTATACACACAAAAACACACGCACACACAAATGAATGTCATTCCAAAAGCTAATTTTGGGAAATGTGTGAAATAAAAGTAATTGTTCATCAATGTAAGAAATAAAGTGCACAGCAATGAAAGCATGAGACTGTAATCCATCAAGGTTGCAAAATAGACACACTCTCTCTCACACACAAACACACAGGGAAATATGAGTCTGGTGAAACTGTAACAGAGAAATGTGAAAAAATGGGAAATCAATGTATCAAATAAAGAAGAGACACTGGATTCAAAATGAAAAAAGCCACGCACTATATCTCTCTCTTAAACACACACACACACACACACACACACACACACACACACACACACACACACACACACACACACACACACACACACACACACAGAGAGAGAAAGATCAAAGGATGGAATTCTTTCCTAGTAACCTCCAGGCCTATTGCAGCACCTGTTTATGAAAACAAAAGCCAACCAAACAAGCAAAAAATGTGACAAAAATAGTCTTTGAGAATCTGTTGTTATATATTAAAATCAACAACCTGAATGTGCAAATATGTGCAAAAATCACTAGAATTCACAAGCCTTTCTACAGAGAGCTGTAAACCCACTAGTGGTAAAAATGTGCTATTGCATGGTAAAATGCTCAATGTGTCCACCGGATGGCACCAATCTTATTAAAAAAATTGCTTTCATGCGGCTTAGGCTTGACTCTAAAATGAAATACAGCTTAAATAATAATAATAAAAATAACTATATATATATATAAAATGGGTCATAATTATTGCATACATATTAATTATAAATCATAACATTATCTCAAAACACCAAAAAAATCTAAGAGAGAATATTTTTGAACTAAAATATATTTAATTGATTTTACAAAAAATGTTTTTTATCTGAATCCCCAGAGGGTGGGGAACTTCAGGTCAAAAATGACCCGAATCATTTTATAATTATATTTTAAAAAAAATCATAGCTTCATCGGAATGGTCCGAAACTTGGTGACTTTATTGGTACTTGGTATATGAACACCCAAAATAACTGGGGACAGGATTTGAAAATTCTAAGTGGTCGTAAAAAAATTGTCACACTCAGGACCTTCGGGTCAAAAATGACCCCTATAGGAAATGAATGGGAAATTGACAAAAATATGAAAATACAGAGAAGGGTTGAATCTCTAAAACATCAAGAGTGCAAAACAGACAAAAACAAAAAACAAAAACACCACACACACACACACACAGGTTCTGTAAATCCACTCTAGTGGTAAAATGTGCTATTGCATGATAAAAATGCTCAATGTGTCCACCAGATGGCACCAATACAATTGAAAAAATTCTTTTCCTGAGGCCTAGGCTTGACTCTAAAATGAAATACAGCTTTAATATATATTTTTTAAGTCTATTGTATTCAGTGGGAAAAAATGGGTCATAATAATTGCATAAATATTAATTATAAATAATACAATTATTTCAAAAAAAAAAAAAAAAAAAATGTCTTCAAGGTTGGCAGGTTTGGATTTCTAGGCTAGGCAGTGACAGCACCAGGAGATTTTCCAGCCTTCTAAAAGGACCAAATCTGAGGTGTGGCCATATTTTGGCTTTTACAAAGGTCCTGAGGGAAAATTTTTCGAAGATGCTCTGGTCACCTTGTCTGCAGCAGAACATCCAGAAGAAAGTTGCTGTAATCGGGGGAAACACTTCAAATCTGCTAAGATTTCACGCAATGACGGTGGATAAATGGCTATCCCCCTGTCACTAAAAGTAACAACTTTATTAATTATGCAGAACTTTAAGGCTCTATATAATGTCAATATTACAGTTGACCCTCACAGTTGTCATGAAGGTCAAAATTAGCCATATAGGCCAACACCAAAATTTGTACCACGCTGTAAACATGCTTTTTTTGCTGTTAAGTTGGGAATTTTAACATGGGGCAATAAGATTCTGCTCAATTCTGGTGCCTGGAGAGATCACAGCAGGTTGCCGCTTGTTTTAGACACAGCTAGTGACATTTAAGGAATTATAATCAGGGCTTGACATTAACACACGCCGTTTGTTTGGGGTATTTTGGCTGTGGCATGTAACACAGTTCCTCACACTCACCTACTCCCAGTGAGGAAAATAAGTATTTGAACTCCCTGCTATTTTGCAAGTTCTCCCACTTAGAAATCATGGAGGGGTCTGAAATTGTCATCGTTGGTGCATGTCCACTGTGACATAATCAAAAAAAAAAAAAAAAAATCCAGAAATCACAATGTATGATTTTTTAAAAAACTATTTATTTGTATGATACAGGTGCAAATAAGTATTTGAACACTTGAGAAAATCAGTGTTAATATTTGGTACAGTAGCCTTGTAGCCTTGCCTTTGAGGTCAAATGTTTCCTGTAGTTTTTCACCAGGTTTGCACACACTGCAGGAGGGTTTTTGGCCCACTCCTTCACACAGATGGCCTCTGGCTGAGAAACACGGAGTTTGAGCTCCCTCCAAAGATTCTCTATTGGGTTTAGGTCTGCAGACTGGCTAGGCCACGCCAGAACCTCGATATGCTTCTTACAGAGCCACTCCTTGGTTATCCTGGCTGTGTGCTTCGGGTCATTGTCAAGTTGGAAAACCCAGCCTCGACCCATCTTCAATCCTCTTACTGAGGGAAGGAGGTTGTTCCTCTCCTTACTACAGTGCATTTACCTGTCCCATGTGCAGAAAAACACCCCCAAAGCATGATGCCACCACCCCCATGCTTCACAGTAGGGATGGTGTTCTTGGGATGGTACTCATCATTCTTCTTCCTCAAAACACGTTTAGTGAAATTATGACCAAAAAGTTCTATATCTGACCACATGACTTTCTCCAATGACTCCTCTGGATCATCCGAATGGCCGTTGGCAAACTTAAGACAGGCCTGGAAATGTGCTGGTTTAAGCAGGGGAACCTTCCGTACCATGCATGATTTCAAACCATGACGTCTCTGTGTCTATTACCAACAGTAACCTTGGAAACGCTGCCAGCTCTTTTCAGGTCATTGACCAGCTCCCCCCGTGTAGTTCTGGGCTGAATTCTCTCCCTTCTTAGGATCATTGAGATCCCACGAGGTGAGATCTTGCATGGAGCACCAGTCCGAGGAAGATTGACAGTCGTGTTTAGCTTCTTCCATTTTCTAATGATTGCTCAAACAGTGGACCTTTTTTCACCAAGCTGCTTGGCAATTTCCCTGTAGCCCTTTCCAGCCTTGTGGAGGTGTACAATTCTGTCTCTAGTGTCTTTGGACAGCTTTGGTCTTGGCCATGTTAGTAGTTGGATTCTTACTGATTGTATGGGATGGACAGGTGTCTTTATGCAGCTAACAACCTCAAACAGGTCCATCTAATTTAGGACAATATATGTAGTGGAAGTGGACATTTTAAAGGCAGACTAACAGGTCTTTGATGGTCAGAATTCTAGCTGATAGACAGGTGTTCAAATACTTATTTGCATCTGTATCATACAAATAAATAGTTAAAAAATCATATATTGTGATTTCTTGTTTTTTTTTTTTTAAGATTATGTCTCTCACAGTGGACATGCACCTACGATGAAAATTACAATTACGATGACAATTTCAGACCCCTCCTATGATTTCCAAGTGGGAGAACTTGCAAAATAGCAGGGTGTTCAAATACTTATTTTCATCACTGTATTATAGGCTTTTCAAAAGCCATCTGTTATGACTGCGTTGCGCATTATAACCTATCACACGTGTTTCTATTGAGTTTATGAATGCAATGTCTAATAATCAGATGCGTTCAGATTAGCCGGAGTTTTGTTCAGAGCGCGCTCTCACTCACTGAAATCTGCACTCAAATCAGAGATGAATGTGCAATGTACGCAGGAGATTCATTCAAAACAAACACCGCAGAACCATAGCGCATCTGATATGACTGGCATAAAGTTGGCTTGATGTTCGAGATTCGCAAATTTAGGGACCGTCTCTAAAGTTACATGCAAGATTGGCATGCACGTTTGTATAAAACTGACTGTAAAGTGTTCATCTAGGTGTTGGATATAATGCACACCTTTTGGATTATTGATTGTTAATAAAATAAACTGTCTAATCATATGAAAATATGGATATGATTTATTTTACTGAGATAGTGTTTGTGCTCATACAAAAATATGCTTGATTTAAATGTTAGGATGTTAAATGTTTAAATGTTAAACTGATAGGACACTGATGAGAATATTGCTTGAACATATTTATAGAGAGAATATTAGAGATTTACACAAAATTATAATTTCTCCCACAGTAGATAATGTTGTTTAAAAAAGTGCATAGAGCTGCTTGATTTTTGTTGTTTGTTGATTTTTTAAATATATAACTTGTTTTCAGTGTGTGCATATGTTCTTTTTGAACACTTTCTCATTTGAACAGAGTTTAGTTCCTAAATAGGAAAAGGATCGACTGCCTGCAGTTGATTTTGATATTGTAGGTATTATTAACTGGCCAGAATTGTGAGACCGCAATAGACGTAATGGGGTATAATGTTTTAAGAGCTTGCTTAAGTATTGGGGAGGTAAACCATTTAGCAATTTGTAAGTAATAAGTAAGATTTTAAAATGTATGCCAAGTTTAACAGGGAGCCAGTGTTGTTGACAGAACTGGGCTAACATGATCATACTTCCTGGTTCTAATAAGAACTCAAGCTGCTGCATTTTTAAACAGCTACAGTTTATTTATTAAGCAAGCAGGACCACCACCCAGTAGAGCATTACATTAATCTAGCCTTGAGCTCATGAACGCATGGACTAAATGTTCAGTATTTTGCATTGAAAGCATGTGCCGTAATTCAGATATATTTTTAAGATGGTAGAATGCAATTTTACAGATGCTAGAAACCTGGTTTTCAAATTAAAGATTGGTATCAAAGAGCACACCCAGGTTCCTCACTTATGACGAGGGCTTGACAAACATCAAGTGTTATAGAGTATTCTAGGTTAATACTTGTGGATTTTTTTTTTGTCCAGTTATAATTATTATTATTTTTTTCTGAATTAAGTTCCAGGAAATTACTATTCATTACATTTTTATTGGAGGTCGACCGATAGGTAGGTTGGACCTCACTTGCCGATAACCGATTAATTGACTGATAGTTTTTAAAAAGATACTAGATTAAAAACAGTCTCACGTGTTAATGTAAACAATCAGTGATAGTTTTTCATTTGGCCTCTAGAGGCCGCTCTCGCGCTATATATTGCCAATATATCCTTCTCGGAGCTCTCGTAGGCTACTGTGTAAATAGGGCCGGGCGATATGGAGCAAAAAAAAAAAATCTCGATATATTTTGCTGTATCTCGATATACGATATATATCTCGATATCTTTACAGGAAAAATAACCTCCTAAAAACAGCAAAAACAAATATGCAAAATATCATAGTCTTTTTTTATTATTATTGAAGTGCAAAGAGGTAGTCAGTTCATGTAGGAACAAAGCGCTTTTGACAAATGTCCAAAAAAAAAAACTCCCTTTTTTACAGTTAAAGTAAACAGTAAGCATTTTGCAGAAAGATGGGGGCATGACTGAGATATAAATAAAAATATTTTTTCATAACACCACTTCCTGTTAAATTTGTAACAAAATTCAAACAGTAGGCTAGATGTCACGCTCTTTACTATAGCGTGACTGAGCACCTTATCATGCGGATCATGTAGGCTACACATGAGGCGAGCTTCCCTTCTTTTCCTGTTACAGAACGAAATATGAACATCAGAAGGTAGGCTGTATATGATACAGTACACCTTACAGAAGGGCACTGTGTCTCAGGACACCTGGGATGTCGCGTTTTCCCCTCTTGGTTAAAACATGAATGGACCTATTCATCATAGTCCCGTGACAAAGCTGACAAAATAATAATAATGATATTGCAATAATTTTTTTAATGTTTTCAAAGAATATGCGATCATTTTGACATTTTAACCGAAAACCATGCGATCAGTTAGACACAAATCATAAACTGACATGATTGCGAGTGCGTCTCGCACAAATAGTGAAACTTGCGATTTGAACTATGATGAACATTAATATTGCTTTATGAATTTTAGCAAGCAGTTGTGTTAGAAGGACGATCGTGGTCTCTAAACTAAGTCTTAAACAACGCACACGCTTGTCAACATGATAATCCAAACCTGGTTGCGGACGCCGCCGTGTTCAATAAAAAAAAAACACGTGAGGGGAGGGGGAACAAAAGCAAGGAGGCGGGAGGCGCGGGAGCCAGGTCGAGCACAGCACAGAGAAGGCAAACAAGCAAAGTGGCGAAATCAGAATTAAATATAAACAATATATCGATATATACAATATGTCAAAATCCATATCAAGTTTGGATTTTAAATGGATTTTAAATTTTAAATATCGAGATTTCGCCTACCCCTACTGTGTAATGACAGCAGCCTTCTCAGCCGCTCCCGCATACGGACGCAAACCGGAAAAACTGTATTGATCTGTATTGAATCTGTATTGATTTTTGCCGATAACCGATTGTTCCACCAATCAGCTATCAGTGCTGATTAATCAGCAAATCCGATTAATCGGTCGACCTCTAATACCAACTGTGACGTAATCGCTGGGGAGCATTAATATGTACATTTGTATACGGCAGCGCATGCGTCACGCGAGGATGGCGAACACGGCAGATCATGGAAAAAATGTTATTTTCTCCAGGCTGTGCAGGGGACGTGGGGACTTTTCATAGCCTTCCCACTGAACAAAACTGTCAACAGGCAAGTTTTACCGGATACCGCAACAATTTTAATAAAAGTTGTTCGTTTGTTTAGGCCATTTCACCAGGGACCGTTTTTTCTAACCTGGACAATAGCAGGCTTTACTCAGCGTCTGATACTGGAGAAGCGGCAATTCAAACTATATCCCCGCGAGCAGTAAGTAGTGTTTTTATCCACTTATTGACTGTCTAAACAATTTCTGATTAAACTGGAAGTTTCTTAGTGAGAAAATATTAATGAAAATATCCCCTGTGTTGTCTAGATCCAATGCAAGATGCTAGTACAGTAACAATAGGAAACTCCAAGTAGTATACATCAGTATGACAAATATCAAAGTTAATATTAATTCCTCCCAGTGTTGTCATACAAGTCTACAATATACAATATACAATAACTATGTTAACGTTAGCTCCGGATTTCAGCCTCCTGTATCCGGAATCTTGTTCTTTTGGTCATGATCCACAGCTCATGACCATAGGTGAAAATAGGAACGTAGATTGACCAGTAAATCGAGAGCTTCGCCTTACAGCTCAGCTCTTTCTTCACCATGACAGATCGGTACATCACCCGCATTACTGCAGATGTGGCACCGATCCATCTGTCAATCTCTCGTTCCATCCTTCCCTCACTTCCCTGAAAACGACCCCAAGATACTTGAACTCCTCCACTTGAGGCAGGAACTCTACACCAACCTGAAGTGGGCAAGCCACCCTTTTCCGACTGAGAAGCATGGCCTCAGACTTGGAGGTGCTGATTCTCATCCCAGCCGCTTCACACTCTGCTGCAAACTGTCCCAGCGCCATCATCTGCAAAGACCAGTGACCAAATCATGTGGTCCCCAAACCGGACACCTTTGGCTCTGTCTAGAAATTCTGTCCATAAAAATTATAAACAGAACCGGTGACAAAGGGCAGCCCTGCCGGAGACCAACTTGCACCGGGAACAAGTTTGACTTCCTGCCGGCAATGCGGACCAAGCTACTGATTCGGTTGTAAAGGGACCGAACTAGGGGTGTCCATGGTTAACCGATTGACCGATTAATCGTTAAAAATTGCGTAACCGAGTGAAACATTTTGCTCGGTTAAGTGGCGTCAATGACGTGCTTTGAATTTAGTTGTAATATATTTTTGCACCCCTAGAGACCGCCAGAGCGCTCCCAGACATTTGTAATATCCACAAGAAGAAGTCATGACCCGCTTTCTAAGCGGGCAAAGAAAGTGTGGGAGCACTTTAAAAATGAGAGTGACGGGGCAAAATGCAAGTATCGCAAGTCGCTCCGGTGTATAGGTCGCATCAGTCAAAAAATGCGTCATGAAGAGGAAAATAACATAAGTCGCACTGGACTATAAGTCGCATTAGGGCAGAAGCAGAGCGGGAGCCACGCGCGCTGTGCATAACGGATCAGAAGAAAGAAAGTTTGAAGTGAGAAACTTGTGAATGACTAGAGAAAAGCAGAGGTTACTTTAACTGTAATGAAGAAAACAAAAAAGCTTATCGCGGACTGAAAGCAAGATGGGCAGAGCTGAAGGGACGAGTCCACAGATGTTTGAACTCTGCCGAGAGAGGCTCAGCCGCGCGAGTCAAACGCTCGCTGTGTGAATCATTCTCGGCTGCATATTTTACTACATGCCCTAATCATGCAGGCGCCCTCGCGGCCGCTTGCGTTGCTCGTGAACCGGAGCGCGCATCTCATCCTAATTTAACGAAACTCAGCGTACGCCTCACAGACATTAAATATATCTTAAGAAAGCTTGAAATGTCTTTTAACAATTTAAAACAAAAAGAAATAGGCTACTCTCTGTTTATGTAATCCATGATGTGCATTTCTCTCTATAGGCGCGTTCACTACGGAGATGGCGGTCGTCAAATTAAAGGGTAACTAAACCCTAGAACAACTTTTTTTAGTTAATGATCTGCAAGAATGGAGCTTTATTATTATTGTTCATTGAGTCGAGTAAATGTTTTGACAGTTGGGTTTAAAGTGTTTAAATTCTATAATATATGGTATAAAAACGTCTTAGTGCTGCCCTCTTAAGGTTGAACGGTGGCTACTGCAGTTGAATTTTCCTATTGGACGTTATGGTACTTCGTTACGTAGGTTTGTACTTCCAACGGCTCACTATCCACGCCCCTGGCACGAGCTCACCACGCCCTGAGAAATGTTTTCCGTGATCACATGATGAGAACGGCTTCAGTCCAGTATGAGCGCTCATGTTAAATGAAGTAGAAACATTATGAATGAAACTTTCTCTTCACTTGCTTTCAACATCCTAATTAAGAAAATACAGATATATAATGCAGTTATAAGGAGTTTTGCCACCTGTCATGTCTACAGATAATTTTCATACCTCAGACGCTTTCAGACAAACCCTGACACGCAAATGGTTGCCGTGGTAACGAACAACAAATTCGTAACGTGCTAGACTGCGGGCGTATGTAGTCTAACTTTTATTTAATGCATGAGGAATATTTAATATGAGGAAATCTGTTGTAATAGGCTATTAGGTTTGAACTTATTGGTCCTGTGATTTTTTTTTTAGTGGCATTCAGTATAAGGATATGGCTGTTCAGTGTTCATAGATTAGTTAGTGATCTCATTCTCTCTTGCGCTGCTGCTTCGCTAGCATGAATGAATGAATGAATGAAAGCATCGTATGCATCGGGAGTTAAAGCAGTTTGAGCCAACAAACTCTGTGTCTACAGACATTTCACCCTCCTCCACTTCAGGTGAAGGTGGTGGAGAGAAGTCCTCTACTTTAGATGACCGCTCTGTTGCAAAACTACTGTCCTCACTCCAGTCACTATCAATCTTTGCGAGTCTGACAACTGTCAAACAAGTTGTCACTACGGGTCTCAGGTGCACGCCCCCCGCTCAGCGCCGCCCTCGTCTCGTCCCCTCTCTCTCCGCTGGGCTCTGCCCACTTTTGCAGCATTTTTCAAATATTGCCAGAGGGCGGAGTTAGGCTGTGAACAGGGGTTTAGTTACCCTTTAATAAGCTAAAAATAACCCTGACGCACACTTTGGTTAACCGAGTATTAACCGCTAAGGGCCTCGGTTAACGGTTAATGAAAAACTTGAAAACGTGCAGCCCTAGACCGAACAGCCCTAAGCAGGGGGCCCTGGACCCCATACTCCCAAAGCACCCTCCACAGGGTGCCACAGGAACACAGTCGAATGCCTTTTCCAAATCCACTAAACACATGTGGACTGGTTGGACTGGAATTCCCATGAACCCTCCAGCACCTGGGAAGGATATATAGCCGGTCCAGTGTTCCACGACCGGGACGAAAACCACACTCTTACTCCTGAATCCGAGGTTCCACTATTGGCTGAATTCTCCTCTACAGTACCCTGGCATAGACTTTCCCGGGAGGATGAGAAGTGTGATTCCCCTGTAGTTGGAACACACACTCCTGTCCCCCTTCTTGAAAAGAGGGACCACCACCCCGGTCTGCCAGTCCATAGGTACTGTCCCCAACTGCCACGTGTTGCTGCAGAGGCGTGTCAGCCAAGACAGCCCCACAACATCCAGAGAATTAAGGTACTCAGGGTGAATCTCATCCACCCCCGGAGCCTTGCTACAGAGGAGCTTATTACTACCTCGATGACTTCAGCCCGGGTGGAGGGACGAGTCCCCCTCCGAGCCCTCAGCCACTGCTTCCTCAAAGGAAGACGTGTCGGTGGGAATCAATCAGTCAATCAATCAATCAATCAATCAATCAACTTTATTTATATAGTGCTTTTACAATGACGATTGTTTCAAAGCAGCTTCACAGTGTTAAACAGGACAATATTGCAACAAAATTTGATTTGGCTGTACAGTTGTTCTGGAGAAGACAGTGATGTTATCAGCTTATTTTAATTTATCATATAGCGAAAATGCTGGCAGATCAATGTAATAGTTTATAGAATTAAATTAGACCTATATCAATAAATTTTATTTGTATATTTAGTTGAATAACGTGGATCATAATTTTAGTGTCCCCAACTGAGCAAGCCAAGCCAAAGGCGACAGTGGCAAGGAACCAAAATTCCATCATGGCATGATGGAGAAAAAAAAAACCTTGGGAGAAACCAGACTCAGTCGGGGTAACAGTTCTCCACTGGCCTATTATCAAAAAGTGTATGATTATTATTTTGGCAACCTTACAGGTCAGAAATCATATTAGATCGGAATATTCAAAATGTCTGGGTATCACGCAAGATGCATGTTCAGAGAATTAAGGACTAATAAAAATAAAGAAAATAAGAAAAAAATAACTTGAATAAAAGCAGCAGAGATACTGATAAGATACTGATAAAATGAACAATGCATTTCATGTTTTTCAGGTACGTCTTACATTAGTTTTTAGGTAGAGAAATTGAATAAATAATCAAATATAACTGCAAAAAAATAAAAATAAAAATAACTGCATATTTAACTGTTTAAATTAAAGATTAATCCTTATTAAACTTACAAAAGCTATTCAATCAAGAGCAGTGAGTGATGTCCTTATCTTTTCTTTGACATTAAACAGAGTAAAGGTTGCTGCCCCTTATCCACGGATATGTGTCGTCTTTCATCTTAAGGAATATTCAGCCTATGTCTGCTTGGATACTCATTAAGATGGACATGTTGACATACTTTTTGTGTGAGTTTGTCCGTTCAAGAGCAAGACTTAAAGGGGACTCAATATTTGCTGTGAGATGAGTTCGAGTTCTTGGATGAGTGCAGAGACAGATCTTCACCGTGCGTGCAAGTCCTCATTCGCGTCTTCTGACGAATATACCCGGGTGATTGATGATGGCGAAAATGACTGGTCATATGGCAGCACTCGCATGCATTGAACACAGTTTCCAAAGAGAGACCGTTTGCATGTTTTTCTTTTATTATTGCTGTTGTCGTGTATCACTGAGGAGCAAGCACATGCATCCATTGACAGGAACATACATAAAAGCATTATTTTCAAGTTACAACCCATATTAAAGATGCTTCATCAGATGTGAGATGAACTGCGGTGCAAGTGTGTTACCGGTACGTCAGACGGCACCCCAGTTGGGAAACGCTGATGTAGATTACCACTATTTTTAAGATGTAACAAATACATCAGGTTGTAGGCATGTGCCGATATCAATTTTTCATGTTGTGATTAATTGTGAAGCTTTTGTCACGGTATATGATATTATCAAAATATTGAAATAAGTGTCAAAGCATAACAGCTTTAAGAACTGTTTTTGTAATAACAAAAATAACTGAATGTTTAAATACAATAATACAATGCACCAAAAATATATACAGGCCTGGAAAAAAAAAAGAGAAATCAATGTTAAGTGGTCTCTTAATTTTTTCCATAGCTGTAAAAGTACAATTTTCAAACAGATTAAACAGATTGTGATTAATTGTGAAGCTTTTGTCACGGTATATGATATCACAATATTGAAATAAGTGTCAAAGCATAACAGCTTTAAGAACTGTTTTTGTAATAACAAAAATAACTGAATGTTTAAATACAATAATACAATGCACCAAAAATATATACAGGCCTGGAAAAAAATAAGAGAAATCAATGTTAAGTGGTCCCTTAATTTTTTCCATAGCTGTAAAAGTACAATTTTCAAACAGATTAAACAGATTAAAGTGCAAAAGAATTCGGCTATAAAGAACAACAGGTAACAAATTAATATAAGGTCTCATTATTTAATGCATTAACTAAGATTGAGCAATCGCTACATTTGGTACAGAAAGTATAATTTTTTGGTAATGTTAGTTAAGAAATACTGATCATTGTTAGTTTTATCTTAGGTCCTTTAAAAAGTTATTTTGTTATTAAACAGTAACTAAGAAATTAACATTACTTAGATTAATAAGTATTTTTCATAGTCAGTTTGGTAATAATGAATTAACATGTTAAATAATATTAACTAATGAAGTCGTATGTCTTGTGGACAAATAATCCAAAAAAATTCTAATCATTAGGGCATGTTGTAGTCCAGATTAAAACATAATAGCTGTGTCTCATTTCGGTAAATTTCGAAGGCTGCGTCCTCCGGAGGACACGTCCTGTGTAGGATGCAGTATACGGAGTGTCCTCAATCAGACTTAAACGAGACGTCCTTCGTAGGACACACAGGCAGGAAGTATCACGTTGCTATGCCAACAAGTTAAGCCACGTTGCGCTCTCACGCCAGTTATATGAATGAAAATTATTTATAACTTGAAAATGACTATGAAATGTTTCTTGTCTTGACAGCAATGTACTGTTCTAAACGTTTAAAATGCACTAAACAGTTGTAATCCTGTTTACCAAAACTATCTGTTTGAGGTAATAGAGCTTAAAAAAAACAACAAAAAAAGCTTAAACTACTTAATTTAAACACCACACATACGCTCGCATGTATATCTGGCGGTGGTGCCGTTTTTTCATATAATATTAAAAAAAAATATGACTGTTGTTAACGGAGACGCAAAGAATTGTGGGTTATCTCTAGCCGTGAAGGATACACCTCATGCACACTCCGAAATCCCATGAAAGAAGGACACATTCGGAGGTCGCATTTGGAGTGTCCTACTCACTTTTTAGAAATGAGACGGCCTTATGACGTATGCACCCTTCGAATGCGACCTCCGGAGGACGCAGCCTTCTGAAATGAGACACAGCTAATGTTTAAGTTTGAAAAACAAAAACAAAATAGCCTATTAAGTCTTTAAGTGTTAAGTATTCGGTGCTGAGCCTGTGATGAACAACACTGAGATTACAAAAACGAATGGCTGTTTTAAAAACTTCTTCACTAGCGCCGTTGCTTTTGTTTGCGTTGTTTCGGGGTAATCGCTGCATTCTGCCGTTCCATCAGCGCCCTCTGCTGTCACTGAGCGGCACTTCATTCAGGTCTCCTTCACCCGTTCATTCATGTGCAAACGCATGTTGGAATTGTTTACATCTGAGTGCGTGTCCCTTTGACACAGAATAGCGGTGTTGAGCATTTATACGGTTGATGGGCAAAGTATTCTTGAGTGCATTATACATTTTTTAATAATTGTTAATAAATTATTATTTATAATATTTTGAAGTGCCCACGATAACAATATCGTGCATATTCAATATCGTGATATAACGCATTACCGAAAATCGGCACATGCTTAATCAGGTGTTATGGGAAGTGTTCCCGGTTTCGGCTGACCTAGTTAATGCAGCCTAACAATCAATCAATTGATTTGAATAATGAAAGTTAAAAATGTTCTATGTGTATGCCATAGTAAAGAGATGCATTCTTAGTCTAGATTTAAACTGACTCCTTTCCGAACAATGCTAGAAAGACTATTCCAGAGTTTAGTTGCTAAATAGGAAAAGGATCGACTGCCTGCAGTTGATTTAGATATTCTAGGTATTATCAACTGGCCAGAGTTTTGAGACCGCAATAGACGTGATGGAGTATAATGTGTTAAGACCTTGCTTAACTACTGGGGAGCTAGACCATTTAGTGTTTTGTAAGTAATAAACACGTTTTTAAAATGTATGCGATGCTTGCAGGAGCCAGTGCAGTGTCGACAGAACTGGACTAATATGATCGTACTTCCTGGTTTTGGACTAGTTGGAGTTTGTTTATTAAGCGAGCAGGGCAACCATCCAGTAGAGCATTACAATAATCTAGCATTGAGCTCATGGATCCATGTACTAACTGTTCAGCAAAAATGCAGTTTTACAGATTCTAGAAACATGGCTTTCAAATGAAAGATTGGTTTTAAAGAGCACACCCAGGTTCCTCACTGACGACGAGGCCTTTACAGAGCAGTTATCAAGTGTTAGACAGTATTCTAGGTTATTACTTGTGGAGCTTTTCTGTCCAATAATTAAAAAATTCAGTTTTATGTGAATTAAGTTGCATGAAATTACTATGCATCAAGCTCTGCATTCCGTTAATCTTGTGAATTGGTCAAATTTTGTCAGGGCGTGAAGAAATATAGAGCTGCGTTTCGTCAGCATAACAATGAAATCTAACTCCATGCTTCCTAATGATATCTCCCAGTGCTAGCATATACAGGATTTAGGAGATCCTCTAAGTATTCCTTCCACCATCCGACTATATCCTAGGTTGAGGTCAATAGCTGCCCATCTCCACTGTAGACAGGAGGGTGAAGCAATGCCATTCCAACACTGAGTCGTCGAACGGTTTGCCAGAATCTCTTCGAGGCCAACTGATAGTCTTTCTCCATGGCCTCACCAAACTCTTCCCAGGCCCGAATTATTATTTTTTTGCCTCCACAACTACTCGGGCTGCAGTCTGCTTGGCCTGCCGGTAGCTGTCAGCTGTCTCAGGAGCCCCAGAAGCCAGCCAGGCCCGATATGACTCCTCCTTCAGCTTGACGGCCTTTTTTTATTCCGGTGTCCACCACCGGGTTCGGGGATTGCTACCTCGACAGGCACCGGAGACCTTACGGCCACAGCTCCGAGCGGCCGCGTCGACAAAGGAGGTGGAGAACATGGTCCATTCAGACTCAATATCTCTAGACTCCCTCTGGATCCAGTCGAAGCTCTGCCGGAGATGGGAGTTGAAGATCTCTCTGACAGGGGGTTCAGCCAAACGTTCCCAACAGACCCTCACAGTTCGTTTGGGTCTGCCGAGTCTGCCTAGCTTCCTCCCCCGCCATCGGATACATCGGAGCAATGACTTCAAAGGTTGCTTTCGCAAACTGGAAGTATGCACTACTTTTCCCTTGTTGAGGTGAAAGGTAAGAATGTTTATGTAATGTGCAACTTGCGCCCAGGAAGAGTCTCTCCACGTCGGTGGCAAGTAATTCTAATCTAATGAAGCACTTTACATCGTTACATGCCACCACAAAATTAGTGGCTAAGAATGCAAAGGATAACGTGAGCTCCCCTACCAAAGGAGTAGAACACAACATTACATAAATATTTAGGGTCTGTGCAATAAATATTACAGTTCTAAACGATCTATTTTGTTTTATTGTTCCACTATTGTATTGATATTCATATTTACAAAAATTGATTGAATTTGATAGGTGTATCTCACATTGTCCCACAGCAACATTAAAATAGTGTAGATTAGTGTACAATGTTTTATAATAATTTCTATTTCATTCATTTAACATTTAATATTGGTGGCATCCAAGTTATTTGACATACTAATTAAAAAAAGTGTAGACAGTAGTAACTTAGTTACTTTTATAATGATGCAACTCGGTTAATAATTGAGTTGCTATTTGTGAGAAGTAGGGATGGCTCGATACCACAATTTTGGCGTCGGTATGGTATTACAATCTAATACCGAAGTACTGATATTAAATCGATACCACAGGGTCTGATATTAGCGCGGGTATATTGCACGCGAATGAGTACAATTATGCAAGTTTTGAGTTTATAAAGTGGGAAATTACCACAAATGTTTATTAGTAAATTAATCAACAGAGATAATCACATCAAATCAGTCATTTGAAAACTTTCTTGTGAGAAATAATTTCAGCAAAAATCTCTCC
The DNA here is from genome assembly GCF_024679245.1 of Pseudorasbora parva. NCBI lineage: Eukaryota > Metazoa > Chordata > Actinopteri > Cypriniformes > Gobionidae > Pseudorasbora > Pseudorasbora parva. The sequence goes on along the minus strand of NC_090176.1, from coordinate 14,374,876 downwards.
AAATTAGCTAATTGCTTCTGGTTTCAAAAGACATCGCACTACACTAAAGCAATCTGCATAATCCGATTCAACATTTCACGCTCGTCTCGGGATGGATAAAAACGGAAATCATTTAAGCGATGTTATAGCATTTCGTAATAACAGTTAGAGGAGATATGAGCTCATAACAACACACACACACACACACACACACACACACACACACACACACACACACACACACACACACACACACACACACACACACACACACACACCGTCACTTAGAGCTTGCACATTACAAATTAAGTTTCCTCAAACAGTCAAATACACAGAATTATGTTCAAATGTCCGTCTTTAGTGAGTATTCACATAAACACAGTCGGTTGTGTCTAACGCGAATGTGAATAGTGCAATAGCACGCATGCAAATATTATGAGATCTAAATGTCATTGGTTGAAACGAAAGCTGGAGATTTTGTGAAATTTGATCTTATGTTAGGCTGTGTGTGTGCGTTGATCAGTGTAAAAAGAAAATAAATGTCTAAATGAGATGGTTTGAATGATCCACTGACCTGTCGATCTCTTAAGAAGTCTTAAAGTCAGGATAGTGACAGATGCTTCTTGGCTGGGTTTGATGGAATCAGTTTTATAAGCAAAGTAATTACAAATTTCACTTCTACTCCTCTCTTTATTAATTCGTTTTGGGCATCTTGAGTGAGATTCAACTGCTTTATCCATTTGGTTCGTCTATGTTGTTGTCACATTTGCCGGTTGTTTCGGATAAGTTTGTGTAGCGCGCTGCCATCTAGTGGTGAACTTCGGAACAGCAGCATATACAGAGATATGCCAAATCATGATATCGTACCGTTTTAAATCAAATATATACCGGTATTTTTTCAGTACCGGTATACCGTGCATCCCTAGTGAGAAGTAACTAGTAACTATAACTAATTACTTTTTTAAAGTAACTTTACCAACACTGGTTCCTGGGGAAAGTTGCTGCGGTGGAAACGCAGCTTTAGATAAGATCTTTACCAGTTCAGCTAGTATGAAGAGTCATGTAATTGCATTTGAATGCTCCTACGAGCATGAGCTCAGGACAGTGTTGTTTGGTTGGTAGTCAGTTGTTGTGTTCAGAGGGATGGATAGTTGGTTTTGCAGGGTAAATGCAAGATCCTGGGTAGCGTTAGCTGGTTGCTGGGTGACGGGAGCTTCCCTGAGGTGCGGCTGCACAGACTCCAGGAAGTTGTCTTCTGCGAGGTTCAAACAGAGTTTTAAAGCATGGTGAAGAAATCTGGGTAGCTTGAAAGCTCAAAGCAGGTGTCACCGTAAAACCATGCCAGTCAGCATCAGTTCGGGGCGGCAGTGGCTCAGTGGTTCATGTTGGTTGTCAACAAACCGAAAGGTTGGTGGTTCAATCCCCGGTTCTACCTGACCAAGTGTCGAAGTGTCCATGAGCAAGACACCTAACCCCAGCTGCTCCCAACGAGCTGGATGGCGCCTTACATGGCTGACATCGCCGTCGGTGTATGAATGGGTGAATGTGAGGCAAAATGTAAAGCGCTTTGGATGGCCATAGGGTCTGTTAAAAGCGCTATATAAATGCAGTCCATTTACCATTTACCATAAGCACAAAGTAAAAGCAAAGACATCTTGTTTGTTCTGTGTTTTAAGTGGGTTTCACCCTTGAGGGTGTCTCCGGCCAATCAGATATTGTTGTGGGGGTCCCGCCCACTTCTCCTGTTCGTGCATATCATTAGTGTAATGTCAGATTAAACGCTTTTAAGAAACCAACTTTCCTATTGTAATCACAGTACATTTTACACAAATTTACCTTGCATTAAAATGATGAGGATCATTTATCCATCACATAGACATCAAACAGCTTGCTGTTCCCATGATGGGAGTAGAAGATAGTAAAAATTCATGTGTAATAAGTGTCCAGTCTATAGAGAAACTTCACAGGTTACATGAAAATACACATAATACCTTAGCATATGTTTAAGTTGGGTGGTATGTTGGGTGGATTAATTCATATTGGATCTGAGGTTTACATTTATTCCTTTGGTCTGCATTGGTATGAGGTCTATGTGTGATGTTCAAAAATCCTTTGGAATGCATGGGTCGAGGAAGGAGAGGGACGAAGAGGTGTCTGTCTAATGTACATGTTGATTTTGGGGCCGCCAAAAAGCTTTAAGCGACTCTGTGTCCCGATAACAATTTAAATGTATGCCTGTCGGTAATAAAGGAGTCCCTTCTTCCTGAGGTTAGACCCGTTGTTACGTTTGTAGAAATAAGGGGGACCACGTCACGTGATTCATCTAGTCCTTGTGCTGGTTTTTAGATAACGCTGGTAAAGGGGGAAAGATGTTGTCTCTGGGCCCCAATTTTACATCGGTATGACATCAAACATTGATGTCAAGATTACGTCACAAAATAGGTCTAGAATGAAAGTCATATTGACGTCAATGTTTTGATGTCAATGTGATGTCAAGATTTTGACCTTTGCTGATGTAATTTTGATGTTTAGTTGATGTTGGCATTTGATGTCAGTTCAACATTTATATGATGTCAAGATGTCACCCGCAAAATGTAGTTTTGATGTTATTTTGATATCATTCAATATCAAGCTTCAGTGTCTACTCAACATTTATTTGATGTCAAGATGTCACAATGTTGATGTAGTTTTGATGTTAATTTATATCATTCAATATCAAGCTTCGATTTCAACATCAAACATTGTCAAAATGACATAATTTCTTTACATATATTTTGATATAATTTCAGTGTCAAGCATCACTAAATTACAACCTAAATGAACAATGACAACATACACATTCAAATTATTTAATTTATATAAAACTTTAGAAATTAGAACATACATTCATGTTTCGTGTATTGAAGGGGTTTCAAAATGTATCAGCGCACAAACTCCATATTCCTGTAGGGCATGGCTAATGTACATATGAAAGGGTTTGTTTTTCGCCCATAGTGCAGTCAGTTAGAGCATAAGTGCTTGATTACCGTACTATGAAGTAACAATGGCTAATGTTAAATGTACTGCAGAAATTGTATTAGTTTTTATTTGCACAAGTCAAGTTTCTAAATATGTGGTTCAAGTCAGATCATGCTCCAAAGGAATAGAGGGTCATCCTGTGTCAAAACAGACAACATCCAATGGACAACAGAAAATGGTTGCTAGTCTCAGATTTTGCTTAAAGTGTATATAAATTCCAGTGTTTTCATGCATTTTTCACCTTTGTTTTTGTATAATTTCTATACTCAAATGCCTTATCTTGGAGGCCATGTTTGGCCATTTATAGCTTTCTTAAGCTGCCCCAGCTTTGTAGGGTGGAAGATGAACATGTTGCCGGTATGATTAGGCCGATAAAAGTTTGTACTGCATACCTGTTAGTTTTATATAAGGCCCTAGATTTAGGGAGAAAAAAAAACCTGGTCTTGCAAACAAAAGTTTTTTTATTCACATGGCATCAATCATAATTTTGTCTGCAAATGCAATATAATGTTAAGGCAATATGTGAGGTGTTTGCAACAAATGCACATGAAGAGATTAAGGAGAAGGTGTGATTGCATTTTCATACTAAAATGGTTCATTTCAACTACCCTTAAAGGGGGGGTGAAACACTCAGTTTCAGTCAATCTCATGTCAATCTTGAGTACCTATAGAGTAGTATTGCATCCTTCATATCTCCTAAAAGTCTTTAGTTTTATTATATTTATAAAAGAAATATGGGCTGTACCGATTCTTTCCGGAAAAAAAACATTTGCAATAATATTTGCATACATTTGAATCAAATGTATTGTTAGTTTCGAGATTCTTCCCTTAGTCAATAAATATGGTACCGCTATCAGCATTTAAATTCCCTAGTGGTTTGGTGGTAGAATGTTTGCAAACCATGTGTAAGGTTCCAGGTTCTAATCTGCCATCTTTTTTTTTCTTCTTCTTTTTTTTTTTTGTGTGCAATGTCTATGGTGATTACAGTCCTGCTTTATATGCTATAGGCAATTATAGTGTCTGCTGTCATTTTAAAACGTGAACTAAATCTAAACATGCTAGGATTTAAATAAATAAAAACACACACGCAAAAAACAAACAAACAAACAAAAAAAACCTAGGCCTGCGACATTCAAAAAGGCTAGGCTAGATCTTTCTAAAATGAGTCACATTGATTTACAACGAGTAATAAACTTTTTCAGACAGTGAACAGACATTGTTTTGACATAAATTTCACATCGATCTGATGTCTTATTTCCTGACATCAAATCAACGTTGATTTAAGGTCAATGATATTGACCTAAGCTGTAGGGACCAGAAAAACATGTCAGATTGATCACAGTAAATTTGAAATCCGGAAATCAACACCAATAGAGTTAATTTCAACACTTTAAAAGTGTATATATGGGAACCACCCGCAAAGTGTTAATTCAACCCTTTTAAAAGTCTTGCCTCTCACAACACCCAACTCAGTGTTACAATAAACTCCAATAGAGTAAAATATTAACACCAATGCAGATAACAACAACACTGTTACAGAGTTAAGTGCAGCTTTGTAGAAAACACTGGCAGAGTTAAAAATCTACACTGTTCTGGTGTTGACCTAACACTTCAGAAAAATGGAAATCAATCTACTCAACTAATATATATATATATATATATATATATATATATATATATATATATATATATATATATATATATATATATATATATATATATATATATATATATATATATATATATATATATGCATGCATGCATGCATGCATGCATGCATACATGCATACATGCATACATACATACGCACACGCACACGCTGTTCATTGTAAAGTTGTTTTCGTTGTTTTAAACTAGTTCTTTATTGACGAGCAAGTCCATTTACATCACAGAAAGTTTAAAATAAATGATGAAGGCATAATATATGCATTTCTTTCATAAGCTATTAAAACTTATAAGTGTGTAATACTTCAAGTCCTGCATGTCAGTGAATATATGTCCTGTGTCAGTGAAGTTGGCTCAGTACCTTCAACTTTGCAACAGAACAGCAGTACTTGAGTCAACACAACATTCAGCAGATGAAAAAACAGTCGCAGGATATCTGTGGATCAGTTGTGTCCAGTTGCTAACAGTGCAGTTCAGTTGTGGTTTCATATGCAGAGCAGGAAAGGCTGTGTAGATAGACAACTCTCTTGAATCCTGGTTCCCTAAACAACACAATACCAGACCAATTACAATTAATACTATTTATATTTTATAAATACAGCAAGTTTATGGTGCAAAAAGTTCAATCATCTTGGACTTTGGTGACTCAAACAATAAACTATTTTGGTTAGAATTGACTGATTTCCAAGTACATTAAAGGCTTACTTCATCCAAAAATGTTACTTCTGTTATTAATTACTCACCCCCATGTTGTTCTTAACCCGTAAGACTTTTTTTCACCTTCAGAAAACTTAATGAAGATATTTTTAATAATATCTAAGAAATTTCTGTCTATTCAGCCTCCACTTCCAAAGCCTAGAAAGGTACAAAGGAAATCATAAGTGATCTATGTGACTCCAGTGGTTTAACCTCATTTTTATGAAGCAAGAGCTTTATTTTCTCAAAAAATCTCAACTCCATTTATATATATATATATATATATATATATATATATATATATATATATATATATATATATATATATATATATATATATATATATATATATATTATATTATTATTATTATTATGATTATTATTATTATTATTAATTTTTTTTTTTTTGCAAACACGGCATTTGCATAGTTTAATGAAAATGTATGTTAAACCACTGGAGTTGCATGGAGTACTTCAATGATGTACCTTTATACCTTTCTGTGGCATGAAAGTGGTAGTTGCATGGACTGTCTATAGAGGGACAATGATTCAAAATGCGCCGAGGCTTTATGAAGCGGTGTTTTGAAATCTGCCATGCCGTTATTTAGTTTTTTTTACGCACAAAAACTATTCTCGTTGCCTCAGAAAATTATTGTAGAGCCACTGTAGTGAGATGGGCTCTGTAACGACATCTTTAGTGCATTTATGGGTCTTGAGAGAGGAAATGACATTGGTGTCAATGAAGGCCTTTTTTGAGCCATCGGATTTCAACACTAATATCTTCAACTGTGTATGAAGATGAACGAAGGTCTTACGGGTGTCCAACGACATAGGGGCGAGTAAATGATGACAGAATTTTCATTTTTGGCTGAACTAACCCTTAAGAAATCTCACTTACTAGTCATCTGCTGGAATGATTTTTGTTCCCTTATTCCTGACTTTGTGATGTTGGGGGCAGGTAATTTCCCAATCTGTTGAGTCTCAAATCAAACAGAAAACATCTACCTGTCAAATCATGAAAACAATTAGTTTGACTCAATTCTATTAGCCAAATACCAACAAATGTGATGTTTGTGGCCATGATTCTCTCATGTTATATGTTAAATCTTACCATCTCCAGACAGGTTCTAGTCTGTACAGTCTTCAAACACCAAGCCAGGTACCCTTTACCTGATGCATAATAGAAATTCTCCAAAAAACACAAACAGCAAAAGCACATTTAAACATGAAGGCATATCCAAACGTTAACCAAAAGTTAGTGATAATTAGCCTACATTTTGCATAAATATTTAGTCTGAAAGAATGACTTACCCATTCTAAAAGTATTGGTCCTCCAATAATAGTGACACTTTCAAGGGTATTGGTCTGCAGTTTGTGGAGTTGTTCTTCTGTTTTTCAGTCATATGGTAGGTGTGCTGGCAACGACCAAAATATAGTTTGAGGATGAAGAAATACTTTAAACAGTCTTAAAGTATACATGTTTCATTAGTTTTAAATACAGACTCTAGTGCATCTATCCATTATAAAAGTGCATCTATCCATCATAAAAGTGCATCTATCCATCATAAAAGTGCAACTATCCATAATAAAAGTGCATCTATCCATCATAAAAGTGCATCTATCATCATAAGTGCAGCCATCCATTATAAAAGTGTATCTATCATCATAAAAGTGCATCACCATAGACATTGACATTGATCTTTTTCTTTCTGTATAAGATCCAGCATCCATGGACGGATGCACTTTTATGATGGATGAATGCACTTTTTGCCATAGTTGTCCTTTATTGTAAATAAATATTATTGGTCAATATCTGTGCTTAAAAATATTTACCAATAATCTGCCAAGAAAAGCAATACAGTTTTCTATACCTTAAACATACCTTTTTGCTGCAGAACAGAAAGCATGGTCATCTGTCAGCCTTGGTTTCAGTCCAGGGGGGTGGTCAAAAATCAATGTTGATGCAGCTGATGAACATGATGCTTCTTAAGACAGACATCAGACAGGTCAAAAGCAAATTAGGTCAACATTTTTAGAAGTTCATAAAACAGTCTTGCCTAAAACTTTGTCACTTGATTTCGCATAAAAATAGCTTTCCTTTGTTAGTAATATGAGTCTTTGAATCTGGAATTCTACCCAATAAAAATCATACACAAAGATTAAGTAGTGCAATAATATTACAGTTCGGTGAATGAACTATAATGGGGAAGAGAAAGCATGTTAGAAACCCCCGTTTGATGCTGCTTCGCCAGTGAGGCCACTGCCTTTTAGGCAGCAGTAGCTACTGAATTTGTTTTTCCAAGACATAAATACATAATTATAAAGCAATTATACAGATTATAATATGTCTAGAACACTTACTTTAGGTGTTTTCTCTGTTAAAAGCAAACTCTGTGTCTCAACTGCGTCACAAGCCTAATGTTAGTCTGTAAGAAAGATTTAGGCACGTTATAAAAGCGTTAGATATCGTTAAACGACGTCATTAAAAAAACACGTTGCAAATTAGGCTAAACACTTACTTTCGTCGTTTCCCTTATAACGTGCAAGCGGCGTGCACCCGCCTCCTCGTCGTCAGTTCCATGTCACCACTCACGAGTCAAAGAAAATGCCACATGTGAGAAAGGTTGTTTCGTTTAAGCGTGCAGAGCATTTAAATATCGCGTTAAATAAACATTGTATAAAATACATATTGTAAATGAGCTAAAACACTTACTTACGCCGTTTCCCTGTTAAAAAGCACCGCCTGGTCTGCTCCGTCCGAATCACGTCAACGAAAATGCCTCTATGAGAGGTGTTAAACCGTGCACAGCACATAACTAGTTATAAAACAATATAATGCTATAAAATGGATACGTAAATGAGATGGAACCATAGGATGAAACACGCAATATCAGCGTTTCCCCTCCTTGATGTTACGCATCGCGAGGCAAAGAAAATGGCGTCTGTGAGAAAAGTTCGAGCTTGTTCCGCTGCCGAAATGTCCCGGATGTGACTATACTCTCTGTCAGTGTTATTAATATTTAACTCTGAATATGTTCACCAGCCAGAGAGTGCGGTTTACACTGGCAGTGTTAATTCAACACCAGAAAATTAACTCTTTACTTTAAGAGTCCTTAACACCAAGATTTTGACACTGGAGATTTTGCTGTGATACCTTTGTTGAGCCTCTTTACAACCACAAGAAAATAATTTTAAAAATATAATGAAATTATGCATTTCATGCATGTCATACATGGTAGTCAATATCTGGACTATTTGTTGATGTCAAATTGATGTCAAGGTGCCAGCTGGGGCCCTTTGGCCATCCTTGATTAGTTTTATGATCGGTTCAGGGTTCGGAGAGGGGGTCTCTGGAATGCTTTGTTGTGTCGACCTGCTGCTGGAATTTACATATTCCTACAGAGCAGATATTGATTTTATTCGGTTATGATGTCATACCAGGAATCGTTACCTCCCTTTCCTCCACCCAGAGAATTTGGCACCATGGAAGCACTATATTTGTTTGTCATCGAGAGATGTGGGAACGAGTGAAGCATGGCAGTTGCTCAGTGTTTGTACAGATGAACACAGAAGTCTTTTTTCAGTTCCTTCAATTGAGCCTCAGAAGAACCAGTGGGTCATTTTATTTTCTTTGGAAATTGCCTGATCTGTGATCAGTGATTTCTGATGTGTAGTTAATCATTCAAGTTAACACAGACTTTCTTTCTAAATCGTTTATTGGTATTTATGCATCAGTGAATCAAGCCAGTGACTAAACAAACAACTTCACATTGTTCCTGTTAGTAGCATGAAACTAATCTGATATTTAAATGACTACAGAGAGCGATCAAAGAAACACTCTCTTTATAATGTCTGAAGCTGTCAATCACACATTGCCATTATATCTACACACTTGTCCAAACTGCCGTTATAATGAATGACGCTGTTGCTCAACAACAGAGCTCTTACTGTATTCATATCGATGCCATGTTTGCTTGTGAATACATGCAAACATGAATTTTTCAAAAATGAAATAAACTTAAATTCATTCAAACAACTAAACTGCTCTCGTCAGTTCAGTAGAATATAACTTTCTCAACAATCTTTATCGTCTCTCTGGTCCACGAGTGCTCACAGTCTAAATCACGCCTCGTCCGCCACATACGGTACTCATTTCACAACAGTGGCCATTTTCACAGCAGACCCACTCCTTGAAGTAAATATCAGGAAAGAAAAATGCCTTTTATATCTAAAGTATGCCATTTTATGATGTAAAAATGCTAACAATATAAGTAAACATCTAAACATAAAATAAAAAAAATCCACGCCATGGATCCTTTAAAGTACGACGTCTGGAAATGGCAAACGTTTTGGCCATGTTTAGGCCAAAAGTTGCAAAAATTTTGCTGAGAAAATTCAAAATATCTCGCTTTCTTTTGGGTTTTCATATTTCGCACCTAGGGTCTTTTTTGTAGGTATTGGGCTGTTACATGTGTCTACCCAATTTCATACATGAAATGTATCTCGAACGGTGCTTAAATCAAATTTTGTAGGTGGTGCTATCGAGCCTTTTTGCCACACCTAATTCTGAAACACATATCTGAAGTAAATTTTCATCACTTCTTACGTGCAGGGTTTCCGCAGGTTAAAAAAAATCATAAATTTAACAATAAGAATTTAAGGCCATAAAGTCATAAAAACAAATGTAAGGCCTAAAAAGTCTTAAATTTGCTGAAGCATTGCATTCTAGGTCTTAAATAATGTTAAACAGGTCTTAATTTTCCTATGTCCATGTAACGCTACCTCATTGAAATGCTCTTGCCTCCCACAGCGTGCGTTTATTCTGTGGTGTTGTAGTTTTTTCTTTCGCTAGTCCAACTATTGGTTGCTGTATTACAACTACAAATTAGACCAGTATGCATCTATTGCAGCCAATCAGCTTTTGTGTTATTGGCACGAGCCTCTTTCAGATTGTACCCCACAGGTAAACAGATTTTATTCTTCAGCTGACGATTTTTTTTCTAGTTCCGCAATCGTGAAAGCGTAGGCGAATCTTTCTCACAATCTTGCATGATGACCAAATAAAAGTATAATATACCCGTTTGCACTAAAAACAGTTAATAACAGTGATGTAAACTCCAAACTCTGATGTCAGACTGCATGTGTTTGCTGCCTGTCAGCGCTCGCGCGAGTGTATTGAATGTGTTATTTCTAGACTCATTAGCCTACTCTTGAACGATCAGATATACACATTATTCATATGTCTATATCCTGACTTGAGTAAAAAGTTTGGGACGTGTCAGTAAGTACTGGATCTGCGCATTAGTAAGTACTCAAAGTGAAAGCAAACTAATATAGCTTAACAACAACACAAATGGGGAAAACAGCACTTACACTTAAAGCACTCTTTGTAGATATGTATCTTTATGTTGTATTAATTTGTCCTATTCTGACAATAGTCTATTGTCATTTGTTTATAAGTATATATTTTATTACTGACCAGTTTACTTGATTACTTAATTACTTGACAACCATTTTTTTTATTTATATTAAGCAATTGCTTATTGCTGTGGTTTACTTGTAAGATTTTAGTCATATTTCCCACCCCAAGCGATTGTGTTATTAAAGATAGATAGCACACAACTGGACTAGCCTTTTTTGTTTTGTAATACCAAACAAGATTCATGCATTTTGTTTGTTTTATTGTCATGTGTAGCTATTGTTATGGTTAATGTGGCATCCTTAGAATGAAAAAAATAAAAATGTTCACAAATTCGTGGAAGTGACTACCACAAAATAAAAATAAAAATAATTTTGAAAAAATATTAAAAATAAATTGTGTGCGTATGTATGTGGATATGTATATGTACATAGAAATAATGATAGAACTAATAATAACAGAACTTTGAACACATGTACAGGGTATATATATACACATATACATACACATGTATACATATTGTATAAACCTTTTATGTGGTCTTATACAGGTTCCCAAGTCTTATGAAAAGTTTTGAGGGATCCTGAAGGCAAAAATCTTAACTTCTCAAGCTTTATACAGCTAAAGATTTCTTGGATCCACCCACCATGCAATGGCGGTTTTTCCATTTGAGAAGAATGGCTCGTCTGGCAAAAAACAGTAGTAGAGGCGATAACCTGGCAAGATGAGTTAGTCAAGTCAGGTCTCAAGAAAATGCCAAAAATTGGACAAAAAGTCTGTCATCCAAAGACCGCTCCAGAACATATGAATGTGACTGGCAGGAGACTGCTTGCAACGATGGCAAGCATCACTCCTGTCTGGAATTTTTTTAGTTAGTTAGATTAGCTCGGTGCAGCACTTTGCACTGGAATAAGCCATGTCTGGCACATTTAGAATAGGAATGAAACAAATTTAAGATATTGCATCATTGATCATCGGTAATAGAGAGACCTAGGTCACTATCCCACGACTCTCTCAGAGAAACAGTAGGGGCTACATTAAGTGAACTTAAGCTGTAATTAACTGAAATTAGATTTTTCTGGCCTGCTCCTAGAGTGAGAAAATTATCAAGAGTGCATTCAGGAGGACGGTTGGGAAAGTGGGCAAACAACTTCTAACAACTAATAGCTAATGGGGAGTTGGAAACAAATAACAGAATATAAAGTGCCTTTTGTTTAGGAAATCTCTGAATGGACAGAATTGTTCCAATAACGGATCTTATTAATATTACAGGCCCAGTAATATTGTTGGAAGTTGGGAAGTGCAAGTCCTCCTTTAGACTTAGACAGTTGAAGACATGATTTCTTGAGTTGTGCTGGCTTGTTTCCCCTGATAAATGAACACAGAATACCATGAAACGTAGTACAAACTTATTTATGCAAATTGGAATATGCTGAAAAAGATAAAGGAATTTGGGCAAAATAACCATTTTGACTAAATGAATGCGCCCCACAAGAAAGAGGGGAAGTGAAGTCCATCTAGACATTTCTAACTTGGTTTTATCGACCAGAAGTTGAACATTCCTGACAAATAAATTGTTAAATTAATTTGTGAAAAAAACAACAAGTATTTAAATCCTCATGAAGCTATCTTAACAAGAAAAATAGAATACTGTATCTTATTGTCATCAGGAAATATCTGTCATCAACCACCAATATTTGTGCCATTACTTCAGGTGCATAGTCCTCATATATGGCGATCAGGCTGCCTTGGAACATCAAGTTGCCTCTTTTAACTTGAGTCTTGAAGATGATCCGCTCCTTTTGCTGATAGCGGTGAAGCCAGATGATGACAGCTCACGGTAGTGAGAGCCCTATGGGCCTGTTCAATCAGTAAAACATCCTCTCCTAGGATATCAAATAAGAGGTGAGAAAAGAAGGCAGAAGGATAGGGTCCCTCAATTGATTACGGTAGGCCAACAATGCAAATGTTATTATGGCGGCTGCAAGATTCAAGATCAGGAAATTTAGCTAACAGTTTAGCATTGTTATCAGACAGAGTGGTACAAGTCGCTTCCAGCACAAGCATGGGTTGATCCAGAGCATTAGCACTTGTCTCAAGAGAAGCAAACTTGTGTGTGGTCAGATACTGCAGTTTGAACGCAATCGATCTTGGCCTCGAGTGATGATATAGGCGGCTTAAATTTGGACAAGAGGGCCTGGCGATGTTCATCCAATAGTTTAGCAAACCCCGCCACATTGAGCTCGCGGGAATCGCTGTCAGCAGTGTCCGTTCTGGTTTCTTTTTTGCTTTGTTTACTCGATTTAGTGGTCATGTTAACAAAAGAGTATACATTTCATTCGTGTGATCAGTTTAAAACTGAAACAGACTTTTAGAGTGGCTCAAGCGAAACAGTAAAAGCAGGAGATGTATGCAATCACGTCTACTCCATTTGCCTTTTGGAAGTCGGACATAACATTATGTCTGAATGTCCTACTAATTCCCATATCCTGATTGGCTTCATCTGTTCTTTCGAAATATGGCTGCCGTCGCATCATTCAAATGGATGCTGCACATTGGTGGTGGTTGAGGAGATTCCCACTTCTATGTAAAGCGCTTTGAGTGCCTACAAAAGCGCTATATAAATGTAATGAAGAAAATGTACTGAAGAAGAAGAACACTGACAGGTGAAGTGAATAACACTGATTATCTCTTCATCATGGCACCTGGTAGTGGGTGGTACACATATATTAGGCAGGAAGTGAACCTTTTGTCCTCAAGGTTGATGTGTTGTTAGCAGGAAAGATGGGCAAACGTAACAAATTGAGGCATTACAATCCGGGCTTGACATTAACAAGGCCGTCGTATCACAAAATTAGCTACAATTTAACTACAATTCTTTATCGATTAACTTGCAGTTAGTGAAGACGAGATGGGCGGAATCGCACTAAATGACATTCAACAAAAGCTCTCTCTCTCTCTCTCTCTCTCTCTCTCTCTCTCTCTCTCTCTCTCTCTGCGCGTGTGCGGATGTGTGTGTGGTTGAGCGAGTTGTGTGGCTGTGAGAGCGAGTGTGCTGGTGCGTTTTTCAAACTTTTCTATCTCTTTTCTTTACAAACATAGTTAGTATAGTTTAGTGTTTAAAGTAAAGGTGTTTGTGCGGCATGCCGTTTCAGAGTCTCTCACGCAGAGTTTTAGAGTCTCTTACGCGGCGCAATGGAGTGAAATTTGTGTCCGTGTTGAGTATAGAAGAGTGTTGTTTAGCGGCAGGAGAAGTGGTAGGTTATGATTCGGTGTTGTCGGCTTTTAGAATGAATAATGCCATAGTAATCTTTATGAGCTCTGTGGAAAAAGCCAATGAATTAGTGGAGCGGGGTTTAGTGATAAATGGTGCTTTTACTGTCGTGCTTCCGCTTTCCGTCTAAAAGAGTGACTTTGTCAAATGTGCCACCTTTCGTAAAGGATGAGTTTTTAGTAAATATGCTGTCTCGTTATGGAAAATTGGTGTCACCAATTACAAAGATTCCACTTGGAAATGTTCATCCACTCTTAAAGCATGTTGTTTCCTTTAGGAGATATGCATATATGGTACTAAAGGATAACGCTGAACTTGAAGTGTCATTTAATTTTCGAATGGATGATTTTGATTACTTGATTTATGCAACTACTGATAAAATGAGATGTTTTGGATGTGGTAGAGTAGGACATTTGATGTGGACATGCAGATAACGGAGAAAAAGATGAAGAGGTTAGACCACAGACATCTGCAACATTGGTGGAAATGGAGGGTCCCAGGGCCAGTTTGAATGATTCAAAGGTTGCTGAAAAGAGCCAGATGTAGATGTGGCCATTGTTAAGAAGCTGTGTCTGAGAATATAGAGTCTAGACCTTCTGGGTGTGAAGAACCAATGGAAGACAAGGCTGTAGTGGTGGAAGACAAAATGCAGAATAGTACTGAATGTGATATAAAATCATCTGAAGTGGTTTCTGATGTAGCTCTCAAAGGAATAGTGGATTCACAGTCATTTAAAGTACCTTTGAAAAGAAAGAGGAAAAGTGATGGTAGCTTAAAGATGGTGAAAAAAGCAGGTATAAGTGAGTTGTCAAATGGAGAGGAAGATGAAAGTGATGAAGATTCATATTTGAATTCATTTTGATGATTCATTATGATGTTCAAAACATTAAACGGTTTCTGAGAACTACAAATAATAAGCGGAATGTAAATATTGAAAATCACTTCCCGAATGCACAGGTATTTGTGTTATTTGTGGGGTGTTTTTCTGATAAGGAGGTGTACCGACTGAAACAGTTTTTGAGGAAAGTTGGTATGGAAGTAGACATCAATGATGGTGTTTAAAAGTTTGGATGCCGCTGTACTGCTTGTATGGGGCTTATTATTGTTGTTTTTATTATCAAGCATGAGTAACATCAATATTGCATCTTTAAATGTGAATGGTCCAAGGGATAGCAAAAAAGGGCAGAGATTTACGAATTGGTTAAACAAAAACATTTTGATGTGGTGTTACTTCAAGAGACCCATAGCTACTTACAAATTGAAGTAAATTGGGCCATGGAATGGGCTTTCCATTTTGAGTCATAATAACTCACTTAGCACTGGAGTTGTTGTTCTTTTCTCTGAGAAAATTCTCTGAGAATTTTAAAAATTAGAGCTGTTGTTGAGAATCAAGTTTTTTGTTTTTATGTGTGTATATGCTCCTACTGCAACTACAGATAGAAAATTGTTTTTTTTAGACTCCTTATGCTTGGCTTTATAAAAATGTAATAATGATGATTCTTTTTAATGATGATTTTAATTCTTGGTGGTGATTTCAATTGTACTGAAAAAAAAAAAAAACATAGATAGAAATCACCTTGAACCTCACATGTTGTCACATAAAAGGCTTATACAACTTATTAACACACATGAACTTAGTGATATATGGAGGAGTTTTCATCGGGATTGTAGACAATATACATGGACTCATGTCCGAGATAAGAATGTGTCTTTGGCAAGGTTAGACAGATTATATAGTTATAGTCATCAGAGTAATGTTTTTAGAAGTTGTTGTATTTTTCCAGTTTCTTTCTCAGACCACTGTATGGTTCAATGTTCTGTTTTTTTTTTTTTTTTTTGCTTTGACAAACCACAGAGTGCATACTGGCACTTTAATAATGCTCTTTTAAATGATAAAGATTTTAAAGATATTTTAAATTTTTTGGGGGAGGATTTTAGAGACTCAAAGTCAACTTTTAGCTCATTACAACAGTGGTGGGACTATGGAGAAGCACAAATTAAACAGTTAAGTCAACAGTATACAATTTTTTTTACTGTAAATATAGAAAGGGCCATGAAAGTTTTAGAAATGGAAATCGTACAATTGCAAGGGCAGTTAGAATCTAAAACGTGGACCAAATGGATGTAACATCTACGTTTTTTTTTGGCCTGGAGAAAAAGAATGGTCAAAAAAGTTTTTTTCCATTCATTGCGATCTGACTCTGGGAGAATGTTGACTGATGTTAACGAAATTTGGAAAAGAATTTCTAGTTTTTATAAAGAGTTATATAAAAGTGAGCTAAAAGAAGAACAAACCATAAATAAATATTTTTTTTTAGAAAACTACCTTAAGTTTCTATTGAGTCTAATGGTGACCTTATTGGTGAGTTATGTTTGGAAGAGCTGGAAAAGACACTTCAGAGTATGGCACTTGGGAAGGCCCCAGGTATAGATACTGGTTGAGTTTTTTAAAGCTTTCTGGTCTGTGGTGGGGGAAGACTTGCTTGAGGTTTTAAATGATAATTTTAAACATGGTAATTTGCCTTTGAGCTGTCGCAGAGCTGTCCTTACCCTTCTACCAAAAAAAGGAGACATCACAGAAATTAAATGTTGGAGATCAGTGTCAGTGTTGTGTAGTGATTATAAAATACTTTCTAAAGCCCTTGCTAATAGACTTGCAGGGGTTTTAGAGCAGGTGATTCACTCGGACCAAACATATTGTATCCCGGAGAGGTCTATTTTTGATAATATATCCTTTATCCGTGATATTTTTGAATTGACAAAAATGAAAGAGTTTGATGTTGGCCTTATCTCCTTAGATCCGCGGGGTCTTGAAAAGTCTTAAAAGGTGATAAATCAATTTTGGGAAAATTAAGACCCTTATAAAGTATTAAAAAGTCTTATCAAGGCTTTATAAAGTCTTAAATTTTGAAAGTATTTTGTTCAAGCTTTGTCAAAAGAGTTTGACTCCAAAAAGTATTTATGAATATATTTATTTTCATCCCCATAAGTGTTAAAAAACAACGGGGCGCTCAGTCTGAGATCGGCTCGGAGCGCGCGCGCCAGGGATGGACATTAGCGCCGCCACCAGCCAAATGCGGCTGATTTAGAGTTGTGGCGGGTAAACTCGCTTCACCTACCGAGCTGTTTCACCCTTATGTAAACTTTGTTCAATGCATGCGAGTGCTGCCGTATGTGCGCATATAACCAGTCGTTTTCTCCGTCATCACTCGCGTGAAGACGCGCTGTGAGACTCGCGCGCGCTGAGAGAAGATCTGTCTCTGTGCATCATCCGACAGCGCGTGCTCGTCTCACAGCGCGCAAATATTGAGTTCTCTTTCAAATCTTGCGCTTACACGGACCAACTCGCACAAGAAGTATGTCAACATGTCCATCTTGATGAGTATCCTAGCAGACACAGTCTGTATATGCCTCAAGTGAACTGTATAGTCGAGAAAGACGAGCATATCCCTGCCTCAGGTCTTAAAGGCGCAGTAGCCTTTACTGCTGCCTGAGTGATGTCCTTATATTTAGTTTGACATTAAACAATGCTC